>NC_086446.1:117693338-117993338 GCF_028390025.1 Pseudophryne corroboree | reverse complement strand
GCGACTCGGATCTTCCCGCCTTGCTCGGTTAACCCGAGCGCGCCCGAACGTCATCATGACGCTGTCGGATTCTCGCGAGGCTCGGATTCTATCGCGAGACTCGGATTCTATATAAGGAGCCGCGCGTCGCCGCCATTTTCACACGTGCATTGAGATTGATAGGGAGAGGACGTGGCTGGCGTCCTCTCCGTTTAGAATAGATTAGAGAGACACTTGATTTACTAATTTTGGGGAGCATTAGGAGTACTCAGTACAGTGCAGAGTTTTGCTGATAGTGACCACCAGTTTTATTTATAATCCGTTCTCTGCCTGAAAAAAGCGATACACAGCACACAGTGACTCAGTCACATACCATATCTGTGTGCACTGCTCAGGCTCAGGCCAGTGTGCTGCATCATCTATTATCTATATATAATATTATATATATCTGTCTGACTGCTCAGCTCACACAGCTTATAATTGTGGGGGAGACTGGGGAGCACTACTGCAGTGCCAGTTATAGGTTATAGCAGGAGCCAGGAGTACATAATATATTATATAGTGAGTGACCACCAGACACACAGTGCAGTTTATTTAATATATAAGTTCTCTGCCTGAAAAAAGCGATACACACAGTGACTCAGTCAGTCACATACCATATCTGTGTGCACTGCTCAGGCTCAGGCCAGTGTGCTGCATCATCTATATATATTATATATCTGTCTGACTGCTCAGCTCACACAGCTTATAATTGTGGGGGAGACTGGGGAGCACTACTGCAGTGCCAGTTATAGGTTATAGCAGGAGCCAGGAGTACATAATATTATATTAAAATTAAACAGTGCACACTTTTGCTGCAGGAGTGCCACTGCCAGTGTGACTAGTGACCAGTGACCTGACCACCAGTATATATAATATTAGTAGTATACTATCTCTTTATCAACCAGTCTATATTAGCAGCAGACACAGTACAGTGCGGTAGTTCACGGCTGTGGCTACCTCTGTGTCGGCACTCGGCAGCCCGTCCATAATTGTATATACCACCTAACCGTGGTTTTTTTTTCTTTCTTTATACATACATACTAGTTACGAGTATACTATCTCTTTATCAACCAGTCTATATTAGCAGCAGACACAGTACAGTGCGGTAGTTCACGGCTGTGGCTACCTCTGTGTCGGCACTCGGCAGCCCGTCCATAATTGTATATACCACCTAACCGTGGTTTTTTTTTCTTTCTTTATACATACATACTAGTTACGAGTATACTATCTCTTTATCAACCAGTCTATATATTAGCAGCAGACACAGTACAGTGCGGTAGTTCACGGCTGTGGCTACCTCTGTGTCGGCACTCGGCAGCCCGTCCATAATTGTATATACCACCTAACCGTGGTTTTTTTTTCTTTCTTTATACATACATACTAGTTACGAGTATACTATCTCTTTATCAACCAGTCTATATATTAGCAGCAGACACAGTACAGTGCGGTAGTTCACGGCTGTGGCTACCTCTGTGTCGGCACTCGGCAGCCCGTCCATAATTGTATATACCACCTAACCGTGGTTTTTTTTTCTTTCTTTATACATACATACTAGTTACGAGTATACTATCTCTTTATCAACCAGTCTATATATTAGCAGCAGACACAGTACAGTGCGGTAGTTCACGGCTGTGGCTACCTCTGTGTCGGCACTCGGCAGCCCGTCCATAATTGTATACTAGTATCCAATCCATCCATCTCCATTGTTTACCTGAGGTGCCTTTTAGTTGTGCCTATTAAAATATGGAGAACAAAAATGTTGAGGTTCCAAAATTAGGGAAAGATCAAGATCCACTTCCACCTCGTGCTGAAGCTGCTGCCACTAGTCATGGCCGAGACGATGAAATGCCAGCAACGTCGTCTGCCAAGGCCGATGCCCAATGTCATAGTACAGAGCATGTCAAATCCAAAACACCAAATATCAGTAAAAAAAGGACTCCAAAACCTAAAATAAAATTGTCGGAGGAGAAGCGTAAACTTGCCAATATGCCATTTACCACACGGAGTGGCAAGGAACGGCTGAGGCCCTGGCCTATGTTCATGGCTAGTGGTTCAGCTTCACATGAGGATGGAAGCACTCAGCCTCTCGCTAGAAAAATGAAAAGACTCAAGCTGGCAAAAGCAGTAGCACCGCAAAGAACTGTGCGTTCTTCGAAATCCCAAATCCACAAGGAGAGTCCAATTGTGTCGGTTGCGATGCCTGACCTTCCCAACACTGGACGTGAAGAGCATGCGCCTTCCACCATTTGCACGCCCCCTGCAAGTGCTGGAAGGAGCACCCGCAGTCCAGTTCCTGATAGTCAGATTGAAGATGTCAGTGTTGAAGTACACCAGGATGAGGAGGATATGGGTGTTGCTGGCGCTGGGGAGGAAATTGACCAGGAGGATTCTGATGGTGAGGTGGTTTGTTTAAGTCAGGCACCCGGGGAGACACCTGTTGTCCGTGGGAGGAATATGGCCGTTGACATGCCAGGTGAAAATACCAAAAAAATCAGCTCTTCGGTGTGGAGGTATTTCACCAGAAATGCGGACAACAGGTGTCAAGCCGTGTGTTCCCTTTGTCAAGCTGTAATAAGTAGGGGTAAGGACGTTAACCACCTCGGAACATCCTCCCTTATACGTCACCTGCAGCGCATTCATAATAAGTCAGTGACAAGTTCAAAAACTTTGGGTGACAGCGGAAGCAGTCCACTGACCAGTAAATCCCTTCCTCTTGTAACCAAGCTCACGCAAACCACCCCACCAACTCCCTCAGTGTCAATTTCCTCCTTCCCCAGGAATGCCAATAGTCCTGCAGGCCATGTCACTGGCAATTCTGACGAGTCCTCTCCTGCCTGGGATTCCTCCGATGCATCCTTGCGTGTAACGCCTACTGCTGCTGGCGCTGCTGTTGTTGCCGCTGGGAGTCGATGGTCATCCCAGAGGGGAAGTCGTAAGCCCACTTGTACTACTTCCAGTAAGCAATTGACTGTTCAACAGTCCTTTGCGAGGAAGATGAAATATCACAGCAGTCATCCTACTGCAAAGCGGATAACTGAGTCCTTGACAACTATGTTGGTGTTAGACGTGCGTCCGGTATCCGCCGTTAGTTCACAGGGAACTAGACAATTTATTGAGGCAGTGTGCCCCCGTTACCAAATACCATCTAGGTTCCACTTCTCTAGGCAGGCGATACCGAGAATGTACACGGACGTCAGAAAAAGACTCACCAGTGTCCTAAAAAATGCAGTTGTACCCAATGTCCACTTAACCACGGACATGTGGACAAGTGGAGCAGGGCAGGGTCAGGACTATATGACTGTGACAGCCCACTGGGTAGATGTATGGACTCCCGCCGCAAGAACAGCAGCGGCGGCACCAGTAGCAGCATCTCGCAAACGCCAACTCTTTCCTAGGCAGGCTACGCTTTGTATCACCGCTTTCCAGAATACGCACACAGCTGAAAACCTCTTACGGCAACTGAGGAAGATCATCGCGGAATGGCTTACCCCAATTGGACTCTCCTGTGGATTTGTGGCATCGGACAACGCCAGCAATATTGTGTGTGCATTAAATATGGGAAAATTCCAGCACGTCCCATGTTTTGCACATACCTTGAATTTGGTGGTGCAGAATTTTTTAAAAAACGACAGGGGCGTGCAAGAGATGCTGTCGGTGGCCAGAAAAATTGCGGGACACTTTCGGCGTACAGGCACCACGTACAGAAGACTGGAGCACCACCAAAAACTACTGAACCTGCCCTGCCATCATCTGAAGCAAGAAGTGGTAACGAGGTGGAATTCAACCCTCTATATGCTTCAGAGGTTGGAGGAGCAGCAAAAGGCCATTCAAGCCTATACAATTGAGCACGATATAGTAGGTGGAATGCACCTGTCTCAAGTGCAGTGGAGAATGATTTCAACGTTGTGCAAGGTTCTGATGCCCTTTGAACTTGCCACACGTGAAGTCAGTTCAGACACTGCCAGCCTGAGTCAGGTCATTCCCCTCATCAGGCTTTTGCAGAAGAAGCTGGAGGCATTGAAGAAGGAGCTAAAAGGGAGCGATTCCGCTAGGCATGTGGGACTTGTGGATGCAGCCCTTAATTCGCTTAACAAGAATTCACGGGTGGTCAATCTGTTGAAATCAGAGCACTACATTTTGGCCACCGTGCTCGATCCTAGATTTAAAGCCTACCTTGGATCTCTCTTTCCGGCAGACACAGGTCTGCTGGGGTTGAAAGACCTGCTGGTGACAAAATTGTCAAGTCAAGCGGAACGCGACCTGTCAACATCTCCTCCTTCACATTCTCCCGCAACTGGGGGTGCGAGGAAAAGGCTCAGAATTCCGAGCCCACCCGCTGGCGGTGATGCAGGGCAGTCTGAAGCGACTGCTGATGCTGACATCTGGTCCGGACTGAAGGACCTGACAACGATTACGGACATGTCGTCTACTGTCACTGCATATGATTCTCTCAACATTGATAGAATGGTGGAGGATTATATGAGTGACCGCATCCAAGTAGGCACGTCACACAGTCCGTACTTATACTGGCAGGAAAAAGAGGCAATTTGGAGGCCCTTGCACAAACTGGCTTTATTCTACCTAAGTTGCCCTCCCACAAGTGTGTACTCCGAAAGAGTGTTTAGTGCCGCCGCTCACCTTGTCAGCAATCGGCGTACGAGGTTACATCCAGAAAATGTGGAGAAGATGATGTTCATTAAAATGAATTATAATCAATTCCTCCGCGGAGACATTGACCAGCAGCAATTGCCTCCACAAAGTACACAGGGAGCTGAGATGGTGGATTCCAGTGGGGACGAATTGATAATCTGTGAGGAGGGGGATGTACACGGTGATATATCGGAGGGTGAAGATGAGGTGGACATCTTGCCTCTGTAGAGCCAGTTTGTGCAAGGAGAGATTAATTGCTTCTTTTTTGGGGGGGGTCCAAACCAACCCGTCATATCAGTCACAGTCGTGTGGCAGACCCTGTCACTGAAATGATGGGTTGGTTAAAGTGTGCATGTCCTGTTTTGTTTATACAACATAAGGGTGGGTGGGAGGGCCCAAGGACAATTCCATCTTGCACCTCTTTTTTCTTTTCTTTTTCTTTGCATCATGTGCTGATTGGGGAGGGTTTTTTGGAAGGGACATCCTGCGTGACACTGCAGTGCCACTCCTAGATGGGCCCGGTGTTTGTGTCGGCCACTAGGGTCGCTAATCTTACTCACACAGTCAGCTACCTCATTGCGCCTCTTTTTTTCTTTGCGTCATGTGCTGTTTGGGGAGGGTTTTTTGGAAGGGACATCCTGCGTGACACTGCAGTGCCACTCCTAGATGGGCCCGGTGTTTGTGTCGGCCACTAGGGTCGCTAATCTTACTCACACAGCTACCTCATTGCGCCTCTTTTTTTCTTTGTGTCATGTGCTGTTTGGGGAGGGTTTTTTGGAAGGGACATCCTGCGTGACACTGCAGTGCAACTCCTAGATGGGCCCGGTGTTTGTGTCGGCCACTAGGGTCGCTTATCTTACTCACACAGCGACCTCGGTGCAAATTTTAGGACTAAAAATAATATTGTGAGGTGTGAGGTATTCAGAATAGACTGAAAATGAGTGTAAATTATGGTTTTTGAGGTTAATAATACTTTGGGATCAAAATGACCCCCAAATTCTATGATTTAAGCTGTTTTTTAGTGTTTTTTGAAAAAAACACCCGAATCCAAAACACACCCGAATCCGACAAAAAAAATTCGGTGAGGTTTTGCCAAAACGCGTTCGAACCCAAAACACGGCCGCGGAACCGAACCTAAAACCAAAACACAAAACCCGAAAAATTTCAGGCGCTCATCTCTACTCTATAGCAGTTCAATTATCCGTTTAGTATAATCACACAGACAATGCAGAAGATGGAATTACCAGACCAGGCTGTCACGGAAATTTCTCCACCAAATTGCTAGTATTTTTCAAGCTGACACTGCATGGATACTTAACGGTGTTGGACCCAGCGGTCAGGATGTCCCGGGAGGGCTTGCCGGATATGGCGGTCACGGCGTTCGGTCCTCACAACTGGTAGACGCACTGAAAGGTTTGCACACGGAGGAAACGAGTGGCAGGGAACCAGGCTGACTGTAGCATACACGGTGCACAATGGAGCGTCCTCTACGCGTTTCTCCGCTCTAGTGGTAAGCGGTTTCCTCAGGAGGTTAATACAGGTGTCCATAGCAGGTATGCTTATAAAGTCCATTCAGCCAATAAGAAAGTCTCATTCGTTTGGACTACACCTGTATTTAATTGATGCACCAGCTTAATTCATTCAGAGGAAATAAACCTATCTATCTTTATAGGGAAAACTCTATCAATCGATAAAACATGCTTAAGGGAGATTACATGTATCTAAATTCTTCGTTGACACATCAATAATTGCATACAGGTATATAAATTATAGTATTCTACATAACAACATTTCCTTATTTCATTATTATTTAATTTATGGCATCACAGAGAACATAAGTATCATTTAAACAGAAAATGCCTATAGCACTCCTAATATTACTCTAAGAGCTTTGGTTTAAGCATAAGTCTCAATAGCTCATCAGGTAAGTTCTAGGACTCCAGCTCCCAAGGTCACAGGATCGAGCCACAGCGAGACCCACAACAAAATCAGATCACAACCTTAATTTATATAGTTATTTACTTTAGCTTTTTTAAGTAGACAATATTTCAACATTGCCAGACCTAGACTAATAAAGTTTTTTCATATATAAAAAAAAAAAAATTATAAAATATATATATATATAACCAGACACCCACAAGAAAAAAGTAATAGTATTCTATAGATACATAGTCATACAATATTGGGCCATAGACTAATTTGTCATATGTTGTTCATTTCAATGTTTTCGTTCAAACCCATTGGAACAAGGGTATTGAGCGAACAGATCCAATACGCCTCTCGCTTGCAGAGGCGATTGAACCTATTGCCACCTCTTGGGGTCTCTTCTATGTGCTCAATGCCCTTAATAGAGATAACCTTAATGTCCCCCTCATGTGATTGAACCACATGTCTGGGCACACTGTGCGTGAGTGACTTCTTGTTAATTAGTCTTCTATGTTCTAAGAACCGTGTGTTGAGTGACCGGGTAGTACGACCTACATACTGCAGGCCACATATGCAAGTTATTGCATATATAACATATGTGGTCTGACAGGTAATGGATCCGATAATACTAAATTTATAATTCCCAGTGTCTTTCGGGGCTGAAAAATCATGGCTCTCTGAATCAATGAATCTACAGGTGATACATCTGGGTTTAAAACATTTCTTACATTGTCCTCTCTGTGCCTGAGATATATGAGGCTTCTTAGTGCAGTAAGTAGAAATGGGTTTGAAATAACTGGGTGAAAGATGGTTTTGTAGGTTATTAGCTCTTTTGAAAACTATTCTAGGTTTATCATTCAAACACCCTGATAGCACCTTGTCCATCTTTAACACAGAGAAGTTTTTTGTCAGGATATCTCTAATCTTATTTGATGAATTATTAAATCTTGAAATAAAGAGTGGTTCATTATTTTCTGATATATAACTGATCTTCTTTTTTTCAGATTTATCTAGTAGAGTCTCCTGCCTACATTGTTTTGATACCTCCTCATAAGCCAAATCTAGGAGAAATTTCGGATAGCCTTGATCCAAAAGAGATTGTGTCAGTTCCCTCTCATCTCTAGTAGCAGCATCTCGCAAACGCCAACTCTTTCCTAGGCAGGCTACGCTTTGTATCACCGGTTTCCAGAATACGCACACAGCTGAAAACCTCTTACGGCAACTGAGGAAGATCATCGCGGAATGGCTTACCCCATTGCCATTGCTCTCAGCACACTTCACACTCCGGTCACTGAGGGTGCAGGGCGCTGGGGGGGGGCACCCTGAGACGCAATAAAAACACCTTAGATGGCAAAAAATACATCACATATAGCTCCTGGGCTATATGGATGCATTTAACCCCTGCCAGTTTTTCCTTAAAAAAGCGGGAGAAAGGCCGCCGAGAAGGGGGCGGAGCCTATCTCCTCAGCACACTGGCGCCATTTTTCCTCACAGCTCCGTTGGAGGGAAGCTCCCTGACTCTCCCCTACAGTCCTGCACTACAGAAACAGGGTAAAACAAGAGAGGGGGGGCACTAATTTGGCAGATAAATCAATACAGCAGCTATATAAGGGAAAAACACTTATATAAGGTTATCCCTGTATATATATAGCGCTCTGGTGTGTGCTGGCAAACTCTCCCTCTGTCTCCCCAAAGGGCTAGTGGGGTCCTGTCCTCTATCAGAGCATTCCCTGTGTGTGTGCTGTGTGTCGGTACGTTGTGTCGACATGTATGAGGAGGAAAATGGTATGGAGGCGGAGCAATTGCCTGTAATAGTGATGTCACCCCCTAGGGAGTCGACACCTGACTGGATGGTCTTATGGAAGGAATTACGTGATAGCGTCAGCACTTTACAAAAGACTGTTGACGACATGAGACAGCCGGCAAATCAGTTATTACCTGTACAGGCGTCTCAAACACCGTCAGGGGCTCTAAAGCGCCCGTTACCTCAGATGGTCGACACAGACCCAGACACGGACACTGACTCCAGTGTCGACGGTGAGGAAACAAACGTATTTTCCAGTAGGGCCACACGTTACATGATCACGGCAATGAAGGAGGTTTTGAACATTTCTGATACTACAAGTACCACAAAAAAGGGTATTATGTGGGGTGTGAAAAAACTACCCGTAGTTTTTCCTGAATCAGATGAATTAAATGAGGTGTGTGATGAAGCGTGGGTTTCCCCCGATAAAAAACTGCTAATTTCTAAAAAATTATTGGCATTATACCCTTTCCCGCCAGAGGTTACGGCGCGTTGGGAAACACCCCCTAGGGTAGATAAGGCGCTCACACGCTTATCAAAACAAGTGGCGTTACCGTCTCCTGATACGGCCGCCCTCAAGGAACCAGCTGATAGGAAGCTGGAAAATATCCTAAAAAGTATATACACACATACTGGTATTATACTGCGACCAGCAATCGCCTCAGCCTGGATGTGCAGTGCTGGGGTGGCTTGGTCGGATTCCCTGACTGAAAATATTGATACCCTGGACAGGGACAGTATATTATTGACTATAGAGCATTTAAAGGATGCATTTCTATATATGCGAGATGCACAGAGGGATATTTGCACTCTGGCATCAAGAGTAAGTGCGCTGTCCATTTCTGCCAGAAGAGGGTTATGGACGCGACAGTGGTCAGGTGATGCGGATTCCAAACGGCATATGGAAGTATTGCCGTATAAAGGGGAGGAGTTATTTGGGGTCGGTCTATCGGACCTGGTGGCCACGGCAACGGCTGGGAAATCCACCTTTTTACCCCAGGTCACCTCTCAGCTGAAAAAGACACCGTCTTTTCAGGCTCAGTCCTTTCGTCCCCATAAGGGCAAGCGGGCAAAAGGCCACTCATATCTGCCCCGGGGCAGAGGAAGGGGAAAAAGACTGCAGCAGGCAGCCTCTTCCCAGGAACAGAAGCCCTCCCCCGCTTCTGCCAAGTCCTCAGCATGACGCTGGGGCCTTACAAGCGGACTCAGGCACGGTGGGGGCCCGTCTCAAGAATTTCAGCGCGCAGTGGGCTCACTCGCAAGTGGACCCCTGGATCCTGCAGGTAGTATCTCAGGGGTACAAATTGGAATTCGAGACGTCTCCCCCTCGCCGGTTCCTGAAGTCTGCTTTACCAACGTCTCCCTCCGACAGGGAGGCGGTATTGGAAGCCATTCACAAGCTGTATTCCCAGCAGGTGATAATCAAGGTACCCCTCCTACAACAGGGAAAGGGGTATTATTCCACGCTGTTTGTGGTACCGAAGCCGGACGGCTCGGTGAGACCTATTTTAAATCTGAAATCCTTGAACACTTACATACAAAGGTTCAAATTCAAGATGGAGTCACTCAGAGCAGTGATAGCGAACCTGGAAGAAGGGGACTATATGGTGTCTCTGGACATCAAGGATGCTTACCTCCATGTCCCAATTTGCCCTTCTCACCAAGGGTACCTCAGGTTTGTGGTACAGAACTGTCACTATCAGTTTCAGACGCTGCCGTTTGGATTGTCCACGGCACCCCGGGTCTTTTTACCACGGTAATGGCCGAAATGATGATTCTTCTTCGAAGAAAAGGCGTCTTAATTATCCCTTACTTGGACGATCTCCTGATAAGGGCAAGGTCCAGGGAACAGTTAGAGGTCGGAGTAGCACTATCTCAAGTAGTACTACGACAGCACGGGTGGATTCTAAATATTCCAAAATCGCAGCTGATTCCGACGACACGTCTGCTGTTCCTAGGGATGATTCTGGACACAGTCCAGAAAAAGGTGTTTCTCCAAGAGGAGAAAGCCAGGGAGTTATCCGAGCTAGTCAGGAACCTCCTAAAACCAGGCCAAGTGTCAGTGCATCAATGCACAAGGGTCCTGGGAAAAATGGTGGCTTCTTACGAAGCGATTCCATTCGACAGATTCCACGCAAGAACTTTTCAGTGGGATCTGCTGGACAAATGGTCCGGATCGCATCTTCAGATGCATCAGCGGATAACCCTGTCTCCAAGGACAAGGGTGTCTCTCCTGTGGTGGTTGCAGAGTGCTCATCTTCTAGAGGGCCGCAGATTCGGCATTCAGGACTGGGTCCTGGTGACCACGGATGCCAGCCTGAGAGGCTGGGGAGCAGTCACACAGGGAAGAAATTTCCAGGGCTTGTGGTCAAGCATGGAAACGTCATTTCACATAAATATCCTGGAACTAAGGGCCATTTACAATGCCCTAAGTCAAGCAAGGCCTCTGCTTCAGGGTCAGCCGGTGTTGATCCAGTCGGACAACATCACGGCAGTCGCCCACGTAAACAGACAGGGCGGCACAAGAAGCAGGAGGGCAATGACGGAAGTTGCAAGGATTCTTCGCTGGGCGGAAAATCATGTGATAGCACTGTCAGCAGTGTTCATTCCGGGAGTGGACAACTGGGAAGCAGACTTCCTCAGCAGACACGACCTCCACCCGGGGGAGTGGGGACTTCACCCAGAAGTCTTCCACATGATTGTGAACCGTTGGGAAAAACCAAAGGTGGACATGATGGCGTCCCGCCTCAACAAAAAACTAGACAGATATTGCGCCAGGTCAAGGGACCCTCAGGCAATAGCTGTGGACGCTCTGTTAACACCGTGGGTGTACCAGTCAGTGTATGTGTTCCCTCCTCTGCCTCTCATACCCAAGGTACTGAGGATCATAAGAAGGAGAGGAGTAAGGACTATACTCGTGACTCCGGATTGGCCAAGAAGGACTTGGTACCCGGAACTTCAAGAGATGCTCACGGAGGACCCGTGACCTCTACCTCTAAGAAAGGACCTGCTCCAGCAGGGACCCTGTCTGTTCCAAGACTTACCGCGGCTGCGTTTGACGGCATGGCGGTTGAACGCCGGATCCTGAAGGAAAAAGGCATTCCGGATGAAGTCATCCCTACCCTGATCAAAGCCAGGAAGGATGTAACTGTGCAACATTATCACCGTATTTGGCGTAAATATGTTGCGTGGTGTGAGGCCAGGAAGGCCCCTACAGAGGAATTTCAACTGGGTCGTTTCCTGCATTTTCTGCAAACAGGACTGTCTATGGGCCTAAAATTAGGGTCCATTAAGGTTTAAATTTCGGCCCTGTCGATTTTCTTCCAGAAAGAACTAGCTTCAGTTCCTGAAGTTCAGACGTTTGTCAAGGGGGTACTGCATATACAGCCTCCTTTTGTGCCTCCAGTGGCACCTTGGGATCTCAATGTAGTTTTGGGGTTCCTAAAATCACATTGGTTTGAACCACTCACCACTGTGGACTTAAAATATCTCACATGGAAAGTGGTAATGCTGTTAGCCCTGGCTTCAGCCAGGCGTGTCTCAGAATTGGCGGCTTTATCCTATAAAAGCCCTTACCTAATTTTTCATACGGACAGGGCAGAATTGAGGACTCGTCCTCAATTTCTCCCTAAGGTGGTTTCAGCGTTTCACTTAAACCAGCCTATTGTGGTACCTGCGGCTACTAGGAACTTGGAGGATTCCAAGTTACTGGACGTAGTCAGGGCCCTGAAAATATATGTTTCCAGGACGGCTGGAGTCAGAAAATCTGACTCGCTGTTTATCCTGTATGCACCCAACAAGCTGGGTGCTCCTGCTTCTAAGCAGACTATTGCTCGTTGGATTTGTAGTACAATTCAGCTTGCACATTCTGTGGCAGGCCTGCCACAGCCAAAATCTGTAAAAGCCCATTCCACAAGGAAAGTGGGCTCATCTTGGGCGGCTGCCCGAGGGGTCTCGGCTTTACAACTTTGCCGAGCAGCTACTTGGTCAGGGGCAAACACGTTTGCTAAATTCTACAAATTTGATACCCTGGCTGAGGAGGACCTGGAGTTCTCTCATTCGGTGCTGCAGAGTCATCCGCACTCTCCCGCCCATTTGGGAGCTTTGGTATAATCCCCATGGTCCTTTCGGAGTTCCCAGCATCCACTAGGACGTCAGAGAAAATAAGAATTTACTTACCGATAATTCTATTTCTCATAGTCCGTAGTGGATGCTGGGCGCCCATCCCAAGTGCGGATTGTCTGCAATACTTGTACATAGTTATTGTTACAAAAATCGGGTTATTATTGTTGTGAGCCATCTTTTCAGAGGCTCCTCTGTTATCATGCTGTTAACTGGGTTCAGATCACAAGTTGTACGGTGTGATTGGTGTGGCTGGTATGAGTCTTACCCGGGATTCAAAATCCTTCCTTATTGTGTACGCTCGTCCGGGCACAGTATCCTAACTGAGGCTTGGAGGAGGGTCATGGGGGGAGGAGCCAGTGCACACCAGGTAGTCCTAAAGCTTTTACTTTTGTGCCCAGTCTCCTGCGGAGCCGCTATTCCCCATGGTCCTTTCGGAGTTCCCAGCAACCACTACGGACTATGAGAAATAGAATTATCGGTAAGTAAATTCTTATTTTTTCAAGGCTCTATGCTATAGAACAAACATCATAGAGCCTTGAAAAAAGCACCCTGCATGGACCCCGCATGCTCCAGTCCGGCGTGGAGTGTTGTCTTGACAACACACGCACTGGGGGGAGGGACGTCATCGGCCGGGAACTCAGGAAGCGGTCCCGGAACTCTCCTGGAGCAGATGCCACAGGGAGGATGCCTTTTCACTGGCGGGCTTCTCACCTTTATAGGTAGGCACCTTTTTCTTCATTTTGTTCACATCACGCCCATTTACGCAGACCACTCCCCCACACCACTGGTCATGCCCCCACATCATTAGTCACACCCCCAGCAGCAGCGCATAATAGGCCCTTTTGAAATTTCAGCTCCAGGCCCATTTGGACCTTAATCTGGCACTGCACAGGGGTCACAGGTGACCCCCTTGCACCAGTTTCAGGCTCCGGCCTATTACTTGTTAGACTGGGCACTAGACGTAGAGGCCACAAGGGACCCCCTGGCACCAGTTTCGGTCTCCAGCCTTTTGTTTTTTAGACTGGGCATTAGACATAGGGGTTGCAGGTGACCCACTGGCACCAGTTTCGTACTCAGGCATGTGATTAGTTAGACTGGGCACTATACGTAGAGGTCGAAAGGGACCCCCTGGCAGCAGTTTCGTACTCAGGCATGTTGTTAGTTAGACTGGGCACTATACGTAGTGGTCAAAAGTGACCCCCTGGCACCAGTTTCAAGCTATGCCTTTTGTTTGTTAGACTGGGCATTAAACATCAGGGTCGCAGGTGTCCCACTGGCACCAATTTCCTGCTCAGGCCTGTTGTTTGCTAGACTGGGAACTGGATGTAGGGGTCGCAAGGGACCCCCTGGCACCAGTTTCAGGCTCCGGCCTGTTGTTTGTTAGACTGGGCTTTAGACGCAGGGGTTAGGTGACCCCTTGGAACCAGTTTCAGGCTTCGGCCTGTTGTTTTTTAGTCTGGGCACTAGTTGTAGGGGCCGCAGGTGGCCCCCTGGCACCAGTTTCGGGCTCCGATCTGTTGTTTCTTAGACTGGGCACTAGACATAGGGGTCGCAGGTGACCCCCTGGCACTAGTTTCAGGCTCCGGCCTATTATTTGTTAGACTGGGCACTAGACGTAGGGGCCACAAGGGACCCATTGGAGCCAGTTTCGGTCTCCATCCTTTTGTTTTTTAGACTGGGCACTAGACATAGGGGTCGTATTTGACCCCCTGGCACCAGTTTCATACTCAGGCATGTTGTTAGTTAGACTGGGCACTATACGTAGAGGTCGAAAAGGACCCCCTTGCACCAGTTTCAGGCTCTGGCCTATTATTTGTTAGACTGGGCACTAGACATAGGGGCCACAAGGGACCCCCTGGCACCAGTTTCAGGCTCCGGCCTATTATTTGTTAGACTGGGCACTAGATGAAGGGGCCACAAGGGACCCCCTGGCACCAGTTTCGGTCTACAGCCTTTTGTTTTTTAGACTGGGCACTAGACCTCGGGGTCGCAGGTGACCCCCTGGCACCAGTTTTGTACTCAGGCATATTGTTAGTTAGACTGGGCACTATACGTAGAGGTTGAAAGGGACCCCCTGGCACCAGTTTCAGGCTCCGGCCTTTTGTTTGTTAGATTGGGCACTAGAGATCAGGGTCGCATGTGACGCCCTGGCACCAATTTTCTGCTCAGGCCTGTTGTTTGTTAGACTGGGCACTAGATGTAGGGGCCTAAGGTGACCCCCTGGAAGCAGTTCCAAACCCCGGCCAGGTGTTTCTTAGACTGGGCACTGGATTTAGGGGTCGCAAGGGACATTCTGGCACCAGTTTCAGGCTCCGGCCTATTATTTGTTAGATTAAGCTCTAGACGCAGGGGTCGCAGGTGACCACCTGGAACCAGTTTCAGGCTTCGGCCTGTTGTTTGTTAGACTGGGCACTAGACGTAGGGGCCACAAGGGACCCCTGGCACCAGTTTCGGTCTCCAGCCTATTGTTTTTTAGACTGGGCATTAGACATAGGGGTCACAGGTGACCCCCTGGCACCAGTTTCGTACTCAGGCATGTTGTTAGTTAGACTGGGCACTATACGTAGAGGTCAAATTTGACCCCCTGGCACCAGTTTCATGCTACGTCTTTTGTTTGTTAGATTGGGCACTAGAGATCAGGGTAGCAGGTGTCCCACTGGCACCAATTTCCTGCTCAGACCTGTTGCTTGTTAGACTGGGCACTAGATGTAGGGGTCGCAAGGGACCCCCTGGCACCAGTTTCAGGCTCCGGCCTGTTGTTTTGTTAGACTGGGCTTTTGACGCAGGGGTCGCAAGGGACCTCCTGGCACCAGTTTACGTATACTAGACATAGGGGTCGCAGGTGACCCCCTGGCACTAGTTTCAGGCTCCGGCCTATTATTTGTTAGACTTGGCACCGGTTTCGGTCTTCATCCTTTTGTTTTTTAGACTGGGCACTAGACATAGGGGTCGTATTTGACCCCCTGGCACCAGTTTCGTAGTTAACTTTTGACCTCTACGTATAGTGCCCAGTCTAACTAACAACATGCCAGTTGACCCGCTTGCACCAGTTTCAGGCTCCGGCCTATTACTTGTTAGACAGGGCACTAGACGTAGGGGCCACAACGGACCCCCTGGCACCAGTTTCAGGCTCCGACCTGTTGTTTGTTAGACTGGGCACTAGTTGTAGGGGCCACAAGGGACCCCCAGGAACCAGTTTCGGTCTCCAGCCTTTTGTTTTTTAGACTGGGCATTAGACATAGGGGTTGCAGGTGACCCCCTGGCACCAGTTTCGTACTCAGGCATGTGATTAGTTAGACTGGGCACTATACGTAGAGGTTGAAAGGGACCCCCTGGCACCAGTTTCGTACTCAGGCATGTTGTTAGTTAGACTGGGCACTATACGTAGAGGTCAAAAGTGACCCCCTGGCACCAGTTTCAAGCTACGCCTTTTGTTTGTTAGATTGGGCAATAAACATCAGGGTCGCAGGTGTCCCACTGGCACCAATTTCCTGCTCAGGCCTGTTGTTTGCTAGACCGGGCACTAGATGTAGGTGTCGCAAGGGACCCCCTGGCACCAGTTTCAGGCTCCGGCCTGTTGTTTGTTAGACTGGGCTTTAGACGCAGGGGTTTTAGGTGACCCCTTGGAACCAGTTTCAGGCTCCGGCCTGTTGTTTTTTAGTCTGGGCACTAGTTGTAGGGGCCGCAGGTGGCCCCCTGGCACCAATTTCGGGCTCTGATCTGTTGTTTCTTAGACTGGGCACTAGACATAGGGGTCACAGGTGACCCCTTGGCACTAGTTTCAGGTTCCGGCCTATTATTTGTTAGAATGGGCACTAGACGTAGAGGCCACAAGGGACCCATTGGCACCAGTTTCGGTCTCCATCCTTTTGTTTTTTAGACTGGGCACTAGACATAGGGGTCACAGGTGATCCCCTTGCACCAGTTTCAGGCTCCGGCCTATTACTTGTTAGACTGGGCACTAGACGTAGGGGCCACAAGGGACCCCCTGGCACCAGTTTCAGGCTCCGGCCTGTTGTTTGCTAGACTGGGCACTAGTTGTAGGGGCCGCAGGTGGCCCCCTGGCACCAGTTTCGGGCTCTGATCTGTTGTTTCTTAGACTGGGCACTAGACATAGGGGTCGCAGGTGACCCCCTGGCACCAGTTTCGTACTCAGGCATGTGATTAGTTAGACTGGGCACTATACGTAGAGGTCAAAAGTGACCCCCTGGCACCAGTTTCAAGCTACGCCTTTTGTTTGTTATATTGGGCGCTAGACATCAGGGTCGCAGGTGTCCCACTGGCACCAATTTCCTGCTCTGGCCTGTTGTTTGCTAGACTGGGAACTAGATGTAGGGGTTGCAAGGGACCCCCTGGCACCAGTTTCAGGCTCCGGCCTGTTGTTTGTTAGACTGGGCTTTAGACGCAGGGGTAATAGGTGACCCCTTGGAACCAGTTTCAGGCTCCGGCCTATTATTTGTTAGACTGGGCACTAGACGTAGGGGCCACAAGGGACCCCCTGGCACCAGATTCGTCTCCAGCCTTTTGTTTTTTAGACTGGGCATTAGACATAGGGGTCGCAGGTGGCCCCCTGGCACCAGTTTCGGGCTCTGATCTGTTATTTCTTAGACTGGGCACTAGACATAGGGGTCGCAGGTGACCCCCTGGCACCAGTTTCGTACTCAGGCATGTGATTAGTTAGACTGGGCACTATACATAGAGGTCGAAAGGGACCCCCTGGCACCAGTTTCGTACTCAGGCATGTTGTTAGTCAGACTGGGCACTATACGTAGAGGTCAAAAGTGACCCCCTGGCACCAGTTTCAAGCTACGCCTTTTGTTTGTTATATTGGGCGCTAGACACAGAGGTCACAGGTGACCCCCTGGCACCAGTTAAGGGCCCGATCTGTTGTTTTTTAAACTGGGCACTAGACACAAGGGTCACAGGTGACCCCCTTGCACCAGTTTCAGGCTACGGCCTATTATTTGTTAGACTGGGCACTAGACGTAGGGGCCACAAGGGACCCCCTGGCACCAGTTTCAGGCTCCGGCCTATTATTTGCTAGACTAGGCACTAGATGTAGGGGCCACAAGGGACCCCCTGGCACCAGTTTCAGGCTCCGGCCTGTTGTTTGTTAGACTGGGCTTTAGACGCAGGGGTTTTAGGTGACCCCTTGGAACCAGTTTCAGGCTCCGGCCTGTTGTTTTTTAGTATGGGCACTAGTTGTAGGGGCCGCAGGTGGCCCCCTGGCACCAATTTCGGGCTCTGATCTATTGTTTCTTAGACTGGGCACTAGACATAGGGGTCACAGGTGACCCCTTGGCACTAGTTTCAGGTTCCGGCCTATTATTTGTTAGACTGGGCAGTGGGCACTAGACGTAGGGGCCACAAGGGACCCATTGGCACCAGTTTCGGTCTCCATCCTTTTGTTTTTTAGACTGGGCACTAGACATAGGGGTCACAGGTGATCCCCTTGCACCAGTTTAAGGCTCCGGCCTATTACTTGTTAGACTGGGCACTAGACGTAGGGGCCACAAGGGACCCCCTGGCACCAGTTTCAGGCTCCGGCCTGTTGTTTGCTAGACTGGGCACTAGTTGTAGGGGCCGCAGGTGGCCCCCTGGCACCAGTTTCGGGCTCTGATCTGTTGTTTCTTAGACTGGGCACTAGACATAGGGGTCGCAGGTGACCCCCTGGCACCAGTTTCGTACTCAGGCATGTGATTAGTTAGACTGGGCACTATACGTAGAGGTCGAAAGGGACCCCCTGGCACCAGTTTCGTACTCAGGCATGTTGTTAGTTAAACTGGGCACTATACGTAGAGGTCAAAAGTAGAGATGAGCGGGTTCGGTTTCTCTGAAACCGAACCCGCACGAACTTCATGTTTTTTTCACGGGTCCGAGCAGACTCGGATCCTCCCGCCTTGCTCGGTTAACCCGAGCGCGCCCGAACGTCATCATGACGCTGTCGGATTCTCGCGAGACTCGGATTCTATATAAGGAGCCGCGCGTCGCCGCCATTTTCACACGTGCATTGAGATTGATAGGGAGAGGACGTGGCTGGCGTCCTCTCCATTAGAAATTAGATTAGAAGAGAGAGAGAGATTGTGCAGAGTCAGACAGAGTTTACCACAGTGACCAGTGCAGTTGTTGTTAGTTAACTTTTATTTATTTTAATATAATATATCCGTTCTCTGCTATATCCGTTCTCTGCCTGAAAAAAAACGATACACAGCAGCAGCCAGTCACACAGTGTGACTCAGTCTGTGTGCACTCAGCTCAGCCCAGTGTGCTGCACATCAATGTATAAAAGGCAAAGCTTATAATAATTGTGGGGGAGACTGGGGAGCACTGCAGGTTGTTATAGCAGGAGCCCCCAGGAGTACATAATATTATATTAATTTAAAATTAAACAGTGCACACTTTTGCTGCAGGAGTGCCACTGCCAGTGTGACTAGTGGTGACCAGTGCCTGACCACCAGTATAGTAGTATATTGTTGTATGTATTGTATACTATCTCTTTATCAACCAGTCTATATTAGCAGCAGACACAGTACAGTGCGGTAGTTCACGGCTGTGGCTACCTCTGTGTCGGCAGTCGGAACTCGGCAGGCAGTCCGTCCATCCATAATTGTATTACAATATATACCACCTAACCGTGGTATTTTTTTTTCTTTCTTTATACCGTCGTCATAGTGTCATACTAGTTGTTACGAGTATACTACTATCTCTTTATCAACCAGTGTACAGTGCGGTAGTTCACGGCTGTGGCTACCTCTGTGTCGGCAGTCGGCAGGCAGTCCGTCCATCCATAATTGTATTATTATTATAATATATACCACCTAACCGTGGTTTTTTTTTCATTCTTTATACCGTCATAGTGTCATACTAGTTGTTACGAGTATACTACTATCTCTTTATCAACCAGTGTACAGTGCGGTAGTTCACGGCTGTGGCTACCTCTGTGTCGGCAGTCGGCAGGCAGTCCGTCCATCCATAATTGTATTATTATTATAATATATACCACCTAACCGTGGTTTTTTTTTCATTCTTTATACCGTCGTCATAGTGTCATACTAGTTGTTACGAGTATACTACTATCTCTTTATCAACCAGTGTACAGTGCGGTAGTTCACGGCTGTGGCTACCTCTGTGTCGGCAGTCGGCAGGCAGTCCGTCCATCCATAATTGTATTATTATTATAATATATACCACCTAACTGTGGTATTTTTTTTTCTTTCTTTATACCGTCGTCATAGTGTCATACTAGTTGTTACGAGTATACTACTATCTCTTTATCAACCAGTGTACAGTGCGGTAGTTCACGGCTGTGGCTACCTCTGTGTCGGCAGTCGGCAGGCAGTCCGTCCATCCATAATTGTATTATTATTATAATATATACCACCTAACCGTGGTTTTTTTTTCATTCTTTATACCGTCGTCATAGTGTCATACTAGTTGTTACGAGTATACTACTATCTCTTTATCAACCAGTGTACAGTGCGGTAGTTCACGGCTGTGGCTACCTCTGTGTCGGCAGTCGGCAGGCAGTCCGTCCATCCATAATTGTATTATTATTATAATATATACCACCTAACCGTGGTTTTTTTTTCATTCTTTATACCGTCGTCATAGTGTCATACTAGTTGTTACGAGTATACTACTATCTCTTTATCAACCAGTGTACAGTGCGGTAGTTCACGGCTGTGGCTACCTCTGTGTCGGCAGTCGGCAGGCAGTCCGTCCATCCATAATTGTATTATTATTATAATATATACCACCTAACCGTGGTTTTTTTTTCATTCTTTATACCGTCGTCATAGTGTCATACTAGTTGTTACGAGTATACTACTATCTCTTTATCAACCAGTGTACAGTGCGGTAGTTCACGGCTGTGGCTACCTCTGTGTCGGCAGTCGGCAGGCAGTCCGTCCATCCATAATTGTATTATTATTATAATATATACCACCTAACTGTGGTATTTTTTTTTTCTTTCTTTATACCGTCGTCATAGTGTCATACTAGTTGTTACGAGTATACTACTATCTCTTTATCAACCAGTGTACAGTGCGGTAGTTCACGGCTGTGGCTACCTCTGTGTCGGCAGTCGGCAGGCAGTCCGTCCATCCATAATTGTATTATTATTATAATATATACCACCTAACCGTGGTTTTTTTTTCATTCTTTATACCGTCGTCATAGTGTCATACTAGTTGTTACGAGTATACTACTATCTCTTTATCAACCAGTGTACAGTGCGGTAGTTCACGGCTGTGGCTACCTCTGTGTCGGCAGTCGGCAGGCAGTCCGTCCATCCATAATTGTATTATTATTATAATATATACCACCTAACCGTGGTTTTTTTTTCATTCTTTATACCGTCGTCATAGTGTCATACTAGTTGTTACGAGTATACTACTATCTCTTTATCAACCAGTGTACAGTGCGGTAGTTCACGGCTGTGGCTACCTCTGTGTCGGCAGTCGGCAGGCAGTCCGTCCATCCATAATTGTATTATTATTATAATATATACCACCTAACTGTGGTATTTTTTTTTCTTTCTTTATACCGTCGTCATAGTGTCATACTAGTTGTTACGAGTATACTACTATCTCTTTATCAACCAGTGTACAGTGCGGTAGTTCACGGCTGTGGCTACCTCTGTGTCGGCAGTCGGCAGGCAGTCCGTCCATCCATAATTGTATTATTATTATAATATATACCACCTAACCGTGGTTTTTTTTTCATTCTTTATACCGTCGTCATAGTGTCATACTAGTTGTTACGAGTATACTACTATCTCTTTATCAACCAGTGTACAGTGCGGTAGTTCACGGCTGTGGCTACCTCTGTGTCGGCAGTCGGCAGGCAGTCCGTCCATCCATAATTGTATTATTATTATAATATATACCACCTAACCGTGGTTTTTTTTTCATTCTTTATACCGTCGTCATAGTGTCATACTAGTTGTTACGAGTATACTACTATCTCTTTATCAACCAGTGTACAGTGCGGTAGTTCACGGCTGTGGCTACCTCTGTGTCGGCAGTCGGCAGTCCGTCCGTCCATCCATAATTGTATTATTATTATAATATATACCACCTAACCGTGGTTTTTTTTTCATTCTTTATACCGTCGTCATAGTGTCATACTAGTTGTTACGAGTATACTACTATCTCTTTATCAACCAGTGTACAGTGCGGTAGTTCACGGCTGTGGCTACCTCTGTGTCGGCAGTCGGCAGGCAGTCCGTCCATCCATAATTGTATTATTATTATAATATATACCACCTAACTGTGGTATTTTTTTTTCTTTCTTTATACCGTCGTCATAGTGTCATACTAGTTGTTACGAGTATACTACTATCTCTTTATCAACCAGTGTACAGTGCGGTAGTTCACGGCTGTGGCTACCTCTGTGTCGGCAGTCGGCAGGCAGTCCGTCCATCCATAATTGTATTATTATTATAATATATACCACCTAACCGTGGTTTTTTTTTCATTCTTTATACCGTCGTCATAGTGTCATACTAGTTGTTACGAGTATACTACTATCTCTTTATCAACCAGTGTACAGTGCGGTAGTTCACGGCTGTGGCTACCTCTGTGTCGGCAGTCGGCAGGCAGTCCGTCCATCCATAATTGTATTATTATTATAATATATACCACCTAACCGTGGTTTTTTTTTCATTCTTTATACCGTCGTCATAGTGTCATACTAGTTGTTACGAGTATACTACTATCTCTTTATCAACCAGTGTACAGTGCGGTAGTTCACGGCTGTGGCTACCTCTGTGTCGGCAGTCGGCAGGCAGTCCGTCCATCCATAATTGTATTATTATTATAATATATACCACCTAACCGTGGTTTTTTTTTCATTCTTTATACCGTCGTCATAGTGTCATACTAGTTGTTACGAGTATACTACTATCTCTTTATCAACCAGTGTACAGTGCGGTAGTTCACGGCTGTGGCTACCTCTGTGTCGGCAGTCGGCAGGCAGTCCGTCCATCCATAATTGTATTATTATTATAATATATACCACCTAACTGTGGTATTTTTTTTTCTTTCTTTATACCGTCGTCATAGTGTCATACTAGTTGTTACGAGTATACTACTATCTCTTTATCAACCAGTGTACAGTGCGGTAGTTCACGGCTGTGGCTACCTCTGTGTCGGCAGTCGGCAGGCAGTCCGTCCATCCATAATTGTATTATTATTATAATATATACCACCTAACCGTGGTTTTTTTTTCATTCTTTATACCGTCGTCATAGTGTCATACTAGTTGTTACGAGTATACTACTATCTCTTTATCAACCAGTGTACAGTGCGGTAGTTCACGGCTGTGGCTACCTCTGTGTCGGCAGTCGGCAGGCAGTCCGTCCATCCATAATTGTATTATTATTATAATATATACCACCTAACCGTGTTTTTTTTTTCATTCTTTATACCGTCGTCATAGTGTCATACTAGTTGTTACGAGTATACTACTATCTCTTTATCAACCAGTGTACAGTGCGGTAGTTCACGGCTGTGGCTACCTCTGTGTCGGCAGTCGGCAGGCAGTCCGTCCATCCATAATTGTATTATTATTATAATATATACCACCTAACTGTGGTATTTTTTTTTCTTTCTTTATACCGTCGTCATAGTGTCATACTAGTTGTTACGAGTATACTACTATCTCTTTATCAACCAGTGTACAGTGCGGTAGTTCACGGCTGTGGCTACCTCTGTGTCAGCAGTCGGCAGGCAGTCCGTCCATCCATAATTGTATTATTATTATAATATATACCACCTAACCGTGGTTTTTTTTTCATTCTTTATACCGTCGTCATAGTGTCATACTAGTTGTTACGAGTATACTACTATCTCTTTATCAACCAGTGTACAGTGCGGTAGTTCACGGCTGTGGCTACCTCTGTGTCGGCAGTCGGCAGGCAGTCCGTCCATCCATAATTGTATTATTATTATAATATATACCACCTAACCGTGGTTTTTTTTTCATTCTTTATACCGTCGTCATAGTGTCATACTAGTTGTTACGAGTATACTACTATCTCTTTATCAACCAGTGTACAGTGCGGTAGTTCACGGCTGTGGCTACCTCTGTGTCGGCAGTCGGCAGGCAGTCCGTCCATCCATAATTGTATTATTATTATAATATATACCACCTAACCGTGGTTTTTTTTTCATTCTTTATACCGTCGTCATAGTGTCATACTAGTTGTTACGAGTATACTACTATCTCTTTATCAACCAGTGTACAGTGCGGTAGTTCACGGCTGTGGCTACCTCTGTGTCGGCAGTCGGCAGGCAGTCCGTCCATCCATAATTGTATTATTATTATTATAATATATACCACCTAACTGTGGTATTTTTTTTTCTTTCTTTATACCGTCGTCATAGTGTCATACTAGTTGTTACGAGTATACTACTATCTCTTTATCAACCAGTGTACAGTGCGGTAGTTCACGGCTGTGGCTACCTCTGTGTCGGCAGTCGGCAGGCAGTCCGTCCATCCATAATTGTATTATTATTATAATATATACCACCTAACCGTGGTTTTTTTTTCATTCTTTATACCGTCGTCATAGTGTCATACTAGTTGTTACGAGTATACTACTATCTCTTTATCAACCAGTGTACAGTGCGGTAGTTCACGGCTGTGGCTACCTCTGTGTCGGCAGTCGGCAGGCAGTCCGTCCATCCATAATTGTATTATTATTATAATATATACCACCTAACCGTGGTTTTTTTATACCACCTAACCGTGGCAGTCCGTCCATAATTGTATACTAGTATCCAATCCATCCATCTCCATTGTTTACCTGAGGTGCCTTTTAGTTCTGCCTATAAAATATGGAGAACAAAAAAGTTGAGGTTCCAAAATTAGGGAAAGATCAAGATCCACTTCCACCTCGTGCTGAAGCTGCTGCCACTAGTCATGGCCGAGACGATGAAATGCCAGCAACGTCGTCTGCCAAGGCCGATGCCCAATGTCATAGTACAGAGCATGTCAAATCCAAAACACCAAATATCAGAAAAAAAAGGACTCCAAAACCTAAAATAAAATTGTCGGAGGAGAAGCGTAAACTTGCCAATATGCCATTTACCACACGGAGTGGCAAGGAACGGCTGAGGCCCTGGCCTATGTTCATGGCTAGTGGTTCAGCTTCACATGAGGATGGAAGCACTCAGCCTCTCGCTAGAAAACTGAAAAGACTCAAGCTGGCAAAAGCACCGCAAAGAACTGTGCGTTCTTTGAAATCCCAAATCCACAAGGAGAGTCCAATTGTGTCGTTTGCGATGCCTGACCTTCCCAACACTGGACGTGAAGAGCATGCGCCTTCCACTATTTGCATGCCCCCTGCAAGTGCTGGAAGGAGCACCCGCAGTCCAGTTCCTGATAGTCAGATTGAAGATGTCAGTGTTGAAGTACACCAGGATGAGGAGGATATGGGTGTTGCTGGCGCTGGGGAGGAAATTGACCAGGAGGATTCTGATGGTGAGGTGGTTTGTTTAAGTCAGGCACCCGGGGAGACACCTGTTGTCCGTGGGAGGAATATGGCCGTTGACATGCCAGGTGAAAATACCAAAAAAATCAGCTCTTCGGTGTGGAGGTATTTCACCAGAAATGCGGACAACAGGTGTCAAGCCGTGTGTTCCCTTTGTCAAGCTGTAATAAGTAGGGGTAAGGACGTTAACCACCTCGGAACATCCTCCCTTATACGTCACCTGCAGCGCATTCATAATAAGTCAGTGACAAGTTCAAAAACTTTGGGTGACAGCAGAAGCAGTCCACTGACCAGTAAATCCCTTCCTCTTGTAACCAAGCTCACGCAAACCACCCCACCAACTCCCTCAGTGTCAATTTCCTCCTTCCCCAGGAATGCCAATAGTCCTGCAGGCCATGTCACTGGCAAGTCTGACGAGTCCTCTCCTGCCTGGGATTCCTCCGATGCATCCTTGCGTGTAACGCCTACTGCTGCTGGCGCTGCTGTTGTTGCCGCTGGGAGTCGATGGTCATCCCAGAGGGGAAGTCGTAAGCCCACTTGTACTACTTCCAGTAAGCAATTGACTGTTCAACAGTCCTTTGCGAGGAAGATGAAATATCACAGCAGTCATCCTACTGCAAAGTGGATAACTGAGTCCTTGACAACTATGTTGGTGTTAGACGTGCGTCCGGTATCCGCCGTTAGTTCACAGGGAACTAGACAATTTATTGAGGCAGTGTGCCCCCGTTACCAAATACCATCTAGGTTCCACTTCTCTAGGCAGGCGATACCGAGAATGTACACGGACGTCAGAAAAAGACTCACCAGTGTCCTAAAAAATGCAGTTGTACCCAATGTCCACTTAACCACGGACATGTGGACAAGTGGAGCAGGGCAGGGTCAGGACTATATGACTGTGACAGCCCACTGGGTAGATGTATGGACTCCCGCCGCAAGAACAGCAGCGGCGGCACCAGTAGCAGCATCTCGCAAACGCCAACTCTTTCCTAGGCAGGCTACGCTTTGTATCACCGCTTTCCAGAATACGCACACAGCTGAAAACCTCTTACGGCAACTGAGGAAGATCATCGCGGAATGGCTTACCCCAATTGGACTCTCCTGTGGATTTGTGGCATCGGACAACGCCAGCAATATTGTGTGTGCATTAAATATGGGCAAATTCCAGCACGTCCCATGTTTTGCACATACCTTGAATTTGGTGGTGCAGAATTTTTTAAAAAACGACAGGGGCGTGCAAGAGATGCTGTCGGTGGCCAGAAAAATTGCGGGACACTTTCGGCGTACAGGCACCACGTACAGAAGACTGGAGCACCACCAAAAACTACTGAACCTGCCCTGCCATCATCTGAAGCAAGAAGTGGTAACGAGGTGGAATTCAACCCTCTATATGCTTCAGAGGTTGGAGGAGCAGCAAAAGGCCATTCAAGCCTATACAATTGAGCACGATATAGGAGATGGAATGCACCTGTCTCAAGTGCAGTGGAGAATGATTTCAACGTTGTGCAAGGTTCAGACACTGCCAGCCTGAGTCAGGTCATTCCCCTCATCAGGCTTTTGCAGAAGAAGCTGGAGGCATTGAAGAAGGAGCTAACACGGAGCGATTCCGCTAGGCATGTGGGACTTGTGGATGCAGCCCTTAATTCGCTTAACAAGGATTCACGGGTGGTCAATCTGTTGAAATCAGAGCACTACATTTTGGCCACCGTGCTCGATCCTAGATTTAAAGCCTACCTTGGATCTCTCTTTCCGGCAGACACAGGTCTGCTGGGGTTGAAAGACCTGCTGGTGACAAAATTGTCAAGTCAAGCGGAACGCTACCTGTCAACATCTCCTCCTTCACATTCTCCCGCAACTGGGGGTGCGAGGAAAAGGCTCAGAATTCCGAGCCCACCCGCTGGCGGTGATGCAGGGCAGTCTGGAGCGACTGCTGATGCTGACATCTGGTCCGGACTGAAGGACCTGACAATGATTACGGACATGTCGTCTACTGTCACTGCATATGATTCTCTCAACATTGATAGAATGGTGGAGGATTATATGAGTGACCGCATCCAAGTAGGCACGTCACACAGTCCGTACTTATACTGGCAGGAAAAAGAGGCAATTTGGAGGCCCTTGCACAAACTGGCTTTATTCTACCTAAGTTGCCCTCCCACAAGTGTGTACTCCGAAAGAGTGTTTAGTGCCGCCGCTCACCTTGTCAGCAATCGGCGTACGAGGTTACATCCAGAAAATGTGGAGAAGATGATGTTCATTAAAATGAATTATAATCAATTCCTCCGCGGAGACATTGACCAGCAGCAATTGCCTCCACAAAGTACACAGGGAGCTGAGATGGTGGATTCCAGTGGGGACGAATTGATAATCTGTGAGGAGGGGGATGTACACGGTGATATATCGGAGGGTGAAGATGAGGTGGACATCTTGCCTCTGTAGAGCCAGTTTGTGCAAGGAGAGATTAATTGCTTCTTTTTTGGGGGGGGTCCAAACCAACCCGTCATATCAGTCACAGTCGTGTGGCAGACCCTGTCACTGAAATGATGGGTTGGTTAAAGTGTGCATGTCCTGTTTTGTTTATACAACATAAGGGTGGGTGGGAGGGCCCAAGGATAATTCCATCTTGCACCTCTTTTTTCTTTTCTTTTTCTTTGCATCATGTGCTGATTGGGGAGGGTTTTTTGGAAGGGACATCCTGCGTGACACTGCAGTGCCACTCCTAGATGGGCCCGGTGTTTGTGTCGGCCACTAGGGTCGCTAATCTTACTCACACAGCTACCTCATTGCGCCTCTTTTTTTCTTTGCGTCATGTGCTGTTTGGGGAGGGTTTTTTGGAAGGGACATCCTGCGTGACACTGCAGTGCCACTCCTAGATGGGCCCGGTGTTTGTGTCGGCCACTAGGGTCGCTAATCTTACTCACACAGTCAGCTACCTCATTGCGCCTCTTTTTTTCTTTGCGTCATGTGCTGTTTGGGGAGGGTTTTTTGGAAGGGCCATCCTGCGTGACACTGCAGTGCCACTCCTAGATGGGCCCGGTGTTTGTGTCGGCCACTAGGGTCGCTAATCTTACTCACACAGCTACCTCATTGCGCCTCTTTTTTTCTTTGCGTCATGTGCTGTTTGGGGAGGGTTTTTTGGAAGGGACATCCTGCGTGACACTGCAGTGCCACTCCTAGATGGGACCGGTGTTTGTGTCGGCCACTAGGGTCGCTTATCTTTCTCACACAGCTACCTCATTGCGCCTCTTTTTTTCTTTGCGTCATGTGCTGTTTGGGGAGGGTTTTTTGGAAGGGACATCCTGCGTGACACTGCAGTGCCACTCCTAGATGGGCCCGGTGTTTGTGTCGGCCACTAGGGTCGCTTATCTTTCTCACACAGTCAGCTACCTCATTGCGCCTCTTTTTTTCTTTGCGTCATGTGCTGTTTGGGGAGGGTTTTTTGGAAGGGACATCCTGCGTGACACTGCAGTGCCACTCCTAGATGGGCCCGGTGTTTGTGTCGGCCACTAGGGTCGCTTATCTTTCTCACACAGTCAGCTACCTCATTGCGCCTCTTTTTTTCTTTGCGTCATGTGCTGTTTGGGGAGGGTTTTTTGGAAGGGACATCCTGCGTGACACTGCAGTGCCACTCCTAGATGGGCCCGGTGTTTGTGTCGGCCACTAGGGTCGCTAATCTTACTCACACAGCTACCTCATTGCGCCTCTTTTTTTCTTTGCGTCATGTGCTGTTTGGGGAGGGTTTTTTGGAAGGGACATCCTGCGTGACACTGCAGTGCCACTCCTAGATGGGCCCGGTGTTTGTGTCGGCCACTAGGGTCGCTTATCTTACTCACACAGCGACCTCGGTGCAAATTTTAGGACTAAAAATAATATTGTGAGGTGTGATGTGTTCAGAATAGGCTGAAAATGAGTGTAAATTATGTTTTTTGAGGTTAATAATACTTTGGGATCAAAATTACCCCCAAATTCTATGATTTAAGCTGTTTTTTAGGGTTTTTTGAAAAAAACACCCGAATCCAAAACACACCCGAATCCGACAAAAAAAATTCGGTGAGGTTTTGCCAAAACGCGGTCGAACCCAAAACACGGCCGCGGAACCGAACCCAAAACCAAAACACAAAACCCGAAAAATTTCCGGCGCTCATCTCTAGTCAAAAGTGACCCCCTGGCACCATTTTCAAGCTACGCCTTTTGTTTGTTATATTGGGCGCTAGACATCAGGGTCGCAGGTGTCCCACTGGCACCAATTTCCTGCTCAGGCCTGTTGTTTGCTAGACTGGGATCTAGATGTAGGGGTTGCAAGGGACCCCCTGGCACCAGTTTCAGGCTCCGGCCTGTTGTTTGTTAGACTGGGCTTTAGACGCAGGGGTAATAGGTGACCCCTTGGAACCAGTTTCAGGCTCCGGCCTATTATTTGTTATACTGGGCACTAGACGTAGGGGCCACAAGGGACCCCCTGGCACCAGTTTCGTCTCCAGCCTTTTGTTTTTTAGACTGGGCATTAGACATAGGGGTCGCAGGTGGCCCCCTGGCACCAGTTTCGGGCTCTGATCTGTTGTTTCTTAGACTGGGCACTAGACATAGGGGTCGCAGGTGACCCCTTGGCACCAGTTTCGTACTCAGGAATGTGATTAGTTAGACTGGGCACTATACGTAGAGGTCGAAAGGGACCCCCTGGCACCAGTTTCGTACTCAGGCATGTTGTTAGTTAGACTGGGCACTATACGTAGAGGTCAAAAGTGACCCCCTGGCACCAGTTTCAAGCTACGCCTTTTGTTTGTTATATTGGGCGCTAGACACAAAGGTCACAGGTGACCCCCTGGCACCAGTTTTGGGCCCGATCTGTTGTTTCTTAAACTGGGCACTAGACACAGGGGTCACAGGTGACCCCCTTGCACCAGTTTCAGGCTACGGCCTATTATTTGTTAGACTGGGCACTAGACGTAGGGGCCACAAGGGACCCCCTGGCACCAGTTTCAGGCTCCGGCCTATTATTTGCTAGACTGGGCACTAGATGTAGGGGCCACAAGGGACCCCCTGGCACCAGTTTCCGTCTCCAGCCTTTTGTTTTTTAGATTGGGCACTAGACATAGGGGTCGCAGGTGACCCCCTGGCACCAGTTTCGTACTCAGGCATGTTGTTAGTTAGACTGGGCACTATACGTAGAGGTCGAAAGGGACCCCCTGGCACCAGTTTCAGGCTCCGGCCTTTTGTTTGTTAGATTGGGCACTAGAGATCAGGGTCGCATGTGACCCCCTGGCACCAATTTCCTGCTCCGGCCTGTTGTTTGATAGACTGGGCACTAGATGTAGGGGCCGCAGGTGACCCCCTGGCACCAGTTCCGAGCCCGGCCTGGTGTTTCTTAGACTGGGCACTGGACGTAGGTGTCGCAAGGGACCTCCTGGCACCAGTTTCAGGCTCCGGCCTGTTGTTTGTTAGACTGGGCACTAGTTGTAGGGGCCGTGGGTGACCCCCTGGCACCAGTTTCAGACTCCGGCCTGTTGTTTCTTAGACTGGGCACTAGACACAGGGGTCGCAGGTGACCCCCTGGCACCAGTTTCAGGCTCTGGCCTATTATTTTTTAGACTGGGCACTAGACGTAGGGGCCACAAGGGACCCCCTGGCACCAGTTTCAGTCTCCGGCCTGTTGTTTGTTAGACTGGGCTTTAGACGCAGGGGTAACAGGTGACCCCTTGGATCCAGTTTCAGGCTCCGGCCTGTTGTTTGTTAGACTGGGCACTAGACATAGGGGCCACACGTGACCCCCTGGCACCAGTTTCAGGCTCCGGCCTATTGTTTGTTAGACTGGGCACTAGAAATAGGGGCCGCAGGTGACCCCCTGGCACCAGTTTCGTACTCAGGCATGTTGTTAGTTAGACTGGGCACTATACGTAGAGGTCGAAAGGGACCTCCTGGCACCAGTTTCAGGCTCCGGCCTTTTGTTTGTTAGATTGGGCACTAGAGATCAGGGTCGCATGTGACCCCCTGGCACCAATTTCCTGCTCAGGCATGTTGTTTGTTAGACTGGGCACTAGATATAGGGGCCTAAGGCGACCCCCCGACACCAGTTCCAAACCCCGGCCTGCTGTTTCTTAGACTGGGCACTGGACGTAGGGGTCGCAACTCGCAAGGGACCTCCTGGCACCAGTTTCAGGCTCCGGCCTGTTGTTTGTTAGACTGGGCTCTAGACGCAGGGGTCGCATTAGAGATGAGCGGGTTCGGTTTCTCTGAATCCGAACCCGCCGAACTTCAGCTTTTTTTACACGGGGCCGAGCAGGCTCGGATCCTCCCGCCTTGCTCGGTTAACCCGAGCGCGCCCGAACGTCATCATCCCGCTGTCGGATTCTCGCGAGGCTCGGATTCTATCGCGAGACTCGGATTCTATATAAGGAGCCGCGCGTCGCCGCCATTTTTCACACGTGCATTGAGATTGATAGGGAGAGGACTTGGCTGGCGTCCTCTCCGTTTAGAGTGACTAATAGTACTAGAGAGAGAGAGACACAAATTTTTGGGAGCATAATATAGGAGGAGTACTACTTGCTGCTGATAGTGTGGCCAGTGGCAGTGACCAGTGCCACCAGTTTAATGAATCCGTTCTCTGCCTGAAAAAAAAACGATACACAGTGTGACACAGTCACACATACCATATCTGTGCTCAGCCCAGTGTGCTGCATCATATACTGTATATCATTATCTGACTGCTGCTCACACAGCTTAATTGTGGGGGAGACTGGGGAGCAGTTATAGCAGGAGTACATATTTTAAGTACAGTGCACACTTTTGCTGCCAGAGTGCCACTGCCAGTGTGACTGACCAGTGACCACTGACCACCAGTATTGTGATTGTCTGCTGACCACCAGTATATTGTGATTGTCTGCCTGAAAAAGTTAAACACTCGTCGTGTGGTGTTTTTATAAACGCATTCTGCAGACAGTGTCCAGCAGGTCCGTCATTACATAATATATACCTGTCCGGCTGCAGTACTAGTGTGATATATATATATATATATTTTAATTTTATCTCATTATCATCCAGTCTATATTAGCAGCAGACACAGTACGGTAGTCCATGGCTGTAGCTTCCTCTGTGTCGGCAGTCGCTCGTCCATCCATAATTGTATACCACCTACCCGTGGTTTATTTTTTTTTTCTATCTTCTTGATACTAGTAGCTTACTTTAGGAGTCTGCAGTGCTGACAGACAGTGTCCAGCAGGTCCGTCATTACATAATATATACCTGTCCGGCTGCAGTACTAGTGTGATATATATATATATTTTAATTTTATCTCATTATCATCCAGTCTATATTAGCAGCAGACACAGTACGGTAGTCCACGGCTGTAGCTACCTCTGTGTCGGCAGTCGCTCGTCCATCCATAATTGTATACCACCTACCCGTGGTTTTTTTTTTCTATCTTCTTGATACTAGTAGCTTACTTTAGGAGTCTGCAGTGCTGACAGACAGTGTCCATCAGGTCCGTCATTACATAATATATACCTGTCCGGCTGCAGTACTAGTGTGATATATATATATATATTTTAATTTTATCTCATTATCATCCAGTCTATATTAGCAGCAGACACAGTACGGTAGTCCACGGCTGTAGCTACCTCTGTGTCGGCAGTCGCTCGTCCATCCATAATTGTATACCACCTACCCGTGGTTTATTTTTTTTTTCTATCTTCTTGATACTAGTAGCTTACTTTAGGAGTCTGCAGTGCTGACAGACAGTGTCCAGCAGGTCCGTCATTACATAATATATACCTGTCCGGCTGCAGTACTAGTGTGATATATATATATATATTTTAATTTTATCTCATTATCATCCAGTCTATATTAGCAGCAGACACAGTACGGTAGTCCACGGCTGTAGCTACCTCTGTGTCGGCAGTCGCTCGTCCATCCATAATTGTATACCACCTGTCAGGAATCGACTCACCACGGTGACATCTGTCCGCCGCTGCGGACTCCGTCCTGGGTCCCTGCGTTCATCTGTCATCCGCGTCTCTGCCATCAGACGCCATCCTGGGCCTGGGAGCGCTCCTGTGATAGCGGGCGTGTAGCACGCCGCGTTCCCGCTAGGCCGCGGCATGGGCGCCGCCATGACAGCCTCCAGCAGTCAGCATACGGCGGCCAATCCGGTGCTTGGCCGCACCCACTTTTCCTCACTCCACCAATGACTGTGTAACAAGGGGTATATATGAAGCTGCAGGATCAGTCTGCAGGCATCCTGAACTTTGTGTCACTCCTGCGACTCATGTGTAAGGATCTGGTTCCTGTTTCCTCCGTGTACCTGGATACCTACCTGCTGTTCCGTGTTCCTGGCTATCTACTTAAGACTCTGTACTCCTGGTTACTTCTCACAGCTCCGTGGAACTACAAGCCCCAGCAATACCTGCTTCCATCTACAGGCTTCACACTCACCACCATCTCTGTGTGCTTCAGCCTAGCAGTAGAGACCGACTCCAGGTGTGTTCCATCTCTCCACCTGTGATGCAGCTTGCATGCTGCCAGTGCCTCATCACCTGCACTGTGGACATAGTCAGACTCCTGCCTCTGCTACCAGGTTTGCCATATAACACCATCTCTGCTGGTTCCATGTTTTAATCTGCTCTGGTTCCCATACCAGAATATTCTCTGCCAAGTTATCACTCATCTGTTATCATCACTACCGGTTATCATTTCATCAGTCACCATTCATTCTGTTACCATAGACTTTCAGCTGCCACGCTGTACAATTGACATTTGCATTTCTTACTGTTATTTTCTGCTGCCGTTTTGTGAACCATCTGTCTAATAAATATCATTGCGCTCATGCGCAGAAACATAATCCAGCCTCCTCGTTTTCTCCCATCCACCTCCACTGACCCACTAGCGCCCCCTCCGGGGACACAGACAAAACCAAGTCTGACACCACCTACCCGTGGTTTATTTTTTTTTTCTATCTTCTTGATACTAGTAGCTTACTTTAGGAGTCTGCAGTGCTGACAGACAGTGTCCAGCAGGTCCGTCATTACATAATATATACCTGTCCGGCTGCAGTACTAGTGTGATATATATATATATATATATTTTAATTTTATCTCATTATCATCCAGTCTATATTAGCAGCAGACACAGTACGGTAGTCCACGGCTGTAGCTACCTCTGTGTCGGCAGTCGCTCGTCCATCCATAATTGTATACCACCTACCCGTGGTTTATTTTTTTTTTCTATCTTCTTGATACTAGTAGCTTACTTTAGGAGTCTGCAGTGCTGACAGACAGTGTCCAGCAGGTCCGTCATTACATAATATATACCTGTCCGGCTGCAGTACTAGTGTGATATATATATATATATATATTTTAATTTTATCTCATTATCATCCAGTCTACATTAGCAGCAGACACAGTACGGTAGTCCACGGCTGTAGCTACCTCTGTGTCGGCAGTCGCTCGTCCATCCATAAGTATACTAGTATCCATCCATCTCCATTGTTTACCTGAGGTGCCTTTTAGTTGTGCCTATTAAAATATGGATAACAAAAATGTTGAGGTTCCAAAAATAGGGAAAGATCAAGATCGACTTCCACCTCGTGCTGAAGCTGCTGCCACTAGTCATGGCCGAGACGATGAAATGACAGCAACGTCGTCTGCCAAGGCCGATGCCCAATGTCATAGTACAGAGCATGTAAAATCCAAAACACCAAATATCAGTAAAAAAAGGACTCAAAAATCTAAAATAAAATTGTCGGAGGAGAAGCGTAAACTTGCCAATATGCCATTTACCACACGGAGTGGCAAGGAACGGCTGAGGCCCTGGCCTATGTTCATGGCTAGTGGTTCAGCTTCACATGAGGATGGAAGCACTCAGCCTCTCGCTAGAAAAATGAAAAGACTCAAGCTGGCAAAAGCACCGCAAAGAACTGTGCGTTCTTCGAAATCACAAATCCACAAGGAGAGTCCAATTGTGTCGGTTGCGATGCCTGACCTTCCCAACACTGGACGTGAAGAGCATGCGCCTTCCACCATTTGCACGCCCCCTGCAAGTGCTGGAAGGAGCACCCGCAGTCCAGTTCCTGATAGTCAGATTGAAGATGTCAGTGTTGAAGTACACCAGGATGAGGAGGATATGGGTGTTGCTGGCGCTGGGGAGGAAATTGACAAGGAGGATTCTGATGGTGAGGTGGTTTGTTTAAGTCAGGCACCCGGGGAGACACCTGTTGTCCGTGGGAGGAATATGGCCGTTGACATGCCTGGTGAAAATACCAAAAAAATCAGCTCTTCGGTGTAGAAGTATTTCAACAGAAATGCGGACAACATTTGTCAAGCCGTGTGTTGCCTTTGTCAAGCTGTAATAAGTAGGGGTAAGGACGTTAACCACCTCGGAACATCCTCCCTTATACGTCACCTGCAGCGCATTCATAATTAGTCAGTGACAAGTTCAAAAACTTTGGGCGACAGCGGAAGCAGTCCACTGACCAGTAAATCCCTTCCTCTTGTAACCAAGCTCACGCAAACCACCCCACCAACTCCCTCAGTGTCAATTTCCTCCTTCCCCAGGAATGCCAATAGTCCTGCAGGCCATGTCACTGGCAATTCTGACGAGTCCTCTCCTGCCTGGGATTCCTCCGATGCATCCTTGCGTGTAACGCCTACTGCTGCTGGCGCTGCTGTTGTTGCTGCTGGGCGTCGATGGTCATCCCAGAGGGGAAGTCGTAAGCCCACTTTTACTACTTCCACCAAGCAATTGACTGTCCAACAGTCCTTTGCGAGGAAGATGAAATATCATAGCAGTCATCCTGCTGCAAAGCGGATAACTGAGGCCTTGGCATCCTGGGCGGTGAGAAACGTGGTTCCGGTATCCATCATTACTGCAGAGCCAACTAGAGACTTGTTGGAGGTACTGTGTCCCCGGTACCAAATACCATCTAGGTTCCATTTCTCTAGGCAGGCGATACCGAAAATGTACACAGACCTCAGAAAAAGAGTCACCAGTGTCCTAAAAAATGCAGCTGTACCCAATGTCCACTTAACCACGGACATGTGGACAAGTGGAGCAGGGCAGGGTCAGGACTATATGACTGTGACAGCCCACTGGGTAGATGTATGGACTCCCGCCGCAAGAACAGCAGCGGCGGCACCAGTAGCAGCATCTCGCAAACGCCAACTCTTTCCTAGGCAGGCTACGCTTTGTATCACCGGTTTCCAGAATACGCACACAGCTGAAAACCTCTTACGGCAACTGAGGAAGATCATCGCGGAATGGCTTACCCCAATTGGACTCTCCTGTGGATTTGTGGCATCGGACAACGCCAGCAATATTGTGTGTGCATTAAATCTGGGCAAATTCCAGCACGTCCCATGTTTTGCACATACCTTGAATTTGGTGGTGCAGAATTTAAAAAAAAACGACAGGGGCGTGCAAGAGATGCTGTCGGTGGCAAGAAGAATTGCGGGACACTTTCGGCGTACAGGCACCACGTACAGAAGACTGGAGCAACACCAAAAACGCCTGAACCTGCCCTGCCATCATCTGAAGCAAGAAGTGGTAACGAGGTGGAATTCAACCCTATATATGCTTCAGAGGTTGGAGGAGCAGCAAAAGGCCATTCAAGCCTATACAATTCAGCACGATATAGGAGGTGGAATGCACCTGTCTCAAGCGCAGTGGAGAATGATTTCAACGTTGTGCAAGGTTCTGCTGCCCTTTGAACTTGCCACACGTGAAGTCAGTTCAGACACTGCCAGCCTGAGTCAGGTCATTCCCCTCATCAGGCTTTTGCAGAAGAAGCTGGAGACATTGAAGGAGGAGCTAACACGGAGCGATTCCGCTAGGCATGTGGGACTTGTGGATGGAGCCCTTAATTCGCTTAACAAGGATTCACGGGTGGTCAATCTGTTGAAATCAGATCACTACATTTTGGCCACCGTGCTCGATCCTAGATTTAAAACCTACCTTGGATCTCTCTTTCCGGCAGACAAAAGTCTGCTGGGGTTCAAAGACCTGCTGGTGAGAAAATTGTCAAGTCAAGCGGAACGCGACCTGTCAACATCTCCTCCTTCACATTCTCGCGCAACTGGGGGTGCGAGGAAAAGGCTCAGAATTCCGAGCCCACCCGCTGGCGGTGATGCAGGGCAGTCTGGAACGACTGCTGATGCTGACATCTGGTCCGGACTGAAGGACCTGACAACGATTACGGACATGTCGTCTACTGTCACTGCATATGATTCTCTCCCCATTGAAAGAATGGTGGAGGATTATATGAGTGACCGCATCCAAGTAGGCACGTCAGACAGTCCGTACTTATACTGGCAGGAAAAAGAGGCAATTTGGAGGCCCTTGCACAAACTGGCTTTATTCTACCTAAGTTGCCCTCCCACAAGTGTGTACTCAGAAAGAGTGTTTAGTGCCGCCGCTCACCTTGTCAGCAATCGGCGTACGAGGTTACTTCCAGAAAATGTGGAGAAGATGATGTTCATTAAAATGAATTATAATCAATTCCTCCGTGGAGACATTGACCAGCAGCAATTGCCTCCACAAAGTACACAGGGAGCTGAGATGGTGGATTCCAGTGGGGACGAATTGATAATCTGTGAGGAGGGGGATGTACACGGTGATATATCGGAGGATGATGATGAGGTGGACATCTTGCCTCTGTAGAGCCAGTTTGTGCAAGGAGAGATTAATTGCTTCTTTTTTGGTGGGGGTCCAAACCAACCCGTCATTTCAGTCAGAATCGTGTGGCAGACCCTGTCACTGAAATGATGGGTTGGTTAAAGTGTGCATGTCCTGTTTATACAACATAAGGGTGGGTGGGAGGGCCCAAGGACAATTCCATCTTGCACCTCTTTTTTCTTTAATTTTTCTTTGCGTCATGTGCTGTTTGGGGAGTGTTTTTTGGAAGGGCCATCCTGCGTGACACTGCAGTGCCACTCCTAGATGGGCCAGGTGTTTGTGTCGGCCACTAGGGTCGCTTAGCTTACTCACACAGCTACCTCATTGCGCCTCTTTTTTTCTTTGCGTCATGTGCTGTTTGGGGAGTGTTTTTTGGAAGGGCCATCCTGCGTGACACTGCAGTGCCACTCCTAGATGGGCCAGGTGTTTGTGTCGGCCACTAGGGTCGCTTAGCTTACTCACACAGCTACCTCATTGCGCCTCTTTTTTCTTTGCGTCATGTGCTGTTTGGGGAGTGTATTTTGGAAGGGCCATCCTGCGTGACACTGCAGTGCCACTCCTAGATGGGCCAGGTGTTTGTGTCGGCCACTAGGGTCGCTTAGCTTACTCACACAGCTACCTCATTGCGCCTCTTTTTTTCTTTGCGTCATGTGCTGTTTGGGGAGTGTTTTTTGGAAGGGCCATCCTGCGTGACACTGCAGTGCCACTCCTAGATGGGCCAGGTGTTTGTGTCGGCCACTAGGGTCGCTTAGCTTACTCACACAGCTACCTCATTGCGCCTCTTTTTTTCTTTGCGTCATGTGCTGTTTGGGGAGTGTTTTTTGGAAGGGCCATCCTGCGTGACACTGCAGTGCCACTCCTAGATGGGCCAGGTGTTTGTGTCGGCCACTAGGGTCGCTTAGCTTACTCACACAGCTACCTCATTGCGCCTCTTTTTTTCTTTGCGTCATGTGCTGTTTGGGGAGTGTTTTTTGGAAGGGCCATCCTGCGTGACACTGCAGTGCCACTCCTAGATGGGCCAGGTGTTTGTGTCGGCCACTAGGGTCGCTTAGCTTAGTCATCCAGCGACCTCGGTGCAAATTTTAGGACTAAAAATAATATTGTGAGGTGTGAGGTATTCAGAATAGACTGAAAATGAGTGGAAATTATGGTTTTTGAGGTTAATAATACTTTGTGATCAAAATGACCCCCAAATTCTATGATTTAAGCTGTTTTTTAGTGTTTTTTGAAAAAAACACCCGAATCCAAAACACATCCGAATCCGACAAAAAAAATTCGGTGAGGTTTTGCCAAAACGCGGTCGAACCCAAAACACGGCCGCGGAACCGAACCCAAAACCAAAGCACAAAACCCGAAAAATTTCAAGTGCACATCTCTAGGTCGCATGTGACCCCCTGGCACCAGTTTTGGGACCGACCTGTTTTACTTAGACTGGGCACTAGACACAGAGGTCACAGGTGACCCCCTTGCACCAGTTTCAGGTTCCGGCCTATTATTTGTTAGACTGGGCACTAAACGTAGGGGCCACAAAGGACCCCCTGGCACCTGTTTCAGGCTCCGGCCTGTTGTTTGATAGACTGGGCATTAGACACAGGGGTAACAGGTGACCCCTTGGAACCAGTTTCAGGCTCCGGCCTTTTGTTTTTTAGACTGGACATTAGACATAGGTGTCGCAGGTGACCCCCTGGCACCAGTTTCGTACTCAGGCATGTTGTTAGTTAGACTGGGCACTATACGTAGAGGTCAAAATTGACCCCCTGGCACCAGTTTCAAGCTACGCCTTTTGTTTGTTAGATTGGGCACTAGACATCAGGATCGCAGGTTTCCTGCTTAGGCCTGTTGTTTGCTAGACTGGGAACTAGATGTAGGGGTCGCAAGGGACCCCCTGGCACCAGTTTCAGGCTCCGGCCTGTTGTTTGTTAGACTGGGCTTTAGACGCAGGGGTAATAGGTGACCCCTTGGAACCAGTTTCAGGCTCCGGCCTGTTGTTTTATAGACTGGGCACTAGTTGTAGGGACTGCAGGTGGCCCCCTGGCACCAATTTCCTGCTCCGGCCTGTTGTTTGATAGACTGGGCACTAGATGTAGGGGCCGCAGGTGACCCCCTGGCACCAGTTCCGAGCTCTGGCCTGGTGTTTCTTAGACTGGGCACTGGACGTAGGTGTCGCAAGGGACCTCCTGGCACCAGTTTCAGGCTCCGGCCTGTTGTTTTTTATACTGGGCACTAGTTGTAGGGGCCGTGGGTGACCCCCTGGCACCAGTTTCGGGCTCCGGCCTGTTGTTTCTTAGACTGGGCACTAGACGCAGGGGTCGCAGGTGACCCCCTGGCACCAGTTTCAGGCTCTGGCCTATTATTTGTTAGACTGGGCACTAGACGTAGGGGCCACAAGGGACCCCCTGGCACCAGTTTTAGGCTCCAGCCTGTTGTTTGTTAGACTGGGCACTAGACATAGGGGCCGCAGGTGACCCCCTGGCACCAGTTTCGTACTCAGGCATGTTGTTAGTTAGACTGGGCACTATACGTAGAGGTCGAAAGGGACCCCCTGGCACCAGTTTCAGGCTCCGGCCTTTTGTTTGTTAGATTGGGCACTAGAGATCAGGGTCGCATGTGACCCCCTGGCACCAATTTCCTGCTCAGGCATGTTGTTTGTTAGACTGGGCACTAGATGTAGGGGCCTAAGGTGACCCCCTGGCACCAGTTCCAAACCCCGGCCTGCTGTTTCTTAGACTGGGCACTGGACGTAGAGGTCACTCGCAACTCGCAAGGGACCTCCTGGCACCAGTTTCAGGCTCCGGCCTGTTGTTTGTTAGACTGGGCTCTAGACGCAGGGGTCGCATGTGACCCCCTGGCACCAGTTTTGGGCCCGACCTGTTGTTTCTTAGACTTGGCACTAGACGTAGGGGCCACAAAGGACCCCCTGGCACCTGTTTAAGGCTCCGGCCTGTTGTTTGTTAGACTGGGCATTAGACACAGTGGTAACAGGTGACCCCTTGGAACCAGTTTCAGGCTCCGGCGTTTTGTTTTTTAGACTGGGCATTAGACATAGGTATCGCAGGTGACCCCCTGGCACCAGTTTCGTACTCAGGCATGTGATGATTAGTTATACTGGGCACTATACGTAGAGGTCGAAAGGGAACCCCTGGCACCAGTTTCGTACTCAGGCATGTTGTTAGTTAGACTGGGCACTATACGTAGAGGTCAAAATTGACCCCCTGGCACCAGTTTCAAGCTACGCCTTTTGTTTGTTAGATTGGGCACTAGACATCAGGGTCGCAGGTTCCCACTGGCACCAATTTCCTGCTCAGCCCTGTTGTTTGCTAGACTGGGAACTAGATGTAGGGGTCGCAAGGGACCCCCTGGCACCAGTTTTAGGCTCCGGCCTGTTGTTTGTTAGACTGGGCTTTAGACGCAGGGGTAATAGGTGACCCCTTGGAACCAGTTTCAGGCTCCGGCCTGTTGTTTTATAGACTGGGCACTAGTTGTAGGGACCGCAGGTGGCCCCCTGGCACCAATTTCCTGCTCCGGCCTGTTGTTTGATAGACTAGGCACTAGATGTAGGGGCCGCAGGTGACCCCCTGGCACCAGTTCCGAGCTCCGGCCTGGTGTTTCTTAGACTGGGCACTGGACGTAGGTGTCGCAAGGGACCTCCTGGCACCAGTTTCAGGCTCCGGCCTGTTGTTTGTTAGACTGGGCACTAGATGTAGGGGCCTAAGGTGACCCCGTGGCACCAGTTTCGGGTCTGGCCTGTTGTTTGTTAGACTGGGCACTAGATGTAGGGGCCTAAGGTGACCCCCTGGCACCAGTTCCAAACCCCAGCCTGCTGTTTCTTAGACTGGGCACTGGACGTAGGGGTCGCAACTCGCAAGGGACCTCCTGGCACCAGTTTCAGGCTCCGGCCTGTTGTTTCTTAGACTGGGCACTAAACACAGGGGTCACAGGTGACCCCCTTGCACCAGTTTCAGGCTCCGGCCTATTATTTGTTTGACTGGGCACTAGACGTAGGGGCCACAAAGGACCCCCTGGCACCTGTTTCAGGCTCCGGCCTGTTGTTTGTTAAACTGGGCATTAGACACAGGGGTAACAGGTGACCCCTTGGAACCAGTTTCAGGCTCCGGACTGTTGTTTGACTAAGCACTAGTTGTAGGGGCCACAAGGGACCCCCTGGCACCAGTTTCGGTCTCCAGCCTTTTGTTTTTTAGACTGGGCATTAGACATCGGTGTCGCATGTGACCCTCTGGCACCAGTTTCGTACTCAGGCATGTGATTAGTTAGACTGGGCACTATACGTAGAGGTCGAAAGGGACCCCCTGGCACCAGTTTCGGGCTCCGGCCTTTTGTTTGTTAGATTGGGCACTAGAGATCAGGGTCGCAGGTGTCCCACTGGCACCAATTTCCTGCTCAGGCCTGTTGTTTGTTAGACTGGGCACTAGATGTAGGGGTCGCAAGGGACCCCCTGGCACCAGTTTCAGGATCCGGCCTGTTGTTTGTTAGACTGGGCTTTAGACGCAGGGGTTGCAAGGGACCTCCTGGCACCAGTTTCAGGCTCCGGCCTGTTGTTTGTTAGACTGGGCTTTAGACACAGGGGTAACAGGTGACCCCTTGGAACCAGTTTCAGGCTCCGGCCTTTTGTTTTTTAGACTGGGCATTAGACATAGGTGTCGCAGGTGACCCCCTGGCACCAGTTTCGTACTCAGGCATGTGATTAGTTATACTGGGCACTATACGTAGAGGTCGAAAGGGACCCCCTGGCACCAGTTTCGTACTCAGGCATGTTGTTAGTTAGACTGGGCACTATATGTAGAGGTCAAAATTGAGCCCCTGGCACCAGTTTCAAGCTACGCCTTTTGTTTGTTAGATTGTGCACTAGACATCACGGTCGCAGGTGTCCCACTGGCACCAATTTCCTGCTCAGGCCTGTTGTTTGCTAGACTGGGAACTGGATGTAGGGGTCGCAAGGGACCCCCTGGCACCAGTTTCAGGCTCCGGCCTGTTGTTTGTTAGACTGGGCTTTAGACGCAGGGGTTAGGTGACCCCTTGGAACCAGTTTCAGGCTTCGGCCTGTTGTTTTTTAGTCTGGGCACTAGTTGTAGGGGCCGTGGGTGACCCCCTGGCACCAGTTTCGGGCTCCGGCCTGTTGTTTCTTAGACTGGGCACTAGACGCAGGGGTCGCAGGTGACCCCCTGGCACCAGTTTCAGGCTCTGGCCTATTATTTGTTAGACTGGGCACTAGACGTAGGGGCCACAAGGGACCCCCTGGCACCAGTTTTAGGCTCCAGCCTGTTGTTTGTTAGACTGGGCACTAGACATAGGGGCCGCAGGTGACCCCCTGGCACCAGTTTCGTACTCAGGCATGTTGTTAGTTAGACTGGGCACTATACGTAGAGGTCGAAAGGGACCCCCTGGCACCAGTTTCAGGCTCCGGCCTTTTGTTTGTTAGATTGGGCACTAGAGATCAGGGTCGCATGTGACCCCCTGGCACCAATTTCCTGCTCAGGCATGTTGTTTGTTAGACTGGGCACTAGATGTAGGGGCCTAAGGTGACCCCCTGGCACCAGTTCCAAACCCCGGCCTGCTGTTTCTTAGACTGGGCACTGGACGTAGAGGTCACTCGCAACTCGCAAGGGACCTCCTGGCACCAGTTTCAGGCTCCGGCCTGTTGTTTGTTAGACTGGGCTCTAGACGCAGGGGTCGCATGTGACCCCCTGGCACCAGTTTTGGGCCCGACCTGTTGTTTCTTAGACTTGGCACTAGACGTAGGGGCCACAAAGGACCCCCTGGCACCTGTTTAAGGCTCCGGCCTGTTGTTTGTTAGACTGGGCATTAGACACAGTGGTAACAGGTGACCCCTTGGAACCAGTTTCAGGCTCCGGCGTTTTGTTTTTTAGACTGGGCATTAGACATAGGTATCGCAGGTGACCCCCTGGCACCAGTTTCGTACTCAGGCATGTGATGATTAGTTATACTGGGCACTATACGTAGAGGTCGAAAGGGAACCCCTGGCACCAGTTTCGTACTCAGGCATGTTGTTAGTTAGACTGGGCACTATACGTAGAGGTCAAAATTGACCCCCTGGCACCAGTTTCAAGCTACGCCTTTTGTTTGTTAGATTGGGCACTAGACATCAGGGTCGCAGGTTCCCACTGGCACCAATTTCCTGCTCAGCCCTGTTGTTTGCTAGACTGGGAACTAGATGTAGGGGTCGCAAGGGACCCCCTGGCACCAGTTTTAGGCTCCGGCCTGTTGTTTGTTAGACTGGGCTTTAGACGCAGGGGTAATAGGTGACCCCTTGGAACCAGTTTCAGGCTCCGGCCTGTTGTTTTATAGACTGGGCACTAGTTGTAGGGACCGCAGGTGGCCCCCTGGCACCAATTTCCTGCTCCGGCCTGTTGTTTGATAGACTAGGCACTAGATGTAGGGGCCGCAGGTGACCCCCTGGCACCAGTTCCGAGCTCCGGCCTGGTGTTTCTTAGACTGGGCACTGGACGTAGGTGTCGCAAGGGACCTCCTGGCACCAGTTTCAGGCTCCGGCCTGTTGTTTGTTAGACTGGGCACTAGATGTAGGGGCCTAAGGTGACCCCGTGGCACCAGTTTCGGGTCTGGCCTGTTGTTTGTTAGACTGGGCACTAGATGTAGGGGCCTAAGGTGACCCCCTGGCACCAGTTCCAAACCCCAGCCTGCTGTTTCTTAGACTGGGCACTGGACGTAGGGGTCGCAACTCGCAAGGGACCTCCTGGCACCAGTTTCAGGCTCCGGCCTGTTGTTTCTTAGACTGGGCACTAAACACAGGGGTCACAGGTGACCCCCTTGCACCAGTTTCAGGCTCCGGCCTATTATTTGTTTGACTGGGCACTAGACGTAGGGGCCACAAAGGACCCCCTGGCACCTGTTTCAGGCTCCGGCCTGTTGTTTGTTAAACTGGGCATTAGACACAGGGGTAACAGGTGACCCCTTGGAACCAGTTTCAGGCTCCGGACTGTTGTTTGACTAAGCACTAGTTGTAGGGGCCACAAGGGACCCCCTGGCACCAGTTTCGGTCTCCAGCCTTTTGTTTTTTAGACTAGGCATTAGACATCGGTGTCGCATGTGACCCCCTGGCACCAGTTTCGTACTCAGGCATGTGATTAGTTAGACTGGGCACTATACGTAGAGGTCGAAAGGGACCCCCTGGCACCAGTTTCGGGCTCCGGCCTGTTTTTTATTAGACTACGCACTAGACACAGGGGTCACAGGTGACCCCCTTGCACCAGTTTCAGGCTCCGGCCTATTATTTGTTAAACTGAGCACTAGACGTAGGGGCCACAAGGGACCCCCTGACACCGGTTACGGTCTCCAGCCTTTTGTTTTTTAGACTGGGCACTAGACATAGGGGTCGCAGGTGACCCCCTGGCACCAGTTTCGTACTCAGGCATGTTGTTAGTTAGACTGGGCACTATACGTAGAGGTCGAAAGGGACCCCCTGGCACCAGTTTCGGGCTCCGGCCTTTTGTTTGTTAGATTGGGCACTAGAGATCAGGGTCGCAGGTGTCCCACTGGCACCAATTTCCTGCTCAGGCCTGTTGTTTGTTAGACTGGGCACTAGATGTAGGGGTCGCAAGGGACCCCCTGGCACCAGTTTCAGGATCCGGCCTGTTGTTTGTTAGACTGGGCTTTAGACGCAGGGGTTGCAAGGGACCTCCTGGCACCAGTTTCAGGCTCCGGCCTGTTGTTTGTTAGACTGGGCTTTAGACACAGGGGTAACAGGTGACCCCTTGGAACCAGTTTCAGGCTCCGGCCTTTTGTTTTTTAGACTGGGCATTAGACATAGGTGTCGCAGGTGACCCCCTGGCACCAGTTTCGTACTCAGGCATGTGATTAGTTATACTGGGCACTATACGTAGAGGTCGAAAGGGACCCCCTGGCACCAGTTTCGTACTCAGGCATGTTGTTAGTTAGACTGGGCACTATATGTAGAGGTCAAAATTGAGCCCCTGGCACCAGTTTCAAGCTACGCCTTTTGTTTGTTAGATTGTGCACTAGACATCACGGTCGCAGGTGTCCCACTGGCACCAATTTCCTGCTCAGGCCTGTTGTTTGCTAGACTGGGAACTAGATGTAGGGGTCGCAAGGGACCCCCTGGCACCAGTTTCAGGCTCCGGCCTGTTGTTTGTTAGACTGGACTTTAGACGCAGGGGTAATAGGTGACCCGTTGGAACCAGTTTCAGGCTCCGGCCTGTTGTTTTATAGACTGGGCACTAGTTGCAGGAACCGCAGGTGGCTCCCTGGCACCAATTTCCTGCTCCGGCCTGTTGTTTGATAGACTGGGCACTAGATGTAGGGGCCGCAGGTGACCCCCTGGCACCAGTTCCGAGCTCCGGCCTGGTGTTTCTTAGACTGGGCACTGGACGTAGGTGTCGCAAGGGTCCTCCTGGCACCAGTTTCAGGCTCCGGCCTGTTGTTTGTTAGACTGGGCACTAGTTGTAGGGGCCGTGGGTGACCCCCTGGCACCAGTTTCGGGCTCCGGCCTGTTGTTTCTTAGACTGGGCACTAGACACAGGGGTCGCAGGTGACCCCCTGGCACCAGTTTCAGGCTCTGGCCTATTATTTGTTAGACTGGGCACTAGACGTAGGGGCCACAAGGGACCCCCTGGCACCAGTTTCGGTCTCCGGCCTGTTGTTTGTTAGACTGGGCACTAGAAATAGGGGCCGCAGGTGACCCCCTGGCACCAGTTTCATACTCAGGCATGTTGTTAGTTAGACTGGGCACTATACGTAGAGGTCGAAAGGGACCCCTGGCACCAGTTTCAGGCTCCGGCCTTTTGTTTGTTAGATTGGGCACTAGAGATCAGGGTCGCATGTGACCCCCTGGCACCAATTTCCTGCTCAGGCATGTTGTTTGTTAGACTGGGCACTAGATGTAGGGGCCTAAGGTGACCCCCCGGCACCAGTTCCACACCCCGGCCTGCTGTTTCTTAGACTGGGCACTGGACGTAGGGGTCGCAACTCGCAAGGGACCTCCTGGCACCAGTTTCAGGCTCCGGCCTGTTGTTTGTTAGACTGGGCTCTAGACGCAGGGGTCGCATGTGACCCCCTGGCACCAGTTTTGGGCCCGACCTGTTGTTTCTTAGTCTGGGCACTAGACGTAGGGGCCACAAAGGACCCCCTGGCACCTGTTTCAGGCTCCGGCCTGTTGTTTGTTAGTCTGGGCATTAGACACAGGGGTAACAGGTGACCCCTTGGAACCAGTTTCAGGCTCCGGCCTTTTGTTTTTTAGACTGGGCATTAGACATAAGTGTCGCAGGTGACCCCCTGGCACCAGTTTCGTACTCAGGCATGTGATTAGTTATACTGGGCACTATACGTAGAGGTCGAAAGGGACCCCCTGGCACCAGTTTCGTACTCAGGCGTGTTGTTAGTTAGGCTGGGCACTATACATAGAGGTCAAAATTGACCCCCTGGCACCAGTTTCAAGCTACGCCTTTTGTTTGTTAGATTGGGCACTAGACATCAGGGTCACAGGTGTCCCACTGGCACCAATTTCCTGCTCAGGCCTGTTGTTTGCTAGACTGGGAACTAGATGTAGGGGTCGCAAGGGACCCCCTGGCACCAGTTTCTGGCTCCGGCCTGTTGTTTGTTAGACTGGGCTTTAGACGCAGGGGTAATAGGTGACCCCTTGGAACCAGTTTCAGGCTCCGGCCTGTTGTTTTATAGACTGGGCACTAGTTGTAGGGGCCGCAGGTGACCCCCTGGCACCAGTTCCGAGCTCCGTCCTGGTGTTTCTTAGACTGGGCACTGGACGTAGGTTTCGCAAGGGACCTCCTGGCACCAGTTTCAGGCTCCGGCCTGTTGTTTGTTAGACTGGGCACTAGTTGTAGTGGCCTAAGGTGACCCCCTGGCACCAGTTCCAAATCCCGGCCTGCTGTTTCTTAGACTGGGCACTGGACGTATGGGTCGCAACTCGCAAGGGATCTCCTGGCACCAGTTTCAGGCTCCGGCCTGTTGTTTGTTAGACTGGGCTCTAGACGCAGGGGTCGCATGTGACCCCCTGGCACCAGTTTTGGGCCCGACCTTGTTGTTTCTTAGACTGGGCACTAAACACAGAGGTCACAGCCTGGTGACCCCCTTGCACCAGTTTCAGGCTCCGGCCTATTATTTGTTTGACTGGGCACTAGACGTAGGGGCCACAAAGGACCCCCTGGCACCTGTTTCAGGCTCCGGCCTGTTGTTTGTTAAACTGGGAATTAGACACAGGGGTAACAGGTGACCCCTTGGAACCAGTTTCAGGCTCCGGCCTGTTGTTTGACTAAGCACTAATTGTAGAGGCCACAAGGGACCCCCTGACACCAGTTTCGGTCTCCAGCCTTTTGTTTTTTAGACTGGGCATTAGACATAGGTGTCGCAGGTGACCCTCTGGCACCAGTTTCGTACTCAGGCATGTGATTAGTTAGACTGGGCACTATACGTAGAGGTCGAAAGGGACCCCCTGGCACCAGTTTCGGGCTCCGGCCTGTTTTTTATTAGACTAGGCACTAGACACAGGGGTCACAGGTGACCCCCTTGCACCAGTTTCAAGCTCCGGCCTATTATTTGTTAAACTGGGCACTAGACGTAGGGGCCACAAGGGACCCCCTGACACCAGTTTCGGTCTCCAGCCTTTTGTTTTTTAGAGTGGGCACTAGACATAGGGGTCGCAGGTGACCCCCTGGCATCAGTTTCGTACTCAGGCATGTTATTAGTTAGACTGGGCACTATACGTAGAGGTCAAAAGGGACCCCCTGGCACCAGTTTCGGGCTCCGGCCTTTTGTTTGTTAGATTGGGCACTAGAGATCAGGGTCGCAGGTGTCCCACTGGCACCAATTTCCTGCTCAGGCCTGTTGTTTGTTAGACTGGGCACTAGATGTAGGGGTAACAAGTGGGGTCGCAAGGGACCTCCTGCCACCAGTTTCAGGCTCCGGCCTGTTGTTTGTTAGACTGGGCTTTAGACACAGGGGTAACAGGTGACCCCTTGGAACCAGTTTCAAGCTCCGGATTGTTGTTTGTTAGACTGGGCACTAGTTGTAGGGTCCACAAGGGACCCCCTGGCACCAGTTTCGGTCTCCAGCCTTTTGTTTTTTAGACTGGGCATTAGACATAGGGGTCGCAGGTGACCCGCTGGCACCAGTTTCGTACTCAGGCATGTGATTAGTTAGACTGGGTACTATACGTAGAGGTCGAAAAAGACCCCCTGGCACCAGTTTCGTACTCAGGCATGTTGTTAGTCAGACTGGGCACTATACGTAGAGGTCAAAATTGACCCCCTGGCACCAGTTTCAAGCTACGCCTTTTGTTTGTTAGATTGGGCACTAGACATCAGGGTCGCATGTGTCCCACTGGCACCAATTTCCTGCTCAGGCCTGTTGTTTGCTAGACTGGGAACTAGATGTAGGGGTCGCAAGGGACCCCCTGGCACCAGTTTCAGGCTCCGGCCTGTTGTTTGTTAGACTGGGCTTTAGACGCAGGGGTAATAGGTGACCTCTTGGAACCAGTTTCAGGCTCTGGCCTGTTGTTTTATAGACTGGGCACTAGTTGTAGGGACCGCAGGTGGCCCCCTGGCACCAGTTTCCTGATCCGGCCTGTTGTTTGATAGACTGGGCACTAGATGTAGGGGCCGCAGGTGACCCCCTGGCACCAGTTCCGAGCTCCGGCCTGGTGTTTCTTAGACTGGGCACTGGACGTAGGTGTCGCAAGGGACCCCCTGGCACCAGTTTCAGGCTCCGGCCTGTTGTTTGTTAAACTGGGCACTAGTTGTAGGGGCCGTGGGTGACCCCCTGGCACCAGTTTCGGGCTCCGGCCTGTTGTTTCTTAGACTAGGCACTAGACACATGGGTCGCAGGTGACCTTCTGGCACCAGTTTCAGGCTCAGGCCTATTATTTGTTAGACTGGGCACTAGACGTAGGGGCCACAAGGGTCCCCCTGGCACCAGTTTCAGGCATCGGCCTGTTGTTTGTTAGACTGGGCTTTAGACGCAGGGGTAATAGGTGACCTCTTGGAACCAGTTTCAGGCTCTGGCCTGTTGTTTTATAGACTGGGCACTAGTTGTAGGGACCGCAGGTGGCCCCCTGGCACCAGTTTCCTGATCCGGCCTGTTGTTTGATAGACTGGGCACTAGATGTAGGGGCCGCAGGTGACCCCCTGGCACCAGTTCCGAGCTCCGGCCTGGTGTTTCTTAGACTGGGCACTGGACGTAGGTGTCGCAAGGGACCCCCTGGCACCAGTTTCAGGCTCTGGCCTGTTGTTTGTTAAACTGGGCACTAGTTGTAGGGGCCGTGGGTGACCCCCTGGCACCAGTTTCGGGCTCCGGCCTGTTGTTTCTTAGACCGGGCACTAGACACATGGGTCGCAGGTGACCCCCTGGCACCAGTTTCAGGCTCAGGCCTATTATTTGTTAGACTGGGCACTAGACGTAGGGGCCACAAGGGTCCCCCTGGCACCAGTTTCAGGCACCGGCCTGTTGTTTGTTAGACTGGGCTTTAGACGCAGGGGTAACAGGTGACCCCTTAGAACCAGTTTCAGGCTCCGGCCTGTTGTTTGTTAGACTGGGCACTAGACATAGGGGCCGCAGGTGACCCCCTGGCACCAGTTTCGTACTCAGGCATGTTGTTAGTTAGACTGGGCACTATACGTAGAGGTCGAAACGGACCCCCTGGCACCAGTTTCAGGCTCCGGCCTTTTGTTTGTTAGATTGGGCACTAGAGATCAGGGTCGCATGTGACCCCCTGGCACCAATTTCCTGCTCAGGCCTGTTGTTTGTTAGACTGGGCACTAGATGTAGGGGCCTAAGGTGACCCCCTGGCACCAGTTCCAAACCCCGGCCTGCTGTTTCTTAGACTGGGCACTAGACGTAGGGGTCGCAACTCGCAAGGGACCTCCTTGCACCAGTTTCAGGCTCCGGCCTATTAGTTGTTTGACTGGGCACTAGTTGTAGGGGCCACAAGGGACCCCCTGGCATCAGTTTCGGTCTCCAGCCTTTTGTTTTTTAGACTGGGCATTAGACATAGGTGTCGCAGGTGACCCCCTGGCACCAGTTTCGTACTCTGGCATGTGATTAGTTAGACTGGGCACTATACGTAGAGGTCGAAAGGTACCCCCTGGCACCAGTTTCAGGCTCCGGCCTTTTGTTTGTTAGATTGGGCACTAGAGATCAGGGTCGCATGTGAGCCCCTGGCACCAATTTCCTGCTCAGGCCTGTTGTTTGTTAGACTGGGCACTATGTGTAGGGGCCTAGGTTACCCCCTGCCAATAGATACAAACCCCGGCCTGGTGTTTCTTAGACTGGGCACTTGACGTAGGGGTCGCAAGGGACCTCCTGGCACCAGTTTCAGGCTCCGGCCTGTTGTTTGTTAGACTGGGCTCTAGACGCAGAGGTCACAGGTGACCCCCTGGCACCAGTTTTGGGCCCGACCTGTTGTTTCTTAAACTGGGCACTAGGCACAGGGGTCACAGGTGACCCCCTTGCAACAGTTTCAGGCTCCGGACTATTATTTGTTAGACTGGGCACTAGACGTAGGGGCCACAAAGGACCCCCTGGCATCTGTTTCAGGCTCCGGCCTGTTGTTTGTTAGACTGGGCATTAGACACAGGGGTAACAGGTGACCCCTTGGAACCAGTTTCAGGCTCCGGCCTTTTGTTTGACTGGGCACTAGTTGTAGGGGCCACAAGGGACCCCCTGGCACCAGTTTCGGTCTCCAGCCTTTTGTTTTTTAGACTGGGCATTAGACATAGGTGTCGCAGGTGACCCCCTGGCACCAGTTTCGTACTCAGGCATGTGATTAGTTAGACTGGGCACTATACGTAGAGGTCGAAAGGGACCCCCTGGCACCAGTTTCGGGCACCGGACTGTTCTTTATTAGACTAGGCACTAGACACAGGGGTCACAGGTGACCCCCTTGCACCAGTTTCAGGCTCCGGACTATTAATTGTTAAACTGGGCACTAGACGTAGGGGCCACAAGGGACCCCCTGGCACCAGTTTCGGTCTCCAGCCTTTTGTTTTTTAGACTGGGCACTAGACATAGGAGTCGCAGGTGATCCCCTGGCACCAGTTTCGTACTCAGGCATGTTGTTAGTTAGACTAGGCAATATACGTAGAGGTCGAAAGGGACCCCCTGGCACCAGTTTGGGACTACGGCCTTTTGTTTGTTAGATTGGGCACTAGAGATCAGGGTCGCATGTGACCCCCTGGCACCAATTTCCTGCTCAGGCCTGTTGTTTGTTAGACTGGGCAATAGATGTAGGGGCCTAAGGTGACCCCCTGACAGCAGTTCCAAACCCCGGCCTGTTGTTTCTTAGACTGGGCACTGGATTTAGCGATCGCTACTCGCAAGGGACATCCTGGCACCAGTTTCAGGCTCCGGCCGATTATTTGTTAGATTAAGCTCTAGACGCAGGGGTCGCAGGTGACCCCCTGGAGCCAGTTTCAGGCTCAGGCCTGTTGTTTGTTAGACTGGGCACTAGTTGTAGGGGCCACAAGGGACCCCCTGGCACCAGTTTCGGTCTCCAGCCTTTTGTTTTTCAGACTGGGCATTAGACATAGGGGTCGCAGGTGACCCCCTGGCACAAGTTTCGTACTCAGGCATGTGATTAGATAGACTGGGCACTATACGTAGAGGTCGAAAGGGTCCCCCTGGCACCAGTTTCGTACTCAGGCATGTTGTTAGTTAGACTGGGCACTATACGTAGAGGTCAAAATTGACCCCCTGGCACCAGTTTCAAGCTACACCTTTTGTTTGTTAGATTGGGCACTAGAGATCAGGGTCGCAGGTGTCCCACTGGCACCAATTTCCTGCTCAGGCCTGTTGTTTGCAAGACTGGGCACTAGATGTAGGGGTTGCAAGGGACCCCCTGGCACCAGTTTCAGGCTCCGGCCTGTTGTTTGTTAGACTGGGCTTTAGACGCAGGGGTCGCAAGGGACCTCCTGGCACCAGTTTCAGGCTCCGGCCTGTTATTTGTTAGACTGGGCTCTAGACACAGAGGTCACAGGTGACCCCCTGGCACCAGTTTTGGGCCCGACCTGTTGTTTCTTAAACTGGGCACTAGACACAGGGGTCACAGGTGACCCCCTTGCACCAGTTTCAGGCTACGGCCTATTATTTGTTAGACTGGGCACTAGATGTAGGGGCCACAAGGGACCCCCTGGCACCAGTTTCAGGCTCCGGCCTGTTGTTTGTTAGACTGGGCTTTAGACACAGGGGTAACAGGTGACCCCTTGGAACCAGTTTCAGGCTCCGGCCTGGTGTTTGTTAGACTGGGCACTAGTTATAGGGGCCACAAGGGACCCCCTGGCACCAGTTTCGGTCTCCAGCCTTTTGTTTTTTAGACTGGGCATTAGACATAGGGGTCGCAGGTGACCCCCTGGCACCAGTTTCGTACTCAGGCATGTGATTAGTTAGACTGGGCACTATACGAAGAGGTCGAAAGGGACCCCCTGGCACCAGTTTCGTACTCAGGCATGTTGTTAGTTAGACTGGGCACTATACGTAGAGGTCAAAATTGACCCCCTGGCACCAGTTTCAAGCTACGCCTTTTGTTTGTTAGATTGGGCACTAGACATCAGGGTCGCAGGTGTCCCACTGGCACCAATTTCCTGCTCAGGCCTGTTGTTTGCTAGACTGGGAACTAGATGTAGGGGTCGCAAGGGACCCCCTGGCACCAGTTTCAGGCTCCGGCCTGTTGTTTGTTATACTAGGCTTTAGACGCAGGGGTAATAGGTGACCCCTTGGAACCAGTTTCAGGCTCTGGCCTGTTTAATAGACTGGGCACTAGTTGTAGGGACCGCAGGTGGCCCCCTGGCTCCAGTTTCCTGATCCGGCCTGTTGTTTGATAGACTGGGCACTAGATGTAGGAGCCGCAGGTGACCCCCTGGCACCAGTTCCGAGCTCCGGCCTGGTGTTTCTTAGACTGGGCACTGGACGTAGGTGTCGCAAGGGACCCCCTGGCACCAGTTTCAGGCTCCGGCCTGTTGTTTGTTAAACTGGGCACTAGTTGTAGGGGCTGTGGGTGACCCCCTGGCACCAGTTTCGGGCTCTGGCCTATTATTTGTTAGACTGGGCACTAGACGTAGGGGCCACAAGGGTCCCCCTGGCACCAGTTTCAGGCACCGGCCTGTTGTTTGTTAGACTGGGCTTTAGACGCAGGGGTAACAGGTGACCCCTTGAAACCAGTTTCAGGCTCCGGCCTGTTGTTTGTTAGACTGGGCACTAGACATAGGGGCCGCAGGTGACCCGCTGGCACCAGTTTCGTACTCAGGCATGTTGTTAGTTAGACTGGGCACTATACGTAGAGGTCGAAACGGACCCCCTGGCACCAGTTTCAGGCTCCGGCCTTTTGTTTGTTAGATTGGGCACTAGAGATTAGGGTCGCATGTGACCCCCTGGCACCAATTTCCTGCTCAGGCCTGTTGTTTGTTAGACTGGGCACTAGATGTAGGGGCCTAAGGTGACCCCCTGGCACCAGTTCCAAACCCCGGCCTGCTGTTTCTTAGACTGGGCACTAGACGTAGGGGTCGCAACTAGTGATGAGCACCGGAAATTTTTCGGGTTTTGTGTTTTGGTTTTGGGTTCGGTTCCGCGGCCGTGTTTTGGGTTCGAACGCGTTTTGGCAAAACCTCACCGAATTTTTTTTGTCCGATTCGGGTGTGTTTTGGATTCGGGTGTTTTTTTCAAAAAACCCTAAAAAACTGCTTAAATCATAGAATTTGGGGGTCATTTTGATCCCAAAGTATTATTAACCTCAATAACCATAATTTCCACTCATTTTCAGTCTATTCTGAACACCTCACACCTCACAATATTATTTTTAGTCATAAAATTTGCACCGAGGTCGCTGGATGGCTAAGCTAAGCGACCCTAGTGGCCGACACAAACATCTGGCCCATCTAGGAGTGGCACTGCAGTGTCACGCAGGATGGTCCTTCCAAAAAACACTCCCCAAACAGCACATGACGCAAAGAAAAAAAGAGGCGCAATGAGGTAGCTGTGTGAGTAAGCTAAGCGACCCAAGTGGCCGACACAAACACCTGGCCCATCTAGGAGTGGCACTGCAGTGTCACGCAGGATGGCCCTTCCAGAAAACACTCCCCAAACAGCACATGACGCAAAGAAAAAAAGAGGCGCAATGAGGTAGCTGTGTGAGTAAGCTAAGCGACCCTAGTGGCCGACACAAACACCTGGCCCATCTAGGAGTGGCACTGCAGTGTCACGCAGGATGGTCCTTCCAAAAAACACTCCCCAAACAGCACATGACGCAAAGAAAAAAAGAGGCGCAATGAGGTAGCTGTGTGAGTAAGCTAAGCGACCCTAGTGGCCGACACAAACACCTGGCCCATCTAGGAGTGGCACTGCAGTGTCACGCAGGATGGCCCTTCCAGAAAACACTCCCCAAACAGCACATGACGCAAAGAAAAAAAGAGGCGCAATGAGGTAGCTGTGTGAGTAAGCTAAGCGACCCTAGTGGCCGACACAAACACCTGGCCCATCTAGGAGTGGCACTGCAGTGTCACGCAGGATGGCCCTTCCAAAAAACACTCCCCAAACAGCACATGACGCAAAGAAAAAAAGAGGTGCAATGAGGTAGCTGTGTGAGTAAGCTAAGCGACCCTAGTGGCCGACACAAACACCGGGCCCATCTAGGAGTGGCACTGCAGTGTCACGCAGGATGGCCCTTCCAAAAAACACCCACCAAACAGCACATGACGCAAAGAAAAATGAAGGAAAAAAGAGGTGCAAGATGGAATTGTCCTTGGGCCCTCCCACCCACCCTTATGTTGTATAAACAGGACATGCACACTTTAACCAACCCATCATTTCAGTGACAGGGTCTGCCACACGACTGTGACTGAAATGACGGGTTGGTTTGGACCCCCACCAAAAAAGAAGCAATTAATCTCTCCTTGCACAAACTGGCTCTACAGAGGCAAGATGTCCACCTCATCATCATCCTCCGATATATCACCGTGTACATCCCCCTCCTCACAGATTATCAATTCGTCCCCACTGGAATCCACCATCTCAGCTCCCTGTGTACTTTGTGGAGGCAATTGCTGCTGGTCAATGTCTCCACGGAGGAATTGATTATAATTCATTTTAATGAACATCATCTTCTCCACATTTTCTGGATGTAACTTCGTACGCCGATTGCTGACAAGGTGAGCGGCGGCACTAAATACTCTTTCGGAGTACACACTTGTGGGAGGGCAACTTAGGTAGAATAAAGCCAGTTTGTGCAAGGGCCTCCAAATTGCCTCTTTTTCCTGCCAGTATAAGTACGGACTGTCTGACGTGCCTACTTGGATGTGGTCACTCATATAATCCTCCACCATTCTTTCAATGGGGAGAGAATCATATGCAGTGACAGTAGACGACATGTCCGTAATCGTTGTCAGGTCCTTCGGTCCGGACCAGATGTCAGCATCAGCAGTCGCTCCAGACTGCCCTGCATCACCGCCAGCGGGTGGGCTCGGAATTCTGAGCCTTTTCCTCGCACCCCCAGTTGCGGGAGAATGTGAAGGAGGAGATGTTGACAGGTCGCGTTCCGCTTGACTTGACAATTTTGTCACCAGCAGTTCTTTAAACCCCAGCAGACTTGTGTCTGCCGGAAAGAGAGATCCAAGGTAGGTTTTAATCTAGGATCGAGCACGGTGGCCAAAATGTAGTGCTCTGATTTCAACAGATTGACCACCCGTGAATCCTTGTTAAGCGAATTAAGGGCTCCATCCACAAGTCCCACATGCCGAGCGGAATCGCTCTGTGTTAGCTCCTCCTTCAATGTCTCCAGCTTCTTCTGCAAAAGCCTGATGAGGGGAATGACCTGACTCAGGCTGGCAGTGTCTGAACTGACTTCACCTGTGGCAAGTTCAAAAGGTTGCAGAACCTTGCACAACGTTGAAATCATTCTCCACTGCGCTTGAGACAGGTGCATTCCACCTCCTATATCGTGCTCAGTTGTATAGGCTTGAATGGCCTTTTGCTGCTCCTCCAACCTCTGAAGCATGTAGAGGGTTGAATTCCACCTCGTTACCACTTCTTGCTTCAGATGATGGCAGGGCAGGTTCAGGCGTTTTTGGTGGTGCTCCAGTCTTCTGTACGTGGTGCCTGTACGCCGAAAGTGTCCCGCAATTCTTCTGGCCACCGACAGCATCTCTTGCACGCCCCTCTCGTTTTTTAAATAATTCTGCACCACCAAATTCAAGGTATGTGCAAAACATGGGACGTGCTGGAATTTACCCATATTTAATGCACACACAATATTGCTGGCGTTGTCCGATGCCACAAATCCACAGGAGAGTCCAATTGGGGTAAGCCATTCTGCGATGATCTTCCTCAGTTGCCGTAAGAGGTTTTTAGCTGTGTGCGTATTCTGGAAAGCGGTGATACAAAGCGTAGCCTGCCTAGGAAAGAGTTGGCGTTTGCGAGATGCTGCTACTGGTGCCGCCGCTGCTGTTCTTGCGGCGGGAGTCCATACATCTAACCAGTGGGCTGTCACAGTCATATAGTCCTGAGCCTGCCCTGCTCCACTTGTCCACATGTCCGTGGTTAAGTGGACATTGGGTACAACTGCATTTTTTAGGACACTGGTGAGTCTTTTTCTGAGGTCTGTGTACATTTTCGGTATCGCCTGCCTAGAGAAATGGAACCTAGATGGTATTTGGTACCGGGGACACAGTACCTCCAACAAGTCTCTAGTTGCCTCTGCAGTAATGATGGATACCGGAACCACGTTTCTCACCGCCCAGGATGCCAAGGCCTCAGTTATCCGCTTTGCAGCAGGATGACTGCTGTGATATTTCATCTTCCTCGCAAAGGACTGTTGGACAGTCAATTGCTTGGTGGAAGTAGTAAAAGTGGTCTTACGAGTACGACTTCCCCTCTGGGATGACCATCGACTCCCAGCAGCAACAACAGCAGTGCCAGCAGCAGTAGGCGTTACACGCAAGGATGCATCGGAGGAATCCCAGGCAGGAGAGGACTCATCAGAATTGCCAGTGACATGGCCTGCAGGACTATTGGCATTCCTGGGGAAGGAGGAAATTAACACTGAGGGAGTTGGTGGGGTGGTTTGCGTGAGCTTGGTTACAAGAGGAAGGGATTTACTGGTCAGTGGACTGCTTCAGCTGTCGCCCAAAGTTTTTGAACTTGTCACTGACTTATGATGAATGCGCTGAAGGTGACGTATAAGGGAGGATGTTCCGAGGTGGTTAACGTCCTTACCCCTACTTATTACAGCTTGACAAAGGCAACACACGGCTTGACAAATGTTGTCCGCATTTCTGTTGAAATACTTCCACACCGAAGAGCTGATTTTTTTGGTATTTTCACCAGGCATGTCAATGGCCCTATTCCTCCCGCGGACAACAGGTGTCTCCCCGGGTGCCTGACTTAAACAAACTACCTCACCATCAGAATCCTCCTGGTCAATTTCCTCCCCAGCGCCAGCAACACCCATATCCTCCTCATCCTGGTGTACTTCAACACTGACATCTTCAATCTGACTATCAGGAACTGGACTGCGGGTGCTCCTTCCAGCACTTGCAGGGGGCGTGCAAATGGTGGAAGGCGCATGCTCTTCACGTCCAGTGTTGGGAAGGTCAGGCATCGCAAACGACACAATTGGACTCTCCTTGTGGATTTGTGATTTCGAAGAACGCACAGTTCTTTGCTGTGCTTTTGCCAGCTTGAGTTTTTTCATTTTTCTAGCGAGAGGCTGAGTGCTTCCATCCTCATGTGAAGCTGAACCACTAGCCATGAACATAGGCCAGGGCCTCAGCCGTTCCTTGCCACTCCGTGTGGTAAATGGTATATTGGCAAGTTTACGCTTCTCCTCCGACAATTTTATTTTAGATTTTTGAGTCCTTTTTTTACTGATATTTGGTGTTTTGGATTTTACATGCTCTGTACAATGACATTGGGCATCGGCCTTGGCAGACGACGTTGCTGGCATTTCATCGTCTCGGCCATGACTAGTGGCAGCAGCTTCAGCACGAGGTGGAAGTCGATCTTGATCTTTCCCTATTTTTGGAACCTCAACATTTTTGTTCTCCATATTTTAATAGGCACAACTAAAAGGCACCTCAGGTAAACAATGGAGATGGATGGATACTAGTATACTTATGGATGGACGAGCGACTGCCGACACAGAGGTAGCTACAGCCGTGGACTACCGTACTGCATCTGCTGCTAATATAGACTGGATGATAATGAGATATAAAATATATATATATCACTACTGCAGCCGGACAGGTATATATTATATAATGACGGACCTGCTGGACACTGTCAGCTCAGCACTGCAGACTCCTAAAGTAAGCTACTAGTATCAAGAAGATAGAAAAAAAAAAAACACCACGGGTAGGTGGTATACAATTATGGATGGACGAGCGACTGCCGACACAGAGGTAGCTACAGCCGTGGACTACCGTACTGCGTCTGCTGCTAATATAGACTGGATGATATGATATAAAAAATATATATATATATCACTACTGCAGCCGGACAGGTATATATTATATAATGACGGACCTGCTGGACACTGTCAGCTCAGCACTGCAGACTCCTAAAGTAAGCTACCAGTATCAAGAAGATAGAAAGAAAAAAAAACACCACGGGTATGTGGTATACAATTATGGATTGACGAGCGACTGCCGACACAGAGGTAGCTACAGCCGTGGACTACCGTACTGCGTCTGCTGCAGTGCTAATATAGACTGGATGATAATGATATAAAAAAAATATATATATCACTACTGCAGCCGGACAGGTATATATTATATAATGACGGACCTGCTGGACACTGTCAGCAGAATGCGTTTATAGAATAAAAACACCACACGACGAGTGTTTAACTTTTTCAGGCAGACAATCACAATATACTGGTGGTCAGTGGTCACTGGTCAGTCACACTGGCACTGGCAGTGGCACTCTGGCAGCAAAAGTGTGCACTGTTAAAATATGTACTCCTGCTATAACTGCTCCCCAGTCTCCCCCACAATTAAGCTGTGTGAGCAGTGAGCACTCAGCACAGTCAGATATACAGTATTACATAGATGATGCAGCACACTGAGGGCACACTGAGGCTGAGCACAGATATGGTATGTGACTGTGTCACACTGTGTATCGTTTTTTTTCAGGCAGAGAATGGATTAATTAAACTGGTGGTCACTGGTCACACTATCAGCAAGTAGTACTCCTAATATGCTCCCCAAAATTAGTAAATCAAGTGTCTTTACTACTCTCTAGTCTACTCTAAACGGAGAGGACGCCAGCCACGTCCTCTCCCTATCAATCTCAATGCACGTGTGAAAATGGCGGCGACGCGCGGCTCCTTATATAGAATCCGAGTCTCGCGATAGAATCCGAGCCTCGCGAGAATCCGACAGCGGGATGATGACGTTCGGGCGCGCTCGGGTTAACCGAGCAAAACGGGAAGATCCGAGTCTGCCTCGGACCCGTGTAAAAAGCGTGAAGTTCGGGGGGGTTCGGTTTCCGAGAAACCGAACCCGCTCATCACTAGTCGCAACTCGCAAGGGACCTCCTTGCACCAGTTTCAGGCTCCGGCCTATTAGTTGTTTGACTGGGCACTAGTTGTAGGGTCCACAAGGGACCCCCTGGCACCAGTTTCGGTCTCCAGCCTTTTGTTTTTTAGACTGGGCATTAGACATAGGTGTCGCAGGTGACCCCCTGGCACCAGTTTCGTACTCAGGCATGTGATTAGTTAGACTGGGCACTATACGTAGAGGTCGAAAGGGACCCCCTGGCACCAGTTTCGGGCTCCGGCCTGTTCTTTATTAGACTAGGCACTAGACATAGTGGTCACAGGTGACCCCCTTGCACCAGTTTCAGGCTCCGGCCTATTATTTGTTAAACTGGGCACTAGACATAGGGGCCACAAGGGACCCCCTGGCACCAGTTTCGGTCTCCAGCCTTTTGTTTTTTAGATTGGGCACTAGACATAGGGGTCGCAGGTGACCCCCTGGCACCAGTTTTGTACTCAGGCATGTTGTTAGTTAGACTGGGCACTATACGTAGAGGTCGAAAGGTACCCCCTGGCACCAGTTTCAGGCTCCGGCCTTTTGTTTGTTAGATTGGGCACTAGAGATCAGGGTCGCATGTGAGCCCCTGGCCCCAATTTCCTGCTCAGGCCTGTTGTTTGTTAGACTGGGCACTATGTGTAGGGGCCTAGGTTACCCCCTGCCAATAGATACAAACCCCGGCCTGCTGTTTCTTAGAGTGGGCACTGGACGTAGGGGTCGCAAGGGACCTCCTGGCACCAGTTTCAGGATCCGGCCTGTTGTTTGTTAGACTGGGCTCTAGACGCAGAGGTCACAGGTGACCCCCTGGCACCAGTTTTGGGCCCGACCTGTTGTTTCTTAAACTGGGCACTAGACACAGGGGTCACAGGTGACCCCCTTGCAACAGTTTCAGGCTCCGGCCTATTATTTGTTAGACTGGGCACTAGACGTAGGGGCCACAAAGGACCCCCTGGCACCTGTTTCAGGCTCCGGCCTGTTGTTTGTTAGACTGGGCATTAGACAAAGGGGTAACAGGTGACCCCTTGGAGCCAGTTTCAGGCTCCGGCCTTTTGTTTGACTGGGCACTAGTTGTAGGGGCCACAAGGGACCCCCTGGCACCAGTTTCGGTCTCCAGCCTTTTGTTTTTTAGACTGGGCATTAGACATAGGTGTCGCAGGTGACCCCCTGGCACCAGTTTCGTACTCAGGCATGTGATTAGTTAGACTGGGCACTATACGTAGAGGTCGAAAGGGACCCCCTGGCACCAGTTTCGGGCTCCGGCCTGTTCTTTATTAGACTAGGCACTAGACACAGGGGTCACAGGTGACCCCCTTGCATCAGTTTCAGGCTCCGGACTATTAATTGTTAAACTGGGCACTAGACGTAGGGGCCACAAGGGACCCCCTGGCACCAGTTTCGGTCTCCAGCCTTTTGTTTTTTAGACTGGGCACTAGACATAGGAGTCGCAGGTGATCCCCTGGCACCAGTTTCGTGCTCAGGCATGTTGTTAGTTAGACTAGGCAATATACGTAGAGGTCGAAAGGGACCCCCTGGCACCAGTTTGGGACTACGGCCTTTTGTTTGTTAGATTGGGCACTAGAGATCAGGGTCGCATGTGACCCCTGGCACCAATTTCCTGCTCAGGCCTGTTGTTTGTTAGACTGGGCAATAGATGTAGGGGCCTAAGGTGACCCCCTGACAGCAGTTCCAAACCCCGGCCTGTTGTTTCTTAGACTGGGCACTGGATTTAGGGGTCGCAACTCGCAAGGGACATCCTGGCACCAGTTTCAGGCTCCGGCCTATTATATGTTAGATTAAGCTCTAGACGCAGGGGTCGCAGGTGACCCCCTGGAACCAGTTTCAGGCTCCGGCCTGTTGTTTGTTAGACTGGGCACTAGTTGTAGGGGCCACAAGGGACCCCCTGGCACCAGTTTCGGTCTCCAGCCTTTTGTTTTTCAGACTGGGCATTAGACATAGGGGTCGCAGGTGACCCCCTGGCACAAGTTTCGTACTCAGGCATGTGATTAGTTAGACTGGGCACTATACGTAGAGGTCGAAAGGGTCCCCCTGGCACCAGTTTCGTACTCAGGCATGTTGTTAGTTAGACTGGGCACTATACGTAGAGGTCAAAATTGACCCCCTGGCACCAGTTTTAAGCTACACCTTTTGTTTGTTAGATTGGGCACTAGAGATCAGGGTCGCAGGTGTCCCACTGGAACCAATTTCCTGTTCAGGCCTGTTGTTAGCAAGACTGGGCACTAGATGTAGGGGTTGCAAGGGACCCCCTGGCACCAGTTTCAGGCTCCGGCCTCTTGATTGTTAGACTGGGCTTTAGACGAAGGGGTCGCAAGGAACCTCCTGGCACCAGTTTCAGGCTCCGGCCTGTTATTTGTTAGACTGGGCTCTAGACACAGAGGTCACAGGTGACCCCCTGGCACCAGTTTTGGGCCCGACCTGTTGTTTCTTAAACTGGGCACTAGACACTGGGGTCACAGGTGACCCCCTTGCACCAGTTTCAGGCTCCGGCCTATTATTTGTTAGACTGGGCACTAGATGTAGGGGCCACAAGGGACCCCCTGGCACCAGTTTCAGGCTCCGGCCTGTTGTTTTTTAGACTGGGCTTTAGACACAGGGGTAACAGGTGACCCCTTGGAACCAGTTTCAGGCTCCTGCCTGGTGTTTGTTAGACTGGGCACTAGTTGTAGGGGCCACAAGGGACCCCCTGGCACCAGTTTCGGTCTCCAGCCTTTTGTTTTTTAGACTGGGCATTAGACATAGGGGTCGCAGGTGACCCCCTGGCACCAGTTTCGTACTCAGGCATGTGATTAGTTAGACTGGGCACTATACGTAGAGGTCGAAAGGGACCCCCTGGCAAAAATTTCGTACTCAGGCATGTTGTTAGTTAGACTGGGCACTATACGTAGAGGTCAAAATTGACCCCCTGGCACCAGTTTCAAGCTACGCCTTTTGTTTGTTAGATTGGGCACTAGACATCAGGGTCGCAGGTGTCCCACTGGCACCAATTTCCTGCTCAGGCCTGTTGTTTGCTAGACTGGGAACTAGATGTAGGGGTCGCAAGGGACCCCCTGGCACCAGTTTCAGTCTCCGGCCTGTTTGTTAGACTGGGCTTTAGACGCAGGGGTAATACGTGACCCCTTGGAACCAGTTTCAGGCTCCGGCCTGTTGTTTTTTAGACTGGGCACTAGTTGTAGGGGCGGCAGGTGGCCCCCTGGCACCAGTTTCGGGCTCCGATCTGTTGTTTCTTAGACTGGGCACTAGACATAGGGGTCGCAGGTGACCCCCTGGCACTAGTTTCAGGCTCCGGCCTATTATTTGTTAGACTGGACAGACACTAGACGTAGGGGCCACAAGGGACCCCCTGGCACAAGTTTCGGTCTCCATCCTTTTGTTTTTTAGACTGGGCACTAGACATAGGGGTCGCAGGTGACCCCCTGGCACCAGTTTCGTACTCAGGCATGTTGTTAGTTAGACTGGGCACTATACGTAGAGGTAGAAAAGCATCCCCTTGCACCAGTTTCAGGATCCAGCTTTTTGTTTGTTAGACTGGGCACTAGACATAGGGGTCGCAGGTGACCCCCTGGCACCAATTTCCTGCTCAGGCCTGTTGTTTGTTAGACTGGGCACTAGATGTAGGAGCCTAAGGTGACCCCTGGCACCAGTTCCAAACCCCGGCCTGGTGTTTCTTAGACTAGGAACTAGACGTGGGGGTCGCAAGGGACCTCCTGGCACCAGTTTCAGGCTCCGGCCTGTTGTTTGTTAGACTGGGCTCTAGACGCAGGGGTCGCAGGTGACCCCCTGGCACCAGTTTTGGGCCCGACCTATGGTTTTTTAGACTGGGCACTAGACACAGGGGTCACAGGTGACCTCCTTGCACCAGTTTCAGGCTCCGGCCTGTTGTTTGTTAGACTGGGCTTTAGACACAGGTGTAATAGGTGACCCCTTGGAACCAGTTTCAGGCTCCGGCCTGTTGTTTTATAGATTGGGCACAAGTTGTAGGGACCGCATGTGGCCCCCTGGCACCAATTTCCTGCTCCGGCCTGTTGTTTGATAGACTGGGCACTAGATATAGGGGCCGCAGGTGACCCCCTGGCACCAGTTCCGAGCTCCAGCCTGGTGTTTCTTAGACTGGGCACTGGACGTAGGTGTCGCAAGGGACCTCCTGGCACCAGTTTCAGGCTCCGGCCTGTTGTTTGTTAGACTGGGCACTAGTTGTAGGGGCCGTGGGTGACACCCTGGCACCAGTTTCGGGCTACGGCCTGTTGTTTCTTAGACTGGGCACTAGACACAGGGGTCGCAGGTGACCCCCTGGCACCAGTTTCAGGCTCTGGTCTATTATTTGTTAGACTGGGCACTAGACGTAGGGGGCACAAGGGACTCCCTGGCACCAGTTTCAGTCTCCGGCCTGTTGTTTGTTAGACTGGGTACTAGACATAGGGTCCGCAGGCGACCCCCTGGCACCAGTTTCGTACTCAGGCATGTTGTTAGTTAGACTGGGCACTATACGTAGAGGTCGAAAGGGACCCCCTGGCACCAGTTTCAGGCTCCGGCCTTTTGTTTGTTAGATTGGGCACTAGAGATCAGGATCGCATGTGACCCCCTGGCACCAATTTCCTGCTCAAGCATGTTGTTTGTTAGACTGGGCACTAGATGTAGGGGCCGCAGGTGACCCCCTGGCACCAGTTCCGAGCTCCGGCCTGGTGTTTCTTAGACTGGGCACTGGACGTAGGTGTCGCAAGGGACCTCCTGGCACCAGTATCAGGCTCCGGCCTGTTGTTTGTTAGACTGGGCACTAGTTGTAGGGGCCGTGGGTGACACCCTGGCACCAGTTTCGGGCTACGGCCTGTTGTTTCTTAGACTGGGCACTAGACACAGGGGTCGCAGGTGACTCCCTGGCACCAGTTTCAGGCTCTGGTCTATTATTTGTTAGACTGGGCACTAGACGTAGGGGCCACAAGGGACTCCCTGGCACCAGTTTCTGTCTCCGGCCTGTTGTTTGTTAGACTGGGCTTTAGATGCAGGGGTAACAGGTGACCCCTTGGAACCAGTTTCAGGCTCCGGCCTGTTGTTTGTTAGACTGGGTACTAGACATAGGGGCCGCAGGCGACCCCCTGGCACCAGTTTCGTACTCAGGCATGTTGTTAGTTAGACTGGGCACTATACGTAGAGGTCGAAAGGGACCCCCTGGCACCAGTTTCAGGCTCCGGCCTTTTGTTTGTTAGATTGGGCACTAGAGATCAGGGTCGCATGTGACCCCCTGGCACCAATTTCCTGCTCAGGCCTGTTGTTTGTTAGACTGGGCACTAGATGTACGGGCCTATGGTGACCCCCTGGCACCAGTTCCAAAACCCGGCCTGCTGTTTCTTAGACTGGGCACTGGACGTATGGGTCGCAACTCGCAAGGGACCTCCTGGCACCAGTTTCAGGCTCCGGCCTGTTGTTTGTTAGACTGGGCTCTAGACGCAGGGGTCGCATGTGACCCCCTGGCACCAGTTTTGGACCCGACCTGTTGTTTCTTAGACTGGACACTAGACACAGAGGTCACAGGTGACCCCCTTGCACCAGTTTCAGGCTCCGGCCTATTATTTGTTATACTGGGCACTAGACGTAGGGGCCACAAAGGACCCCCTGGCACCTGTTTCAGGCTCCGGCCTGTTGTTTGTTAGACTGGGCTTTAGACACAGGGGTAACAGGTGACCCCTTGGAACCAATTTCAGGCTCCGGCCTGGTGTTTGTTAGACTGGGCACTAGTTGTAGGGGCCACAAGGGAACCCCTGGCACCAGTTTCGGTCTCCAGCCTTTTGTTTTTTAGACTGGGCATTAGACATAGGGGTCGCAGGTGACCCCTTGGCACCAGTTTCGTACTCAGGCATGTGATTAGTTAGACTGGGCACTATACGTAGAGGTCGAAAGGGACCCCCTGGCACCAATTTCGTACTCAGGCATGTTGTTAGTTAGACTGGGCACTATACGTAGAGGTCAAAATTGACCCCCTGGCACAAGTTTCAAGCTACGCCTTTTGTTTGTTAGATTTGGCACTAGACATCAGGGTCGCAGGTGTCCCACTGGCACCAATTTCCTGCTCAGGCCTGTTGTTTGCTAGACTGGGAACTAGATGTAGGGGTCGCAAGGGATCCCCTGGCACCAGTTTCAGTCTCCGGCCTGTTTGTTTGACTGGGCTTTAGACGCAGGGGTAATACGTGACCCCTTGGAACCAGTTTCAGGCTCCGGCCTATTATTTGTTATACTGGGCACTAGACGTAGGGGCCACAAAGGACCCCCTGGCACCTGTTTCAGGCTCCGGCCTGTTGTTTGTTAGACTGGGCTTTAGACACAGGGGTAACAGGTGACCCCTTGGAACCAGTTTCAGGCTCCGGCCTGGTGTTTGTTAGACTGGGCACTAGTTGTAGGGGCCACAAGGGAACCCCTGGCACCAGTTTCGGTCTCCAGCCTTTTGTTTTTTAGACTGGGCTTTAGACGTAGGGGTCGCAGGTGACCCCCTGGCACCAGTTTCGTACTCAGGCATGTGATTAGTTAGACTGGGCACTATACGTAGAGGTCGAAAGGGACCCACTGGCACCAGTTTCAGGCTCCGGCCTTTTGTTTGTTAGTTTGGGCACTAGAGATCAGGGTCGCATGTGACCCCCTGGCACCAATTTCCTGCTCAGGCCTGTTGTTTGTTAGACTGGGCACTAGATGTAGGGGCCTAAGGTGACCCCCTGGCACCAGTTCCAAACCCCGGCCTGCTGTTTCTTAGACTGGGTACTGGACGTAGGGGTCGCAACTCGCAAGGGACCTCCTGGCACCAGTTTCAGGCACCGGCTTGTTGTTTGTTAGACTGGGCTCTAGACGCAGGGGTCGCATGTGACACCCTGGCACCAGTTTTGGGCCCGACCTGTTGTTTCTTAGACTGGACACTAGACACAGAGGTCACAGGTGACCCCCTTGCACCAGTTTCAGGCTCCGGCCTATTATTTGTTATACTGGGCACTAGACGTAGGGGCCACAAAGGACCCCCTGGCACCTGTTTCAGGCTCCGGCCTGTTGTTTGTTAGACTGGGCTTTAGACACAGGGGTAACAGGTGACCCCTTGGAACCAGTTTCAGGCTCCGGCCTGGTGTTTGTTAGACTGGGCACTAGTTGTAGGGGCCACAAGGGAACCCCTGGCACCAGTTTCGGTCTCCAGCCTTTTGTTTTTTAGACTGGGCATTACAAATAGGGGTCGCAGTTGACCCCCTGGCACCAGTTTCGTACTCAGGCATGTGATTAGATAGACTGGGCACTATACGTAGAGGTCGAAAGGGACCCCCTGGCACCAATTTCGTACTCAGGCATGTTGTTAGTTAGACTGGGCACTATACGTAGAGGTCAAAATTGACCCCCTGGCACCAGTTTCAAGCTACGCCTTTTGTTTGTTAGATTGGGCACTAGACAAAAGGGTCGCAGGTGTCCCACTGGCACCAATTTCCTGCTCAGGCCTGTTGTTTGCTAGACTGGGAACTAGATGTAGGGGTCGCAAGGGACCCCCTGGCACCAGTTTCAGGCTCCGGCCTGTTGTTTGTTAGACTGGGCACTAGTTGTAGGGGCGGCAGGTGGCCCCCTGGCACCAGTTTCGGGCTCCGATCTGTTGTTTCTTATACTGGGCACTAGACATAAGGGTCGCAGGTGACCCCCTGGCACTAGTTTCAGGCTCCGGCCTATTATTTGTTAGACTGGACACTAGACGTAGGGGCCACAGGGGACCCCCTGGCACAAGTTTCGGTCTCCATCCTTTTGTTTTTTAGACTGGGCACTAGACATAGCGGTCGCAGGTGACCCCGTGGCACCAGTTTCGTACTCAGTCATGTTGTTAGTTAGACTGGGCACTATACGTAGAGGTCGAAAAGGACCCACTGGCACCAGTTTCAGGCTCCAGCCTTTTGTTTGTTAGACTGGGCACTAGACATAGGGGTCGCAGGTGACCCCCTGGCACCAATTTCCTGCTCAGGCCTGTTGTTTGTTAGACTGGGCACTAGATGTAGGGGCCTAAGGTGACCCCCTGGCACCAGTTCCAAACCCCGGCCTGGTGTTTCTTAGACTAGGAACTAGACTTGGGGGTCGCAAGGGACCTCCTGGCACCAGTTTCAGGCTCCGGCCTGTTTTTTGTTAGACTGGGCTCTAGACGCAGGGGTCGCAGGTGACCCCCTGGCACCAGTTTTGGGTCCGACCTATTGTTTCTTAGACTGGGCACTAGACACAGGGGTCACAGGTGACCCCCTTGCACCAGTTTCAGGCTCCGGCCTGTTGTTTGTTAGACTGGGCTTTAGACGCAGGTGTAATAGGTGACCCCTTGGAACCAGTTTCAGGCTCCGGCCTGTTGTTTTATAGACTGGGCACTAGTTGTAGGGACCGCAGGTGGCCCCCTGGCACCAATTTCCTGCTCCGGCCTGTTGTTCGATAGACGGCACTAGATGTAGGGGCCGCAGTTGACCCCCTGGCACCAGTTCCGAGCTCCGGCCTGGTGTTTCTTAGACTGTGCACTGGACGTAGGTGTCGCAAGGGACCTCCTGGCACCAGTTTCAGGCTCCGGCCTGTTGTTTGTTAGACTGGGCACTAGTTGTAGGGGCCGTGGGTGACCCCCTGGCACTAGTTTCGGGCTCCGGCCTGTTGTTTCTTAGACTGGACACTAGACACAGGGGTCGCAGGTGACCCCCTGGCTCCAGTTTCAGGCTCGGGCCTATTATTTGTTAGACTGGGCACTAGACGTAGGGGCCACAAGGGAACCCCTGGCACCAGTTTCAGTCTCCGGACTGTTGTTCGTTAGACTGGGCTTTAGACGCAGGGGTAACAGGTGACCCCTTGGAACCAGTTTCAGGCTGCGGCCTGTTGTTTGTTAGACTGGGCACTAGACATAGGGGCCGCAGGTGACCCCCTGGCACCAGTTTCGTACTCAGGCATGTTGTTAGTTAGACTGGGCACTATACGTAGAGGTCGAAAGGGACCCCCTGGCACCAGTTTCAGGCTCCGGCCTTTTGTTTGTTAGATTGGGCACTAGAGATCAGGGTCGCATGTGACCCCCTGGCACCAATTTCTTGCTCAGGCCTGTTGTTTGTTAGACTGGGCACTAGATGTAGGGGCCTAAGGTGACCCCCTGGCACCAGTTCCAAACCCCGGCCTTCTGTTTCTTAGACTGGGCACTGGACGTAGGGGTCGCAACTCGCAAGGGACCTCCTGGCACCAGTTTCAGGCTCCGGCCTGTTGTTTGTTAGACTGGGCTCTAGACGCAGGCATGTGACCCCCTGGCACCAGTTTTGGGCCCGACCTGTTGTTTCTTAGACTGGGCACTAGACACAGAGGTCACAGGTGACTCCCTTGCACCAGTTTCAGGTTCCGGCCTATTATTTGTTATACTGGGCACTAGACGTAGGGGCCACAAAGGACCCCCTGGCACCTGTTTCAGGCTCCGGCCTGTTGTTTGTTAGACTGGGCATTAGACACAGGGGTAACAGGTGACCCCTTGGAACCAGTTTCAGGCTCCGGCCTGTTGTTTGACTGGGCACTAGTTGTAGGGGCCACAAGGGACCCCCTGGCACCAGTTTCGGTCTCCAGCCTTTTGTTTTTTAGACTGGCCATTAGACATAGGTGTCGCAGGTGACCCTCTGGCACCAGTTTTGTACTCAGGCATGTGATTAGTTAGACTGGGCACTATACGTAGAGGTCGAAAGGGACCCCCTGGCACCAGTTTCGGGCTCCGGCCTGTTCTTTATTAGACTAGGCACTAGACACAGGGGTCACAGGTGACCCCCTTGCACCTGTTTCAGGCTCCGGCCTATTATTTGTTAAACTGGGAACTAGACGTAGGAGCCACAAGGGACCCCCTGGCACCAGTTTCGGTCTCCAGCCTTATGTTTTTTAGACTGGGCACTAGACATAGGGGTCGCAGGTGACCCCCTTGCACCAGTTTAGTACTCAGGCATGTTGTTAGTTAGACTGGGCACTATACGTAGAGGTCGAAGGGACACCCTGGCACCAGTTTCGGGCTCCGGCCTTTTGTTTGTTAGATTGGGCACTAGAGATCAGGGTCGCAGGTGTCCCACTGGCACCAATTTCCTGCACAGGCCTGTTGTTTGTTAGACTGGGCACTAGATGTAGGGGTCGCAAGTGACCTCCTGGCACCAGTTTCAGGCTCCGGCCTGTTGTTTGTTAGACTGGGCTTTAGACACAGGGGTAACAGGTGACCCCTTGGAACCAGTTTCAGGCTCCGGCCTGTTGTTTGTTAGACTGGGCACTAGTTGTAGGGGCCACAAGGGACCCCCTGGCACCAGTTTCGGTCTCCAGCCTTTTGTTTTTTAGACTGGGCATTAGACATAGGGGTCGCAGGTGACCCCCTGGCACCAGTTTCGTACTCAGGCATGTGATTAGTTAGACTGGGCACTATACGTAGAGGTCGAAAGGGACCCCCTGGCACCAGTTTCGTACTCAGGCATGTTGTTAGTTAGACTGGGCCCTATACGTAGAGGTCAAAATTGACCCCCTGGCACCAATTTCAAGCTACCCCTTTTGTTTGTTAGATTGGGCACTAGACATCAGGGTCGCAGGTGTCCCATTGGCACCAATTTCCTGCTCAGACCTGTTGTTTGCTAGACTGGGAACTAGATGTAGGGGTCGCAAGGGACCCCCTGGCACCAGTTTCATGCTCCGGCCTGTTTGTTAGACTTGGCTTTAGACGCATGGGTAATACGTGACCCCTTGGAACCAGTTTCAGGCTCCGGCCTGTTGTTTTTTAGACTGGGCACTAGTTGTAGAAGCGGCAGGTGGCCCCCTGGCACCAGTTTCGGGCTCCGATCTGTTGTTTTTTAGACTGGGTACTAGACATAGGGGTCGCAGGTGACCCCCTGGCACTAGTTTCAGGCTCCGGCCTATTATTTGTTAGACTGGGCACTAGACGTAGGGGCCACAAGGGACCCCCTGGCACAAGTTTCGGTTTCCATCCTTTTGTTTTTTAGACTGGGCACTAGATATAGGGGTCGCAGGTAACCCCCTGGCACCAGTTTCGTACTCAGGCATGTTGTTAGTTAGACTGGGCACTATACGTAGAGGTCGAAAAGGACCCCCTAGCACCAGTTTCAGGCTCCAACCTTTTTTTTGTTAGACTGGGCACTAGACATAGGGGTCGCAGTTGACCCCCTGGCACCAATTTCCTGCTCAGGCCTGTTGTTTGATAGACTGGGCACTAGATGTAGGGGCCTAAGGTGACCCCCTGGCTCCAGTTCCAAACCCCGGCCTGGTGTTTCTTAGACTAGGAACTAGACGTGGGGGTCGCAAGGGACCTCCTGGCACCAGTTTCAGGCTCCGGCCTGTTGTTTGTTAGACTGGGCTCTAGACGCAGGGGTCGCAGGTGACCCCCTGGCACCAGTTTTGGGCCCGACCTATTGTTTATTAGACTGGGCACTAGACACAGGGGTCACAGGTGACCCCCTTGCACCAGTTTCAGGCTCCGGCCAGTTGTTTGTTAGACTGGGCTTTAGACGCAGGGGTAATAGGTGACCCCTTGGAACCAGTTTCAGGCTCCGGCCTGTTGTTTTATAGACTGGGCACTAGTTGTAGGGACCGCAGGTGGCCCCCTGGCACCAATTTCCTGCTCCGGCCTGTTGTTTGATAGACTGGGCACTAGATGTAGGGACCGCAGGTGACCCCCTGGCACCAGTTCCGGGCTCCGGCCTGGTGTTTCTTAGACTGGGCACTGGACGTAGGTGTCGCAAGGGACCTCCTGGCACCAGTTTCAGGCTCCGGCCTGTTGTTTGTTAGACTGGGCACTAGTTGTAGGGGCCGTGGGTGACACCCTGGCACCAGTTTCGGGCTCCGGCCTGTTGTTTCTTAGACTGGGCACTAGACACAGGGGTCACAGGTGACCCCCTGGCACCAGTTTCAGGCTCTGGCCTATTATTTGTTAGACTGGGCACTAGACGTAGGAGCCACAAGGGACCCCCTGGCACCAGTTTCAGTCTCCGGCCTGTTGTTTTTTAGACTGGGCTTTAGACGCAGGGGTAACAGGTGACTTCTTGGAACCAGTTTCAGGCTCCGGCCTGTTGTTTGTTAGACTGGGCACTAGACATAGGGTCCGCAGGTGACCCCCTGGCACCAGTTTCGTACTCAGGCATGTTGTTAGTTAGACTGGGCACTATACGTAGAGGTCGAAAGGGACCCCTTGGAACCAGTTTCAGGCTCCGGCCTGTTGTTTGTTAGACTGGGCACTAGACATAGGGGCCGCAGGTGACCCCCTGGCACCAGTTTCGTACTCAGGCATGATGTTAGTTAGACTGGGCACTATACGTAGAGGTCGCATGTGACCCCCTGGCACCAATTTCCTGCTCAGGCCTGTTGTTTGTTAGACTGGGCACTAGATGTAGGGGCCTAAGGTGACCCCCTGGCACCAGTTCCAAACCCCGGCCTGCTGTTTCTTAGACTGGGCGCTGGACGTAGGGGTCGCAACTCGCAAGGGACCTCCTGGCACCAGTTTCAGGCTCCCGCCAGTTGTTTGTTAGACTGGGCTCTAGACGCAGGGGTCACAGGTGACCCCCTTGCACCAGTTTCAGGCTCCGGCCTATTATTTGTTATACTGGGCACTAGACGTAGGGGCCACAAAGGACCCCCTGGCACCTGTTTCAGGCTCCGGCCTGTTGTTTGTTAGACTGGGCATTAGACAGAGGGGTAACAGGTGACCCCTTGGAACCAGTTTCAGGCTCCGGCCTGTTGTTTGACTGGGCACTAGTTGTAGGGGCCACAAGGGACTCCCTGGCACCAGTTTCGGTCTCCAGCCTTTTGTTTTTTAGACTGGGCATTAGACAAAGGTGTCGCAGGTGACCCTCTGGCACCAGTTTCGTACTCAGGCATGTGATTAGTTAGACTTGGCACTATACGTAGAGGTCGAAAGGGACCCCCTGGCACCAGTTTCGGGCTCCGGCCTGTTCTTTATTAGACTAGGCACTAGACACAGGGGTCACAGGTGACCCCCTTGCACCAGTTTCAGGCTCCGGCCTGTTGTTTGTTAGACTGGGGTTTAGACGCAGGGGTAATAGGTGACCCCTTGGAACCAGTTTCAGGCTCCGGCCTGTTGTTTTATAGACTGGGCACTAGTTGTAGGGACCGCAGGTAGCCCCCTGGCACCAATTTCCTGCTCCGGCCTGTTGTTTGATAGACTGGGCACTAGATGTAGGGACCGCAGGTGACCCCCTGGCACCAGTTCCGATCTCCGGCCTGGTGTTTCTTAGACTGGGCACTGGACGTAGGTGTCGCAAGGGACCTCCTGGCACCAGTTTCAGGCTCCGGCCTGTTGTTTGTTAGACTGGGCACTAGTTGTAGGGGCCGTGGGTGACCCCCTGACACCAGTTTCGGGCTCCGACCTGTTGTTTCTTAGACTGGGCACTAGACACAGGGGTCGCAGGTGACCCCCTGGCACCAGTTTCAGGCTCTGGCCTATTATTTGTTAGACTGGGCACTAGACGTAGGGGCCACAAGGGACCCCCTGGCACCAGTTTCAGTCTCCGGCCTGTAGTTTTTTAGACTGGGCTTTAGACGCAGGGGTAACAGGTGACCCCTTGGAACCAGTTTCAGGCTCCGGCCTGTTGTTTGTTAGACTGGGCACTAGACATACGGGCCACAGGTGACCCCCTGGCACCAGTTTCGTACTCAGGCATGTTGTTAGTTAGACTGGGCACTATACGTAGAGGTCGAAAGGGACCCCCAGGCACCAGTTTCTGGCCCGGCCTTTTGTTTGTTAGATTGGGCACTAGAGATGAGGGTCGCATGTGACCCCCTGGCACCAGTTTTGGGCCCGACCTGTTGTTTCTTAGACTTGGCACTAGACACAGAGGTCACAGGTGACCCCCTTGCACCAGTTTCAGGCTCCGGCCTATTATTTGTTATACTGGGCACTAGACGTAGGGGCCACAAAGGACCCCCTGGCACCTGTTTCAGGCTCCGGCCTGTTGTTTGTTAGACTGGGCATTAGACACAGGGGTAACAGATGACCCCTTGGAACCAGTTTCAGGCTCCGGCCTGTTGTTTGACTGGGCACTAGTTGTAGGGGCCACAAGGGACCCCCTGGCACCAGTTTCGGTCTCCAGCCTTTTGTTTTTTAGACTGGGCATTAGACATAGGTGTCGCAGGTGACCCTCTGGCACCAGTTTCGTACTCAGGCATGTAATTAGTTAGACTGGGCACTATACGTAGAGGTCGAAAGGGACCCCCTGGCACCAGTTTCGGGCTCCGGCCTGTTCTTTATTAGACTAGGCACTAGACACAGGGGTCACAGGTGACCCCCTTGCACCAGCTTCAGGCTCCGGCCTGTTGTTTGTTAGACTGGGCTTTAGACGCAGGGGTAATAGGTGACCCCTTGGAACCAGTTTCAGGCTCCGGCCTGTTGTTTTATAGACTGGGCACTGGTTGTAGGGACCGCAGGTGGCCCCCTGGCACCAATTTCCTGCTCCGGCCTGTTGTTTGATAGACTGGGCACTAGATGTAGGGACCGCAGGTGACCCCATGGCACCAGTTCCGAGCTCCGGCCTGGTGTTTCTTAGACTGGGCACTGGACGTAGGTGTCGCAAGGGACCTCCTGGCACCAGTTTCAGGCTCCGGCCTGTTGTTTGATAGACTGGGCACTAGTTGTAGGGGCCGTGGGTGACACCCTGGCACCAGTTTCGGGCTCCGGCCTGTTGTTTCTTAGACTGGGCACTAGACACAGGGGTCACAGGTGACCCCCTGGCACCAGTTTCAGGCTCTGGCCTATTATTTGTTAAACTGGGCACTAGACGTAGGGGCCACAAGGGACCCCCTGGCACCAGTTTCGGTCTCCAGCCTTTTGTTTTTTAGACTGGGCACTAGACATAGGGGTCGCAGGTGACCACCTGGCACCAGTTTAGTACTGAGGCATGTTGTTAGTTAGACTGGGCACTATACGTAGAGGTCGAAAGGGACCCGCTGGCAACAGTTTCGGGCTCCGGCCTTTTGTTTGTTAGATTGGGCACTAGAGATCAGGGTCGCAGGTGTCCCACTGGCACCAATTTCCTGCTCAGGCCTGTTGTTTGTTAGACTGGGCACTAGAGGTAGGGGTCACAAGGGACCCCCTGGCACCAGTTTCAGGATCCGGCCTGTTGTTTGTTAGACTGGGCTTTAGACGCAGGGGTCGCAAAGGACCTCCTGGCACAAGTTTCAGGCTCCGGCCTGTTATTTGTTAGACTGGGCACTAGTTGTAGGGGCCACAAGGGACCCCCTGGCACCAGTTTTTTTCTCCAGCCTTTTGTTTTTTAGACTGGGCATTAGTCATAGGGGTCGCAGGTGACCCCCTGGCACCAGTTTCGTACTCAGGCATGCAATTAGTTAGACTGGGCACGATACGTAGAGGTCAAAATTGACCCCCTGGCACCAGTTTCAAGCTACGCCTTTTGTTTGTTAGATTGGGCACTAGACATCAGGGTCGCAGGTGTCCCACTGGCACCAATTTCCTGCTCAGGCCTGTTGTTTGCTAGACTGGGAACTAGATGTAGGGGTCGCAAGGGACCCCCTGGCACCAGTTTCAGGCTCCGGCCTGTTTGTTAGACTGGGCTTTAGACGCAGGGGTAATACGTGACCCCTTGGAACCAGTTTCAGGCTCCGGCCTGTTGTTTTTTAGACTGGGCACTAGTTGTAGGGGCGGCAGGTGGCGCCCGGCACCAGTTTCGGGCTCCGATCTGTTGTTTTTTAGACTGGGCACTAGACATAGGGGTCGCAGGTGACCCCCTGGCACTAGTTTCAGGCTCCGGCCTATTATTTGTTAGACTGGGCACTAGACGTAGAGGCCACAAGGGACCCCCTGGCACAAGTTTCAGTCTCCATCCTTTTGTTTTTTAGACTGGGCACTAGACATAGGGGTCGCAGGTGACCCCCTGGCACCAGTTTCGTACTCAGGCATGTTGGTAGTTAGACTGGGCACTATACGTAGATGTCGAAAAGGACCCCCTTGCACCAGTTTCAGGCTCCAGCCTTTTGTTTGTTAGACTGGGCACTAAACATAGGGGTCGCAGGTGACCCCCTGGCACCAATTTCCTGCTCAGGCCTGTTGTTTGTTAGACTGGGCACTAGATGTAGGGGCCTAAGGTGACCCCCTGGCACCAGTTCCAAACCCCGGCCTGGTGTTTCTTAGACTAGGAACAAGAAGTGGGGGTCGCAAGGGACCTCCTGGCACCAGTTTCAGGCTCCGGCCTGTTGATTGTTAGACTGGGCTCTAGATGCAGGGGTCGCAGGTGACCCCCTGGCACCAGTTTTGGGCCCGACCTATTGTTTCTTAGACTGGGCACTAGACACAGGGGTCACAGGTGACCCGCTTGCACCAGTTTCAGGCTCCGGCCTGTTGTTTGTTAGACTGGTCTTTAGACGCAGGGGTAATAGGTGACCCCTTGGAACCAGTTTCAGGCTCCGGCCTGTTGTTTTATAGACTGGGCACTAGTTGTAGGGACCGCAGGTGACCCCCTGGCACCAGTTCCGAGCTCCGGCCTGGTGTTTCTTAGACTGGGCACTGGACGTAGGTGTCGCAAGGGACCTCCTGGCACCAGTTTCAGGCTCCGGCCTGTTGTTTGTTAGACTGGGCACTAGTTGTTGGGGCCTTGGGTGACCCCCTGGCACCAGTTTCGGGCTCCGGCCTGTTGTTTCTTAGACTGGGCACTAGACACAGGGGTCGCAGGTGACCACCTGGCACCAGTTTCAGGCTCTGGCCTATTATTTGTTAGACTGGGCACTAGACGTAGGGGCCACATGGGACCCCCTGGCACCAGTTTCAGTCTCCGGCCTGTTGTTTTTTAGACTGGGCTTTAGACGCAGGGGTAACAGGTGACACCTTGGAACCAGTTTCAGGCTGCGGCCTGTTGTTTGTTAGACTGGGCACTAGACATAGGGGCCGCAGGTGACCCCGTGGCACCAGTTTCGTACTCAGGCATGTGATTAGTTAGACTGGGCACTATACGTAGAGGTCGAAAGGGACCCCCTGGCACCAGTTTCAGGCCCCGGCCTTTTGTTTGTTAGATTGGGCACTAGAGATCAGGGTCGCATGTGACCCCCTTGCACCAATTTCCTGCTCAGGCCTGTTGTTTGTTAGACTGGGCACTAGATGTAGGGGCCTAAGGTGACCCCAAGGCACCAGTTCCAAACCCCGGCCTGCTGTTTCTTAGACTGGGCACTGGACGTAGGGGTCGCAACTCGCAAGGGACCTCCTGGCACCAGTTTCAGGCTCCCGCCTGTTGTTTGTTAGACTGGGCTCTAGACGCAGGGGTCGCATGTGACCCCCTGGCACCAGTTTTGGGCCCGACCTGTTGTTTCTTAGACTGGGCACTAGACACAGAGGTCACAGGTGACCCCCTTGCACCAGTTTCAGGCTCCGGCCTATTATTTGTTATACTGGGCACTAGACGTAGGGGCCACAAAGGACCCCCTGGCACCTGTTTCAGGCTCCGGCCTGTTTGTTAGACTGGGCATTAGACAAAGGGGTAACAGGTGACCCCTTGGAACCAGTTTCAGGCTCCGGCCTGTTGTTTGACTGGGCACTAGTTGTAGGGGCCACAAGGGACCCCCTGGCACCAGTTTCGGTCTCCAGTTTTTGTTTTTTAGACTAGGCATTAGACATAGGTGTCGCAGGTGAACCACTGGCACCAGTTTCGTACTCAGGCATGTGATTAGTTAGACTGGGCACTATACGTAGAGGTCGAAAGGGACCCCCTGGCACCAGTTTCGGGCTCCGGCCTGTTCTTTATTAGACTAGGCACTAGACACAGGTGTCACTGGTGACCCCCTTGCACCAGTTTCAGGCTCCGGCCTATTATTTGTTAGACTGGGCACTAGACGTAGGGGCCACAAGGGACCCCCTGGCACCAGTTTCAGTCTCCGGCCTGTTGTTTTTTAGACTGGGCTTTAGACGCAGGGGTAACAGGTGACCCCTTGGAACCAGTTTCAGGCTCCGGCTTGTTGTTTGTTAGACTGGGCACTAGACATAGGGGCCGCAGGAGACCCCGTGGCACCAGTTTCGTACTCAGGCATGTGATTAGTTAGGCTGGGCACTATACGTAGAGGTCGAAAGGGACCCCCTGGCACCAGTTTCAGGCCCCGGCCTTTTGTTTGTTAGATTGGGCATTAGAGATCAGGGTCGCATGTGACCCCCTTGCACCAATTTCCTGCTCAGGCCTGTTGTTTGTTAGACTGGGCACTAGATGTAGGGGCCTAAGGTGACCCCCCGGCACCAGTTCCAAACCCCGGCCTGCTGTTTCTTAGACTGGGCACTGGGCGTAGGGGTCGCAACTCGCAAGGGACCGAAAGGGACCCCCTGGCACCAGTTTCGGGCTCCGGCCTGTTCTTTATTAGACTAGGCACTAGACACAGGGGCCACAGGTGACCCCCTTGCACCAGTTTCAGGCTCCGGCCTATTATTTGTTAAACCTGGCACTAGACGTAGGGGCCACAAGGGACCCCCTGGCACCAGTTTCGGTCTCCAGCCTTTTGTTTTTTCGACTGGGCAGTAGACATAGGGGTCGCAGGTGACCCCCTGGCACCAGTTTAGAACTCAGGCATGTTGTTAGTTAGACTGGGCACTATACGTAGAGGTCGAAAGGGACCCCCTGGCACCAGTTTCGGGCTCCGGCCTTTTGTTTGTTAGATTGGGCACTAGAGATCAGGGTCACAGGTGTCCCACTAGCACCAATTTCCTGCTCAGGCCTGTTGTTTGTTAGACTGGGCACTAGATGTAGGGGTCGCAAGGGACCCCTGGCACCAGTTTCAGGATCCGGCCTGTTGTTTGTTAGACTGGACTTTAGACGCAGGGGTCGCAAGGGACCTCCTGGCACCAGTTTCAGGCTCCGGCCTGTTGTTTGTTAGACTGGGCTTTAGACACGGGGGTAACAGGTGACCCCTTGGAACCAGTTTCAGGCTCCGGCCTGTTGTTTGTTAGACTGGGCACTAGTTGTAGGGGCCACAAGGAACCCCCTGGCACCAGTTTCGGTCTCCAGCCTTTTGTTTTTTAGACTGGGCATTAGACATAGGGGTCGCAGGTGACCCCCTGGCACCAGTTTCGTACTCAGGCATGTGATTAGTTAGACTGGGCACTATACGTAGAGGTAGAAAGGGACCCCCTGGCACCAGTTTCGTACTCAGGCATGTTGTTAGTAAGACTGGGCACTATACGTAGAGGTCAAAATTGACCCACTGGCACCAGTTTCAGGCTCCGGCCTGTTGTTTGTTAGACTGGGCTTTAGACGCAGGTGTAATAGGTGACCCCTTGGAACCAGTTTCAGGCTCCGGCCTGTTGTTTTATAGACTGGGCACTAGTTGTAGGGACCGCAGGTGGCCCCCTGGCACCAGTTTCCTGCTCCGGCCTGTTGTTTGATAGACTGGGCACTAGATGTAGGGGCCGCAGGTGACCCCCTGGCACCAGTTCCGAGCTCCGTCCTGGTGTTTCTTAGACTGGGCACTGCACGTAGGTGTCGCATGGGACCTCCTGGCACCAGTTTCAGGCTCCGGCCTGTTGTTTGTTAGACTGGGCACTAGTTGTTGGGGCCGTGGGTGACCCCCTGGCACCAGTTTCGGGCTCCGGCCTGTTGTTTCTGAGACTGGGCACTAGACAAAGGGGTCGCAGGTGACCCCCAGGCACCAGTTTCAGGCTCTGGCCTATTATTTGTTAGACTGGGCACTAGACGTAGGGGCCACAAGGGACCCCCTGGCACCAGTTTCAGTCTCCGGCCTGTTGTTTGTTAGACTGGGCTTCAGACAAAGGGGTAACAGGTGACCCCTTGGAACCAGTTTCAGGCTCTGGCCTGTTGTTTGTTAGACTGGGCACTAGACATAGGGGCCGCAGGTGACCCCCTGGCACCAGTTTCGTACTCAGGCATGTTGTTAGTTAGACTGGGCACTATACGTAGAGGTCGAAAGGGACCCCCTGGCGCCAGTTTCAGGCTCCGGCCTTTTGTTTGTTAGATTGGGCACTAGAGATCAGGGTCGCATGGGACCCCCTGGCACCAATTTCCTGCTCAGGCCTGTTGTTTGTTAGACTGGGCACTAGATGTAGGGGCCTAAGGTGACCCCCTGGCACCAGTTCCAAACCTCGGCCTGCTGTTTCTTAGACTGGGCACTAGACGTAGGGGTCGCAAATCGAAAGGGACCTCCTGGCACCAGTTTCAGGCTCCGGCCTATTAGTTGTTTGACTGGGCACTAGTTGTAGGGGCCACAAGGGACCCCCTGGCACCAGTATCGGTCTCCAGCCTTTTGTTTTTTAGACTGGGCATTAGACATAGGTGTCGCAGGTGACCCCCTGGCACCAGTTTCGTACTCAGGCATGTGATTAGTTAGACTGGGCACTATACGTAGAGGTCGAAAGGGACCCCCTGGCACCAGTTTCGGGCTCCGGCCTGTTCTTTATTAGACTAGGCACTAGACATAGGGGTCACAGGTGACCCCCTTGCACCAGTTTCAGGCTCCGGCCTATTATTTGTTAAACTGGGCACTAGACGTAGGGGCCACAAGGGACCCCCTGGCACCAGTTTCGGTCTCCAGCCTTTTGTTTTTTAGACTGGGCACTAGACATAGGGGTCGCAAGTGACCCCCTGGCACCAGTTTTGTACTCAGGCATGTGATTAGTTAGACTGGGCACTATACGTAGAGGTCGAAAGGGACCCCCTGGCACCAGTTTCAGGCTCCGGCCTTTGTTTGTTGGATTGGGCACTAGATATCAGGGTCGCATGTGACCCCCTGGCACCAATTTCCTGCTCAGGCCTGTTGTTTGTTAGACTGGGCACTATGTGTAGGGGCCTAGGTTACCCCCTGCCAAGAGATACAAACCCCGGCCTGGTGTTTCTTAGACTGGGCACTTAACGTAGGGGTCGCAAGGGACCTTCTGGCACCAGTTTCAGGCTCCGGCCTGTTGCTTGTTAGACTGGGCTCTAGACACAGAGGTCACAGGTGACCCCCTGGCACCAGTTTTGGGCCCGACCTGTTGTTTCTTAAACTGGGCACTAGACACAGGGGTCACAGGTGACACCCTTGCACCTGTTTCAGGCTACGGCCTATTATTTGTTAGACTGGGCACTAGACGTAGGGGCCACAAGGGACCACCTGGCACCAGTTTCAGGCTCCGGCCTATTATTTGTTAGACTGGGCACTAGATGTAGGGGCTACAAAGGACCCCCTGGCACCTGTTTCAGGCTCCGGCCTGTTGTTCGTTAGACTGGGCATTAGACACAGGGGTAACAGGTGACCCCTTGGAACCAGTTTCAGGGTCCGGCCTGTTGTTTGTTAGACTGGGCATTAGACATAGGGGTCGCAGGTGACCCCCTGGCACCAGTTTCGTACTCAGGCATGTGATTAGTTAGACTGGGCACTATACGTAGAGGTCGAAAGGGACCCCCTGGCACCAATTTCGTACTCAGGCATGTTGTTAGTTAGACTGGGCACTATACGTAGTGGTCAAAATTGACCCCCTGGCACCAGTTTCAAGCTACGCCTTTTGTTTGTTAGATTGGGCACTAGACATCAGGGTCGCAGGTGTCCCACTGGCACCAATTTCCTGCTCAGGCCTGTTGTTTGCTAGACTGGGAACTAGATGTAGGGGTCGCAAGGGACCCCCTGGCACCAGTTTCAGGCTCCGGCCTGTTTGTTAGACTGGGCTTTGGACGCAGGGGTAATACGTGACCCCTTGGAACCAGTTTCAGGCTCCGGCCTATTGTTTTTTAGACTGGGCACTAGTTGCAGGGGCGGCAGGTGGCCCCCTGGCAACAGTTTCGGGCTCCGATCTGTTGTTTCTTAGACTGAGCACTAGACATAGGGGTCGCAGGTGACCCCCTGGCACTAGTTTCAGGCTCCGGCCTAATATTTGTTAGACTGGGCACTAGACGTAGGGGCCACAAGGGACCCCCTGGCACAAGTTTCGGTCTCCATCCTTTTGTTTTTTAGACTGGGCACTAGACATAGGGGTCGCAGGTGACCCCCTGGCCCCAGTTTCGTACTCAGGCATGTTGTTAGTTAGACTGGGCACTATACGTAGAGGTCGAAAAGGACACCCTGGCACCAGTTTCAGGCTCCAGCCTTTTGTTTGTTAGACTGGGCACTAGACATAGGGGTCACAGGTGACCCCCTGGCACCAATTTCCTGCTCAGGCCTGTTGTTTGTTAGACTGGGCACTAGATGTAGGGGCCTAAGGTGACCCCCTGGCACCAGTTCCAAACCCCGGCCTGGTGTTTCTTAGACTAGGAACTAGACGTGGGGGTCGCAAGGGACCTCCTGGCACCAGTTTCAGGTTCCGGCCTGTTGTTTGTTAGACTGGGTTCTAGACGAAAGGGTCGCAGGTGACCCCCTGGCACCAGTTTTGGGCCCGACCTATTGTTTCTTAGACTGGGCACTAGACACAGCGGTCACAGGTGACCTCTTTGCACCAGTTTCAGGCTCCGGCCTGTTATTTGTTTGACTGGGCACTAGACGTAGGGGCCACAAGGGACCCCCTGGCACCAGTTTCCGGCTCCGGCCTGTTGTTTGTTAGACTGGGCTTTAGACACAGGGGTAACAGGTGACCCCTTGGAACCAGTTTCAGGCTCCGGCCTATTGTTTGTTAGACTGGGCACTATTTGTAGGGGCCACAAGGGACCCCTGGCACCAGTTTAGTACTCAGGCATGTGAATAGCTAGACTGGGCACTATACGTAGAGGTCAAAAGGCACCCCCTGGCACCAGTTTCGTACTCAGGCATGTTGTTAGTTAGACTGGGCACTATACGTAGAGGTCGAAAGGGACCCCCTGGCACCAGTTTCAGGCTCCGGCCTTTTGAATGTTAGATTGGGCACTAGAGATCAGGGTCGCATGTGACCCCCTGACACCAATTTCCTGCTCAGGCCTGTTGTTTGTTAGACTGGGCACTAGATGTAGGGGCCTAAGGCGACCCCCTGGCACCAGTTCCAAACCCCGGCCTGGTGTTTCTTAGACTGGGCACTGGACGTAGGGGTCGCAAGGGACCTCCTGGCACCAGTTTCGGTCTCCAGAATTTTGTTTTTTAGACTGGGCATTAGACATAGGGGTCGCAGGTGACTCCCTGGCACCAGTTTCGTACTCAGGGATGTGATTAGTTAGACTGGGCACTATACGTAGAGGTCGAAAGGGACCCCGTGGTACCTGTTTCGGGCTCCGGCCTGTTGTTTCTTAGACTAGGCAGTAGACACAGTGGTCACAGTTGACCCCCTTGCACCAGTTACAGGCTCCGGCCTATTATTTGTTAGACTGGGCACTAGACGTAGGGGCCACAAGGGACCCCCTGGCACCAGTTTAGGTCTCCAGCCTTTTGTTTTTTAGACTGGGCACTAGACATAGGGGTCGCAGGTGACCCCCTGGCACCAGTTTCGTACTCAGGCATGTGATTAATTAGACTGGGCACTATAAGTAGAGGTCAAAATTGACCCCCTGGCACCAGTTTAAAGCTCCGGCCTTTTGTTTGTTAGATTCGGCACTAGAGATCAGGGTCGCAGGTGTCCCACTGGCACCAATTTCCTGCTCAGGCCTGTTGTTTGTTAGACTGGGCACTAGATGTAGGGGCCTAAGGTGACCCCCTGGCACCAGTTCCAAACTCCGGCCTGATGTTTGGTAGACTGGGCACTGGACATAGGGGTCGCAAGGTACCTCCTGGCACCAGTTTCAGGCTCCGGCCTGTTATTTGTTAGACTGGGCTCTAGACGCAGGGGTCGCAGGTGACCCCCTTGCACCAATTTCAGGCTCCGGCCTATTATTTGTTAGACTGGGTACTAGATGTAGGGGCCACAAGGGACCCCCTGGCACCAGTTTCAGGCTCCGGCCTGTTGTTTGGTAGACACAGGGGTAACAGGTGACCCCTTGGAACCAGTTTCAGGCTTCGGCCTGTTGTTTGTTAGACTGGGCACTATACGTAGAGGGCGAAAGGGACCCCCTTGCACCAGTTTCGTACTCAGGCATGTTGTTAGTTAGACTGGGCACCATACGTAGAGGTCAAAAGTGACCCCCTGGCACCAGTTTCAAGCTACGCCTTTTGTTTGTTAGATGGGCACTTGCCATCAGGGTCGCAGGTGTCCCACTGGCACCAATTTCCTACTCAGGCCTGTTGTTTGCTAAACTGGGAACTAGATGTAGGGGTCGCAAGGGACCCCCTGGCACCAGTTTCAAGCTCCGGCCTGTTGTTTGGTAGACTGGGCACTAGACTTAGGGGTCGCAGGTGACCCCCTGGCACCAGTTCCGAGCCCCGGCCTGGTGTTTCTTAGACTGGGCACTAGACACAGTGGTCGCAGGTGACCCCCTTGCACCAGTTTCAGGCTCCAGACTATTATTTGTTAGACTGGGCACTTGACGTAGGGCTAATATAAAAGGTAACCCCTTGGAACCAGTTTCAGGCTCCGGCCTGTTGTTTGTTAGACTGGGCACTAGACATAGGGGTCGCAGGTGACCCCCTGGCACCAGTTTCGTACTCAGGCATGTGATTAGTTAGACTGGGCACTATACGTAGAGGTCGAAAAGGACCCCCTGGCACCAGTTTCAGGCTCCGGCCTTTTGTTTGTTAGATTGGGCACTAGAGATCAGGGTCGCATGTGACCCCCTGGCACCAATTTCCTGCTCAGGCCTTTTGTTTGTTAGACTGGGCACTAGATGTAGGGGCCTAAGGCGACCCCCTGGCACAAGTTCCAAACCCCGGCCTGGTGTTTCTTAGACTGGGCACTGGACGTAGGGGTCGCAAGGGACCTCCTGGCACCAGTTTCGGTCTACAGCCTTTTGTTTTTTAGACTGGGCATTAGACATAGGGGTCGCAGGTGACTCCCAGGCACCAGTTTCGTACTGAGGCATGTGATTAGTTAGACTGGGCACTATACGTAGAGGTCGAAAGGGACCCCGTGGCACCAGTTTCGGGCTCCGGCCTGTTTGTTAGACTGGGCTTTGGACGCAGGGGTAATACGTGACCCCTTGGAACCAGTTTCAGGCTCCGGCCTATTGTTTTTTAGACTGGGCACTACCGGTAGTTGTAGGGGCGGCAGGTGGCCCCCTGGCAACAGTTTCGGGCTCCGATCTGTTGTTTCTTAGACTGAGCACTAGACATAGGGGTCGCAGGTGACCCCCTGGCACTAGTTTCAGGCTCCGGCCTAATATTTGTTAGACTGGGCACTATACGTAGGGGCCACAAGGGACCCCCTGGCACAAGTTTCGGTCTCCATCCTTTTGTTTTTTAGACTGGGCACTAGACATAGGGGTCGCAGGTGACCCCCTGGCACCAGTTTCGTACTCAGGCATGTTGTTAGTTAGACTGGGCACTATACGTAGAGGTCGAAAAGGACACCCTGGCACCAGTTTCAGGCTCCAGCCTTTTGTTTGTTAGACTGGGCACTAGACATAGGGGTCGCAGGTGATCCCCTGGCACCAATTTCCTGCTCAGGCCTTTTGTTTGTTAGAAAAAGAACAAACGGCTGCGCTGAATATCAGGAACGAAACATAATGTACAGAGAGCCAACGTAAAAAATAACAATGTTTATTAATAAAACATATAAAAAGATTAATTATCAAATAACCGGTGAATAATATATATAAATATATATAAGAACAATCACTAGATGTGAACTAGTGGTATATTGTAATAACTCAGCTTATTGGGGTGAAAAGTTCCGTGATTCACTTGTTTAGATAGTTGATAAATACCAGGTGTATAGGTAGGATCCTAATGAATTAAAAGTCCCTCAGTTGAAATTGATATTCAATACCTTTCCAAAATGGGCTGGTAAGAGCCGAGCGTCCTCGGCTTCAATGTCCTGCAATGCCCATATACGCTGTGCAGCGGAAAGGAATGGACCGTCTCTCTCACAACCCGGTCGTGGCGGCGTGTGCGCTGAAGCCGCTGATGTCGGATGCTGTAGACGGAGGGTGCAGCGGGGACCAAGGAACACCTGGAAGATTTCACCTGAGCTGAGTGTGGATAGTGGCGGGTCCTGACGCGTTTCGTCACGTTCACGTGACTTTCTCAAAGGTCTACCTTTGAGAAAGTCACGTGAACGTGACGAAACGCGTCAGGACCCGCCACTATCCACACTCAGCTCAGGTGAAATCTTCCAGGTGTTCCTTGGTCCCCGCTGCACCCTCCGTCTACAGCATCCGACATCAGCGGCTTCAGCGCACACGCCGCCACGACCGGGTTGTGAGAGAGACGGTCCATTCCTTTCCGCTGCACAGCGTATATGGGCATTGCAGGACATTGAAGCCGAGGACGCTCGGCTCTTACCAGCCCATTTTGGAAAGGTATTGAATATCAATTTCAACTGAGGGACTTTTAATTCATTAGGATCCTACCTATACACCTGGTATTTATCAACTATCTAAACAAGTGAATCACGGAACTTTTCACCCCAATAAGCTGAGTTATTACAATATACCACTAGTTCACATCTAGTGATTGTTCTTATATATATTTATATATATTATTCACCGGTTATTTGATAATTAATCTTTTTATATGTTTTATTAATAAACATTGTTATTTTTTACGTTGGCTCTCTGTACATTATGTTTCGTTCCTGATATTCAGCGCAGCCGTTTGTTCTTTTTCTATGCTATCACCACAATACTACACATAGTATTCCGGCAAGCGCAGACTATCGGGAACATAAAATTGTGATTATTTAATTCTATGAAACACGTATTGGTTTTCACTTTTTATTTTGATGATTAGGCGCTCGTTTGTTGCAGTTTTTTCTTTTGTTTGTTAGACTGGGAACTAGATGTAGGGGTCGCAAGGGACCCCCTGGCACCAGTTTCAGGCTCCGGCCTGTTTGTTAGACTTGGCTTTGGACGCAGGGGGTATACGTGACCCCTTGGAACCAGTTTCAGGCTCCGGCCTATTGTTTTTTAGACTGGGCACTAGTTGTAGGGGCGGCAGGTGGCCCCCTGGCAACAGTTTCGGGCTCCGATCTGTTGTTTCTTAGACTGAGCACTAGACATAGGGGTCGCAGGTGACCCCCTGGCACTAGTTTCAGGCTCCGGCCTAATATTTGTTAGACTGGGCACTAGACGTAGGGGCCACAAGGGACCCCCTGGCACAAGTTTCGGTCTCCATCCTTTTGTTTTTTAGACTGGGCACTAGACATAGGGGTCGCAGGTGACCCCCTGGCACCAGTTTCGTACTCAGGCATGTTGTTAATTAGACTGGGCACTATACGTAGAGGTCGAAAAGAACACCCTGGCACCAGTTTCAGGCTCCAGCCTTTTGTTTGTTAGACTGGGCACTAGACATAGGGGTCGCAGGTGACCCCCTGGCACCAATTTCCTGCTCAGGCCTGTTGTTTGTTAGACTGGGCACTAGATGTAGGGGCCGCAGGTGACCCCCTGGCACCAATTCCAAACCCCGGCCTGGTGTTTCTTAGACTAGGAACTAGACGTGGGGGTCGCAAGGGACCTCCTGGCACCAGTTTCAGGTTCCGGCCTGTTGTTTGTTAGACTGGGTTCTAGACGAAAGGGTCGCAGGTGACCCCCTGGCACCAGTTTTGGGCCCGACCTATTGTTTCTTAGACTGGGCACTAGACACAGGGGTCACAGGTGACCTCTTTGCACCAGTTTCAGGCTCCGGCCTGTTATTTGTTAGACTGGGCACTAGACGTAGGGGCCACAAGGGACCCCCTGGCACCAGTTTCCGGCTCCGGCCTGTTGTTTGTTAGACTGGGCTTTAGACACAGGGGTAACAGGTGACCCCTTGGAACCAGTTTCAGGCTCCGGCCTATTGTTTGTTAGACTGGGCACTTGTTGTAGGGGCCACAAGGGACCCCCTGGCACCAGTTTCGTATTCAGGCATGTGATTAGTTAGACTGGGCACTATATGTAGAGGTCAAAAGGCACCCCCTGGCACCAGTTTCGTACTCAGGCATGTTGTTAGTTAGACTGGGCACTATACGTAGAGGTCGAAAGGGACCCCCTGGCACCAGTTTCAGGCTCCGGCCTTTTGAATGTTAGATTGGGCACTAGAGATCAGGGTCGCATGTGACCCCCTGACACCAATTTCCTGCTCAGGCCTGTTGTTTGTTAGACTGGGCACTAGATGTAGGGGCCTAAGGCGACCCCCTGGCACCAGTTCCAAACCCCGGCCTGGTGTTTCTTAGACTGGGCACTTGGACGTAGGGGTCGCAAGGGACCTCCTGGCACCAGTTTCGGTCTCCAGCCTGTTGTTTCTTAGACTAGGCAGTAGACACAGTGGTCACAGTTGACCCCCTTGCACCAGTTACAGGCTCCGGCCTATTATTTGTTAGACTGGGCACTAGACGTAGGGGCCACAAGGGACCCCCTGGCACCAGTTTCGGTCTCCAGCCTTTTGTTTTTTAGACTGGGCACTAGACATAGGGGTCGCAGGTGACCCCCTGGCACCAGTTACTCAGGCATGTGATTAATTAGACTGGGCACTATAAGTAGAGGTCAAAATTGACCCCCTGGCACCAGTGTCAAGCTCCGGCCTTTTGTTTGTTAGATTCGGCACTAGAGATCAGGGTCGCAGGTGTCCCACTGGCACCAATTTCCTGCTCAGGCCTGTTGTTTGTTAGACTGGGCACTAGATGTAGGGGCCTAAGGTGACCCCCTGGCACCAGTTCCAAACCCCGGCCTGATGTTTGGTAGACTGGGCACTGGACATAGGGGTCGCAAGGTACGTCCTGGCACCAGTTTCAGGCTCCGGCCTGTTATTTGTTAGACTGGGCTCTAGACGCAGGGGTCGCAGGTGACCCCCTGGCACCAGTTTTGGGCCCGACCTGTAGTTTCTTAGACTGGGCACTAGACACAGGGGTCACAGGTGACCCCCTTGCACCAATTTCAGGCTCCGGCCTATTATTTGTTAGACTGGGTACTAGATGTAGGGGCCACAAGGGACCCCCTGGCACCAGTTTCAGGCTCCGGCCTTTTGTTTGTTAGACTGGGCTTTAGACACAGGGGTAACAGGTGACCCCTTGGAACCAGTTTCAGGCTTCGGCCTGTTGTTTGTTAGACTGGGCACTATACGTAGAGGGCGAAAGGGACCCCCTGGCACCAGTTTCGTACTCAGGCATGTTGTTAGTTAGACTGGGCACCATACGTAGAGGTCAAAAGTGACCCCCTGGCACTAGTTTCAAACTACGACTTTTGTTTGTTAGATTGGGCACTTGCCATCAGGGTCGCAGGTGTCCCACTGGCACCAATTTCCTACTCAGGCCTGTTGTTTGCTAAACTGGGAACTAGATGTAGGGGTCGCAAGGGACCCCCTGGCACCAGTTTCAAGCTCCGGCCTGTTGTTTGGTAGACTGGGCACTAGACTTAGGGGTCGCAGGTGACCCCCTGGCACCAGTTCCGAGCCCCGGCCTGTGTTTCTTAGACTGGGCACTAGACACAGTGGTCGTAGGTGACCCCCTTGCACCAGTTTCAGGCTCCAGACTATTATTTGTTAGACTTGGCACTTGACGTAGGGGCCACAAGGGACCAACTGGCACCAGTTTCAGACTCCAGCCTGTTGTTTGTTAGACAGGGCTTTAGACGCAGGGTTAATATAAAAGGTAACCCCTTGGAAACAGTTTCAGGCTCCGGCCTGTTGTTTGTTAGACTGGGCACTAGACATAGGGGTCGCAGGTGACCCCCTGGCACCAGTTTCGTACTCAGGCATGTGATTAGTTAGACTGGGCACTATACGTAGAGGTCGAAAAGGACCCCCTGGCACCAGTTTCAGGCTTCGGCCTTTTGTTTGTTAGATTGGGCACTAGAGATCAGGGTCGCATGTGACCCCCTGGCACCAATTTCCTGCTCAGGCCTGTTGTTTGTTAGACTGGGCACTAGATGTAGGGGCCTAAGGCGACCCCCTGGCACCAGTTCCAAACCCCGGCCTGGTGTTTCTTAGACTGGGCACTGGACGTAGGGGTCGCAAGGGACCTCCTGGCACCAGTTTCGGTCTCCAGCCTTTTGTTTTTTAGACTGGGCATTAGACATAGGGGTCGCAGGTGACTCCCAGGCACCAGTTTCGTACTCAGGCATGTGATTAGTTAGACTGGGCACTATACGTAGAGGTCGAAAGGGACCCCGTGGCACCAGTTTCGGGCTCCGGCCTGTTGTTTTATAGACTGGGCACTAGTTGTAGGGACCGCAGGTGGCCCCCTGGCACCAGTTTCCTGCTCCGGCCTGTTGTTTGATAGACTGGGCACTAAATGTAGGGGCCGCAGGTGACCCCCTGGCACCAGTTCCGAGCTCCGGCCTGGTGTTTCTTAGACTGGGCACTGGACGTAGGTGTCGCAAGGGTTCTCCTGGCACCAGTTTCAGGCTCCGGCCTGTTGTTTGTTAGACTGGGCACTAGTTGTAGGGGCCATGGTTGACCCCCTGGCACCAGTTTCGGGCTCCGGCCTGTTGTTTCTTAGACTGGGCACTAGACACAGGGGTCGCAGGTGACCCCCTGGCACCAGTTTCAGGCTCTGGCCTATTATTTGTTAGACTGGGCACTAGACGTAGGGGCCACAAGGGACCCCCTGGCACCAGTTTCAGTCTCCGGCCTGTTGTTTGTTAGACTGGGCTTTAGACGCAGGGGTAACAGGTCCCCTTGGAACCAATTTCAGGCTCCGGCCTATTGTTTGTTAGACTGGGCACTAGACACAGGGGCCACAGGTGACCCCCTGGCACCAGTTTCGTACTCAGGCATGTTGTTAGTTAGACTGGGCACTATACGTAGAGGTCGAAAGGGACCCCCTGGCACCAGTTTCAGGCTCCGGCCTTTTGTTTGATAGATTGGGTACTAGAGATCAGGGTCGCATGTGACCCCCTGGCACCAATTTCCTGCTCAGGCCTGTTGTTTGTTAGACTGGGCACTAGATGTAGGGGCCTAAGGTGACCCCCTGGCACCAGTTCCAAACCCCGGCCTGCTGTTTCTTAGACTGGGCACTAGACGTAGGGGTCGCAACTCGCAAGGGACTTACTGGCACCAGTTTCAGGCTCCGGCCTATTAGTTTTTTGACTGGGCACTAGTTGTAGGGGCCATAAAGGACCCCCTGGCACCTGTTTCAGGCTCCGGCCTGTTGTTTGTTAGACTGGGCATTAGACGCAGGGGTAACAGGTGACCCCTTGGAACCAGTTTCAGGCTCCGGCCTGTTGTTTGACTGGGCACTAGTTGTATGGGCCACAAGGGACCCCCTGGCACCAGTTTCGGTCTCCAGCCTTTTGTTTTTTAGACTGGGCATTAGACATAGATGTCGCAGGTGACCCCCTGGCACCAGTTTCGTACTCAGGCATGTGATTAGTTAGACTGGGCACTATACGTAGAGGTCGAAAGGGACCCCCTGGCACCAGTTTCGGGCTCCGGCCTGTTCTTTATTAGACTAGGCACTAGACACAGGGGTCACAGGTGACCCTCTTGCACCAGTTTCATGCTCCGGCCTATTATTTGTTAAACTGGGCACTAGACGTAGGGGCCACAAGGGACTCCCTGGCACCAGTTTCGGTCTCCAGCCTTTTGTTTTTTAGACTGGGCACTAGACATAGGGGTCGCAGGTGACCCCCTGGCACCAGTTTCGTACTCAGGCATGTTGTTAGTTAGACTGGGCACTATACGTAGAGGTTGAAAGGGACCCCCTGGCACCAGTTTCGGGCTCCGGCCTTTTGTTTGTTAGATTGGGCACTAGAGATCAGGGTCGCAGGTGTCCCACTGGCACCAATTTCCTACTCAGGCCTGTTGTTTGTTAGACTGGGCACTATGTGTAGGGGCCTAGATTACCCCCTGCCAATAGATACAAACCCCGGCCTGGTGTTTCTTAGACTGGGCACTTGACGTAGGGTTGCAAGGGACCTCCTGGCACCAGTTTCAGGCTCCGGCCTGTTGTTTGTTAGACTGGGCTCTAGACGCAGGGGTCGCATGTGACCCCCTGGCACCAGTTTTGGGCCCGACCTGTTGTTTCTTAAACTGGGCACTAGACACAGGGGTCACAGGTGACCCCCTTGCACCAGTTTCAGGCTACGGCCTATTATTTGTTAGACTGGGCACTAGACGTAGGGGCCACAAGGGACCCCCTGGCACCAGTTTCAGGCTCCGGCCTATTATTTGTTAGACTGGGCACTAGATGTAGGGGCCACAAGGGACCCCCTAGCACCAGTTTCGGTCTCCAGCCTTTTAATTTTTTAGACTGGGCACTAGACCTCGGGGTCGCAGGTGACCCCCTGGCACCAGTTTCGTATTCAGGCATGTTGTTAGTTAGACTGGGCACTATACGTAGAGGTCGAAAGGGACCCCCTGGCACCAGTTTCAGGCTCCGACCTTTTGTTTGTTAGATTGGGCACTAGAGATCAGGGTCGCATGTGACCCCCTGGCACCAATTTCCTGCTCAGGCCTGTTGTTTGTTAGACTGGGCACTAGATGTAGGGGCCTAAGGTGACCCCCTGGCAGCAGTTCCAAACCCCGGCCTGGTGTTTCTTAGACTGGGCACTGGATTTAGGGGTCGCAACTCGCAAGGGACATCCTGGCACCAGTTTCAGGCTCCGGCCTATTATGTGTTAGATTAAGCTCTAGACGCAGGGGTCACAGGTGACCCCCTGGAACCAGTTTCAGGCTCCGGCCTGTTTGTTAGACTGGGCACTAGTTGTAGGGGCCACAAGGGACCCCCTGGCACCATTTTCGGTCTCCAGCCTTTTGTTTTTCAGACTGGCCATTAGACAAAGGGATCGCAGGTGACCCCCTGGCACAAGTTTCGTACTCAGGCATGTGATTAGTTAGACTGGTCACTATACGTAGAGGTCGAAAGAGACCCCCTGGCACCAGTTTCGTACTCAGGCATGTTGTTAGTTAGACTGGGCACTATACGTAGAGGTCAAAATTGACACCCTGGCACCAGTTTCAAGCTACGCTTTTTGTTTGTTAGATTGGGCACTAGAGATCAGGGTCGCAGGTGTCCCACTGGCACCAATTTCCTGCTCAGGCCTGTTGTTTGCTAGACTGGGCACTAGATGTAGGGGTCGCAAGGGACCCCCTGGCACCAGTTTCAGGCTCCGGCCTGTTGTTTGTTAGGCTGGGCTTTAGACGCAGGGGTCGCAAGGGACCTCCTGGCACCAGTTTCAGGCTCCGGCCTGTTATTTGTTAGACTGGGCTCTAGACGCAGGGGTCGCAGGTGACCCCCTGCCACCAGTTTTGGGCCCGACCTGTTGTTTCTTTGACTGGGCACTAGACACAGGGGTCACAGGTGACCCCCTTGCACCAGTTTCAGGCTCCGGCCTATTACATGTTAGACTGGGCACTAGACGTAGGGGCCACAAGGGACCCCCTGGCACCAGTTTCAGGCTCCGGCCTGTTGTTTGTTAGACTGGGCTTTAGACACAGGGGTAACAGGTGACCCCTTTGAACCAGTTTCAGGCTCCGGCCTTTTGTTTTTTAGACTGGGCATTAGACATAGGGGTCGCAGGTGTCCTCCTCGCACCAGTTTCGTACTCAGGCATGTGATTAGTTAGACTGGGCACTATACGTAGAGGTCGAAAGGGACCCCCTGGCACCAGTTTCGTACTCATGCATGTTGTTAGTTAAACTGGGCACTATACGTAGAGGTCAAAATTGACCCCCTGGCACCAGTTTCAAGCTACGCCTTTTGTTTGTTAGATTGGGCACTAGAGATCAGGGTTGCAGGTGTCCCACTGGCACCAATTTCCTGCTCAGGCCTGTTGTTTGCAAGACTGGGCTCTAGATGTAGGGGTCGCAAGAGACCCCCTGGCACCAGTTTCAGGCTCCTGCCTATTGTTTGTTAGACTGGTCTTTAGACGCAGGGGTCGCAAGGGACCTCCTGGCACCAGTTTCAGGCTCCGACCTGTTATTTGTTAGACTGGGCTCTAGACGCAGGGGTCGCAGGTGACCCCCTGCCACCAGTTTTGGGCCCGACCTGTTGTTTCTTTGACTGGGCACTTGACACAGGGGTCACAGGTGACCCCCTTGCACCAGTTTCAGGCTCCGGCCTAATATTTGTTAGACTGGACACTAGACGTAGGGGCCACAAGGGACCCCCTGACACAAGTTTCGGTCTCCATCCTTTTGTTTTTTAGACTGGGCACTAGACATAGGGGTCGCAGGTGACCCCCTTGCACCAGTTTCGTACTCAGGCATGTTGTTAGTTAGACTGGGCACTATACGTAGATGTCGAAAAGGACCCCCTGGGACCAGTTTCAGGCTCCAGCATTTTGTTTGTTAGACTGGACACTAGACATAGGGGTCGCAGGTGACCCCCTGGCACCAATTTCCTGCTCAGGCCTGTTGTTTGTTAGACTGGGCACTAGATGTAGGGGCCTAAGGTGACCCCCTGGCACCAGTTCCAAACCCCGGCCTAGTGTTTCTTAGACTAGGAACTAGACGTGGGGGTCGCAAGGGACCTCCTGGCATCAGTTTCAGGTTCCGGCCTGTTGTTTGTTAGACTGGGTTCTAGACGCAGGGGTCGCAGGTGACCCCCTGGCACCAGTTTTGGGCCCGACCTATTGTTTCTTAGACTGGGCACTAGACACAGGGGTCACAGGTGACCTCCTTGCACCAGTTTCAGGCTCCGGCCTGTTATTTGTTAGACTGGGCACTAGACGTAGGGGTCACAAGGGACCCCGTGGCACCAGTTTCCGGCTCCGGCCTGTTGTTTGTTAGACTGGGCTTTAGACACAGGGGTAACAGGTGACCCCTTGGAACCAGTTTCAGGCTCCGGCCTATTGTTTGTTAGACTGGGCACTAGTTGTATGGGCCATAAGGGACCCCCTGGCACCAGTTTCGGTCTCCAGCCTTTTGTTTTTTAGACTGGGCATTAGACATAGGGGTCGCAGGTGACCCCCTGGCACCAATTTCCTACTCAGGTATGTTGTTAGTTAGACTGGGCACTATACGTAGAGGTCAAAATTGACCACCTGGCACCAGTTTCAGGCTCCTGCCTATTGTTTGTTAGACTGGGCTTTAGACGCAGGGGTCGCAAGGGACCTCCTGGCACCAGTTTCAGGCTCCGGCCTGTTATTTGTTAGTCTGGGCTCTAGACGCAGGGGTCGCAGGTGACCCCCTGCCACCAGTTTTGGGCCCGACCTGTTGTTTCTTTGACTGGGCACTAGACACAGGGGTCACAGGTGACCCCCTTGCACTAGTTTCAGGCTCCTGCCTAATATTTGTTAGACTGGGCACTAGACGTAGGGGCCACAAGGGACCCCCTGACACAAGTTTCGGTCTCCATCCTTTTGTTTTTTAGACTGGGCACTAGACATAGGGGTCGCAGGTGACCCCCTGGCACCAGTTTCGTACTCAGGCATGTTGTTAGTTAGACTGGGCACTATAAGTAGAGGTCAAAATTGACCCCCTGGCACCAGTTTCAGGCTCCGGCCTTTTGTTTGTTAGATTCGGCACTTGAGATCAGGGTCGCAGGTGTCCCACTGGCACCAATTTCCTGCTCAGGCCTGTTGTTTGTTAGACTGGGCACTAGATGTAGGGGCCTAAGGTGACCCCCTGGCACCAGTTCCAAACCCCGTCCTGTTGTTTGGTAGACAGGGCACTGGACGTAGGGGTCTCAAGGTACCTCCTGGCACCAGTTTCAGGCTCCGGCCTGTTATTTGTTAGACTGTGCTCTAGACGCAGGGGTCGCAGGTGACCCCCTGGCACCAGTTTTGGGCCCGACCTGTTGTTTCTTAGACTGGGCACTAGACACAGGGGTCACAGGTGACCCCCTTGCACCAATTTCAGGCTCCGGCCTATTAATTGTTAGACTGGGCACTAGACGAAGGGGCCACAAGGGACCCCCTGGCACCAGTTTCAGGCTTCGGCCTGTTTGTTAGACTGGGCTTTAGACACAGGGGTAACAGGTGACCCCTTGGAACCAGTTTCAGGCTCCGGCCTGTTGTTTGTTAGACTGGGCACTATACGTAGAGGGCGAAAGGGACCCCCTGGCACCAGTTTCGTACTCAGGCATGTTGTTAGTTAGACTGGGTACCATACGTAGAGGTCAAAAGTGACCCCCTGGCACCAGTTTCAAGCTACGCCTTTTGTTTGTTAGATTGGGCACTAGCCATCAGGGTCGCAGGTGTCCCACTGGCACCAATTTCCTGCTCAGGCCTGTTGTTTGCTATACTGGGAACTAGATGTAGGGGTCGCAAGGGACCCCCTGGCACCAGCTTCAAGCTCTGGCCTGTTGTTTGGTAGACTGGGCACTAGACTTAGGGGTCGCAGGTGACCCCCTGGCACCAGTTCTAAGCCCCGGCCTGTTGTTTGTTAGACTGGGCTTTAGACGCAGGGGTATTATAACAGGTAACCCCTTGGAACCAGTTTCAGGCTCCAGCCTGTTGTTTGTTAGACTGGGCACTAGACATAGGGGTCGCAGTTTCGTACTCAGGCATGTGATTAGTTAGACTGGGCACTATACGTAGAGGTCGAAAGGGACCCCCTGGCACCAGTTTCAGGCTCCGGACTTTTGTTTGTTAGATTGGGCACTAGAGATCAGGGTCGCATGTGACCCCCTGGCACCAATTTCCTGCTCAGGTCTGTTGTTTGTTAGACTGGACACTAGATGTAGGGGCCTAAGGCGACCCCCTGGCACCAGTTCCAAACCCCGACCTGGTGTTTCTTGGACTGGGCACTGGACGTAGGGGTCGCCAGGGACCTCCTGTCACCAGATTCGGTCTCCAGCCTTTTGTTTTTTAGACTGGGCATTAGACATAGGGGTCGCAGGTGACTCCCAGGCACCAGTTTCGTACTCAGGCATGTGATTAGTTAGACTGGGCACTATACGTAGAGGTCGAAAGGGACCCCGTGGCACCAGTTTCGGGCTCCGGCCTGTTGTTTCTTAGACTAGGCACTAGACTCAGGGGTCACAGTTAACCCCCTTGCACCAGTTACAGGCTCCGGCCTATTATTTGTTAGACTGGGCACTAGGCGTAGGGGCCACAAGGGACCCCCTGGCACCAGTTTCAGTCTCCAGCCTTTTGTTTTTTAGACTGGGCACTAGACATAGGGGTCACAGGTGACCCCCTGGCAGCAGTTTCGTACTCAGGCATGTGATAAATTAGACTGGGCACTATAAGTAGAGGTCGAAAGGGACCCCCTGGCACCAGTTTCGGGCTCCTGCCTGTTGTTTCTTAGACTAGGCACTAGACAAAGGGGTCACAGGTGACCCCCTTACACCAGTTTCAGGCTCCGGCCTATTATTTGTTAGACTGGGCACTAGACGTAGGGGCCACAAGGGACCCCCTGACACAAGTTTCGGTCTCCATCCTTTTGTTTTTTAGACTGGGCACTAGACATAGGGGTCGCAGGTGACCCCCAGGCACCAGTTTCGTACTCAGGCATGTTGTTAGTTAGACTGGGCACTATAAGTAGAGGTCAAAATTGACCCCCTGGCACCAGTTTCAGGCTCCGGCCTTTTGTTTGTTAGATTCGGCACTTGAGATCAGGGTCGCAGGTGTCCCACTGGCACCAATTTCCTGCTCAGGCCTGTTGTTTGTTAGACTGGGCACTAGATGTAGGGGCCTAAGGTGACCCCCTGGCACCAGTTCCAAACCCCGTCCTGTTGTTTGGTAGACTGGGCACTGGACGTAGGGGTCTCAAGGTACCTCCTGGCACCAGTTTCAGGCTCCGGCCTGTTATTTGTTAGACTGTGCTCTAGACGCAGGGGTCGCAGGTGACCCCCTGGCACCAGTTTTGGGCCCGACCTGTTGTTTCTTAGACTGGGCACTAGACACAGGGGTCACAGGTGACCCCCTTGCACCAATTTCAGGCTCCGGCCTATTAATTGTTAGACTGGGCACTAGACGAAGGGGCCACAAGGGACCCCCTGGCACCAGTTTCAGGCTTCGGCCTGTTGTTTGTTAGACTGGGCTTTAGACACAGGGGTAACAGGTGACCCCTTGGAACCAGTTTCAGGCTCCGGCCTGTTGTTTGTTAGACTGGGCACTATACGTAGAGGGCGAAAGGGACCCCCTGGCACCAGTTTCGTACTCAGGCATGTTGTTAGTTAGACTGGGTACCATACGTAGAGGTCAAAAGTGACCCCCTGGCACCAGTTTCAAGCTACGCCTTTTGTTTGTTAGATTGGGCACTAGCCATCAGGGTCGCAGGTGTCCCACTGGCACCAATTTCCTGCTCAGGCCTGTTGTTTGCTATACTGGGAACTAGATGTAGGGGTCGCAAGGGACCCCCTGGCACCAGCTTCAAGCTCTGGCCTGTTGTTTGGTAGACTGGGCACTAGACTTAGGGGTCGCAGGTGACCCCCTGGCACCAGTTCTAAGCCCCGGCCTGTTGTTTGTTAGACTGGGCTTTAGACGCAGGGGTATTATAACAGGTAACCCCTTGGAACCAGTTTCAGGCTCCAGCCTGTTGTTTGTTAGACTGGGCACTAGACATAGGGGTCGCAGTTTCGTACTCAGGCATGTGATTAGTTAGACTGGGCACTATACGTAGAGGTCGAAAGGGACCCCCTGGCACCAGTTTCAGGCTCCAGACTTTTGTTTGTTAGATTGGGCACTAGAGATCAGGGTCGCATGTGACCCCCTGGCACCAATTTCCTGCTCAGGTCTGTTGTTTGTTAGACTGGACACTAGATGTAGGGGCCTAAGGCGACCCCCTGGCACCAGTTCCAAAGCCCGACCTGGTGTTTCTTGGACTGGGCACTGGACGTAGTGGTCGCCAGGGACCTCCTGTCACCAGATTCGGTCTCCAGCCTTTTGTTTTTTAGACTGGGCATTAGACATAGGGGTCGCAGGTGACTCCCAGGCACCAGTTTCGTACTCAGGCATGTGATTAGTTAGACTGGGCACTATACGTAGAGGTCGAAAGGGACCCCGTGGCACCAGTTTCGGGCTCCGGCCTGTTGTTTCTTAGACTAGGCACTAGACTCAGGGGTCACAGTTAACCCCCTTGCACCAGTTACAGGCTCCGGCCTATTATTTGTTAGACTGGGCACTAGGCGTAGGGGCCACAAGGGACCCCCTGGCACCAGTTTCAGTCTCCAGCCTTTTGTTTTTTAGACTGGGCACTAGACATAGGGCTCACAGGTGACCCCCTGGCAGCAGTTTCGTACTCAGGCATGTGATAAATTAGACTGGGCACTATAAGTAGAGGTCGAAAGGGACCCCCTGGCACCAGTTTCGGGCTCCTGCCTGTTGTTTCTTAGACTAGGCACTAGACAAAGGGGTCACAGGTGACCCCCTTACACCAGTTTCAGGCTCCGGCCTATTATTTGTTAGACTGGGCACTAGACGTAGGGGCCACAAGGGACCCCCTGGCACCAGTTTCGGTCTCCAGCCTTTAGTTTTTTAGACTGGGCACTAGACATAGGGGTCGCAGGTGACCCCCTGGCACCAGTATCGTACTCAGGCATGTTGTTAATTCGACTGGGCACTATACGTAGAGGTCAAAAGTGACCCACTGGCACCAGTTTCAGGCTCCGCCTTTTGTTTGTTAGATTGGGCACTAGACATCAGGGTCGCAGGTGTCCCACTGGCACCAATTTCCTGCTCAGGCCTGTTGTTTGTTAGACTGGGAACTAGATGTAGGGGTCGCAAGGGACCCCCTGGCACCATATTCAAGCTCCGGCCTGTTGTTTGGTAGACTGGGCACTAGATGTAGGGGTCGCAGGTGACCCCCTGGCACCAGTGCCGAGCCCCGGCCTGGTGTTTCTTAGACTGGGCACTAGACACAGGGGTCGCACCAGTTTCAGGCTCCGGCCTATTATTTGTTAGACTGGGCACTTGATGTAGGGGCCACAAGGAACCCCCTGGCACCAGTTTCAGGCTCCGGCCATTTGTTTGTTAGACTGGGATTTAGATGCAGGGTTAACAGGTGACCCCTTGGAACCAGTTTTAGGCTCCGTCCTATAGTTTATTATACTGGGCACTAGTTGTAGGGGCCGCACCAGTTCCAGGTTCCAGCCTATTATTTCTTTGATTGGGCACTAGACGTAGGGGCCACAAGGGACCCCCTGGCACCAGTTTCAGGCTCCGGCCTTTTGTTTTCTTGACTGGGCACTAGAAGTGGGAGTCGCAGGTGAACTCCTGGCACCAGTTTCGTACTCAGGCCTGTTATTAGTTAGACTGGGCACTAGATGTGGGTTCCGTAGTTGACCCCCTGGCAACAGTTTCAGGCTCCAGCCTATTGTTTTTTAGACTGGGCACTCGTTGTAGGGGCCACAAGGGACTCCCTGGCACCAGTTTCGGTCTCCATCCTTTTGTTTCTTAGACTGGGCACTAGACATAGGGGTCGCAGGTAATCCCCTGGCACCAGTTTCAGGCTTTAGCCTATTATTTTTTAGACTGGGCACTAGACGTAGAGGCAACAAGGGACCCCCTGGCACCAGTTTCAGGCTCCGGCCTGTTGTTTGTTAGACTGGGCACTAGTTGTAGGGGCCGCAGGTGGCCCCCTGGCACTAGTTTTGGGCTCTGGTCTGTTGTTTCTTAGACTGGGCACTAGACATAGGAGTCGCAGGTGACCCCCTGGCACCAGTTAGATCCGGCCTATTATTTGTTAGACTGGGCACTAGACGTAGGGGCCACAAGGGACCCCCTGGCACCAGTTTCGGTCTCCATCCTTTTGTTTTATATATAAATAAATATATATATATATTGTGACAAGAACACTGGGATAGTGTTTGAGGGCAGGTATATTTGTCCCAGGTTCTTGTCTTACATGTTTTAGAAAATGTTAACTTCTAGGAAAAATGCTTTTTGTTTTGTCTGAACCTTTTCAGTTTGCTGTAAAAGCTGGGTAAAGGCTCTGAGAGAGAGATAAGGCGAGTTCTAGACATTGGGCCCAGTTCGGGTCTTTGGCCTCACAGAGGGCTAATCAGGGTTTCAGCTGTGTAAGTGTGTTATAGTGCTGCTAACCTGATTAGTATGGGCAGACTGCCTGGGAAGGCTGAGGGATCTGTGTGTGAGAGACACGCTTTCTGATGCAAGTAAGCTATACAGTATGTACTGAAGAACTCTGTGTTTTGTTTAGTGACAGTTAGGAATATCTTATGTTTAGTTAGTGCCGGACAGGCAAGGTATTTTTATTTTGGGGTTTGTTTTATTTTCTGTTTCAATAAAACTGGCCGGGGTCAGTTGTACCAGAAACTGGACTTGTGTTGTTCCTCAGCTGCTGCGTGCTACCATATTCCCCAGGAAAAGGCGCCTTGCACCCCTACAGTGTTACAACTTGGTGGAGAATGCGAGCAACCCCGTTCTGCGCATAAGTGAAAGCAGCAGCTTTGTGAGGCCTGCAGAAAACGGTGGTTTATGCAGATACAGCCCAGTGTGAAGTTACTGAGACTCACCCCTGAGGGTTTGATATATGTCTTGGGTGAAAGCAGCTACAAAGCCGCCTGAAAAATCTGTCGACATGGAGGATCTGCTTAAAGCCTTGCTGCAAGCTACAGCGGCTCAGCAGGAGGCCAACCGACAGCAGCAGGTGGCAATGGAGGAAAATAGGAGACAGCAGCAGGTGGCTATTGACGAACTTTACCGGCAACAGCGTCAGGATAGAGAGGCCTTAACAGAAGTGGTGCAGAGCCTTGCAGCCCGGATTGGAGATGTGGCCGTCAGTGCTCCGACCAGCTCTAGTTCTATACGGGCCAGTCACTTCTTGCAGAAAATGACAGAGGCTGACGATGTGGAGGCCTACTTGACCACGTTTGAAAGGACTGCAGAGCGTGAGAACTGGCCAAAAGCACAGTGGGCCAGTCTGCTGGCACCTTTTCTGTCAGGTGAGCCCCAAAAAGCGTACTTTGATTTAAGCCCTGCTGAGGCTCGGGACTATGATAAACTAAAGACTGAGATCCTGACCCGCCTGGGAGTCACGCTGTCAGTACGAGCACAACGGGTGCACCGTTGGGTGTACGCCATGGAGAAGCCTCCGCGCTCTCAGATGCACGACCTTATTCAGCTAACAAAAAAATGGCTACAGCCAGAGACATTAACTGGTCCCCAGATGGTTGAAAGAGTCGTCATGGACCGCTACTTGAGATCTTTGCCCATGGTCCTGCGCAAGTGGGTGAGCCATGGAAACCCGGGTACTGCTGACCAATTAGTAGACATGGTAGAGCGGTATTTGGCAGCAGAGGAACTACTGATGACCACCCAGCAACCCATAGATCCTCGACAGCGCCCTTCAGTAAAGACTGGTAAGACTGTTCCGTGGGAAAACGTTGCTGGGCGGTTAAGAGAACGCAAGGCTGGAGAGACTGTAAACACTGGCCCTGGAGACAGGCCAATGGGGCTAGAACGGTCTATGTTGCCCAAACGGGTTGATAATCGTGTGGTTAAATGTTTTAGATGTGGTATGCCAGGTCATGTTGTTGCCAATTGCCCAGTCATGCAAGAACCCATGCAATGTGATGCTGCCTTTGAATGTCGCAGAATGTCTTTCTTTGCTAGGTTAGCCTGTACTGTGGTACCTTCACCTGAGCTGGAAAAACAAATGTGTGATGTGTTCTTAGAGGGTAACCGGGTAGAGGCCTTGCTAGATTCAGGAAGTTTAGTTACCCTCGTGAAAGCTGGGTTAGTGAACCCCTTAAAGGTCCAGCAAATACCTATTGGGGTAACTTGCATACATGGGGATACCCAACATTATGCCACTGCTGAGGTGAATATAGAAACTTGTTGTGGGTCAGCAATGGTTAAAGTGGGACTGGTCCCTACCTTGGTGCATGAGGCCATAATAGGGAGGGATTTTCCTCATTTTTGGAAACTGTGGGAATCACGGTTATCAACAGATGTGAGAAGTAAAAAGCCAGTTGATAATACCGGTGATTTTATGGATGTACGTGGGTCTTCGGAACTTTCTGGCCCTTTGCCTTTTGCTAGTTTGGCTGGGGAAGTGACAGATGGGGAGTCCAGTGAGGACCCTCTTGCCGGGAACAGAGACATAGTAGTTAGAACTGAAAGCGTGCCTGACCTGGAGGTAAAGAAGGATCTGTTTGCGTCTGAACAGTTAAAGGATCCTACCTTAATAAAGGCTAGAGAGAATGTTAAGATTGTTAATGGGGAACCTGTGGTACCAGGTGACAGGGTTACGTATCCCCACATGGCCATCTGTAATGAGCTCTTGTACCACATTGTCAAAAGGGGTGAGGATGTGGTAGAACAGCTGGTAGTTCCCCAGCCTTATCGGAGAACGGTACTAGATTTAGCTCATAGTCACGTTACCGCAGGACATTTAGGGGCAGAAAAAACCACTGAAAGAGTTTTACAAAGGTTCTTTTGGCCAGGGGTTTATAAAGAAGTGTCTGAATATTGTTCTTCCTGTCCTGAATGCCAGTATCATGCCCCTAGACCCCATTTCAGGAGCCCACTAGTTCCCATGCCTATTATAGAGGTCCCGTTTGACAGAATAGCCATGGATCTCGTGGGGCCCTTGTTAAAGTCTGCTCGGGGCCATCAGTATATCCTGGTAATTATGGACTATGCCACTCGATATCCTGAGGCTGTCCCTTTACGCACTATCACAACCAAGGCGATAGCTAAGGAGCTGGTGCAGGTATTTAGTAGAGTGGGAATACCAAAAGAAATTTTGACTGACCAAGGTACTCCATTTATGTCAAGGATCATGAAAGAATTGTGCAAGTTATTTAAGGTCACTCACCTCAGGACGTCCATCTACCATCCCCAAACTGACGGGTTGGTGGAAAGGTTTAATAAAACATTAAAAAGTATGTTAAAAAAAGGTTGTTGAGAGAGATGGGAAAAACTGGGATTGTTTGTTGCCCTACTTGTTAATGGCCATCAGAGAAGTTCCTCAGTCCTCTACGGGGTTTTCTCCGTTTGATTTGTTGTATGGTAGACACCCCAGAGGGTTGTTGGATATTGCCAAAGAGACGTGGGAAGGACAGCCCACTCCTTATAGAAGCGTTATTGAGCATGTAACACAAATGCAGGATAGGATTGCAGCCGTGGTACCTGTTGTCAGAGAGCACATGGAACAGGCCCAAAGTGCTCAACAGAGGGTCTATAACCGGAGTGCCAAGATACGGGAATTTGCTCCTGGAGATAGAGTTCTTGTTTTGGTACCCACTGTGGAAAGCAAATTCCTAGCTAAATGGCAGGGTCCATTTGAGATTAGGGAAAAAGTGAATGAGGTTAATTACAAAGTATACCAGCCGGGAAAGAGAAAACCCGAACAGATTTACCATGTTAACTTAATCAAACCCTGGAAAGATAGGTTGTCTCTGTCAGCGGAGCCTTGCCCTTCGGTGTCTTCACCCCGGTTGCTTCCCGCAGTGAAGGTGTCAGAGACATTATCAGCTGATCAGAACAATCAGGTTAAAGAATTTCTCATCCAAAATAGGGAGGTATTTTCAGAGCTGCCTGGCCGAACGACCATAATAAAACATGACATTGTCACAGAACCAGGGGTCAGGGTTCATTTAAAGCCATATAGGATTCCTGAAGCTCAGCGAGAAGCTATTTCTAAGGAAGTTAAAACCATGTTGGAACTTGGAGTCATAGAGGAGTCTAACAGTGAGTGGTCCAGTCCCATAGTGCTCATCCCGAAGCCCGACGGTAGCATACGCTTCTGTAATGACTTTCGTAAGTTAAATGAGGTGTCCAAGTTTGACGCATACCCCATGCCCCGTGTGGATGAGCTTGTAGAAAGGCTGGGAACAGCCAGGTTTCTCACCACATTGGACCTGACCAAAGGTTACTGGCAAATACCTTTATCTGATAGCGCCAAAGAAAAAACAGCCTTTTCGGTTCCGGAGGGGCTGTACCAGTATAAGATGTTACCCTTTGGGTTGCATGGGGCTCCAGCAACCTTTCAACGGGCGATGGATAAAATTTTGAGGCCCCATAGAAAATATGCAGCTGCCTATTTGGATGATGTGGTAATTCACAGTACAGACTGGGGGTCCCATTTGGTTAAAGTACAAGCAGTACTGGACTCAATCAGAGAGGCAGGGTTAACTGCTAACCCAAAGAAGTGCTGCCTCGCAATGGAGGAGGTCAAATACTTGGGCTTCACCATAGGCAGAGGTCTGATTAGGCCCCAATTGAATAAAGTTGATGCTATTCAAAACTGGCCTCGTCCAGTGAATAAAAAACAGGTAAGGGCTTTTTTGGGAATTACTGGGTACTATAGACGGTTTATTCCTAATTTTGCGACCACAGCGGTGCCGTTGTCAGACCTTACCAAAGGGAAGCAGTCAAATGTGGTGAAATGGAACCCTGATGCAGAAAAGGCGTTCCAAGCGTTAAAAGTGGCTTTGTGTTCACAACCGGTGTTGATAACACCAGATTTTTCAAAAGAATTTGTGGTACAGACAGATGCCTCAGAGGTAGGGATAGGTGCTGTGCTGTCCCAAACCAGAGATGGGGACGAACACCCTATCATTTATTTGAGTAGGAAACTCAATGAGCATGAAAAAAGGTATGCCATTGTGGAAAAGGAGGCTTTGGCCATTAAGTGGGCACTAGATACCTTGAGATATTACCTCTTGGGTAGACAATTCAGACTAGTGACAGACCATGCCCCTTTAAAATGGATGTATGTAAATAGAGGCAAGAATGCTCGTGTAACTAGATGGTTTCTAGCGTTGCAGGACTTTAAGTTTACTGTCGAACATAGACCGGGAACACAATTGGCCAACGCAGATGCATTGTCTCGCATCTTCTGTTTGGGGGCTACAAGTGTTCCGGCCCCTAGGTCGAAACAGGGGAGGGGGATATGTGACAAGAACACTGGGATAGTGTTTGAGGGCAGGTATATTTGTCCCAGGTTCTTGTCTTACATGTTTTAGAAAATGTTAACTTCTAGGAAAAATGCTTTTTGTTTTGTCTGAACCTTTTCAGTTTGCTGTAAAAGCTGGGTAAAGGCTCTGAGAGAGAGATAAGGCGAGTTCTAGACATTGGGCCCAGTTCGGGTCTTTGGCCTGACAGAGGGCTAATCAGGGTTTCAGCTGTGTAAGTGTGTTATAGTGCTGCTAACCTGATTAGTATGGGCAGACTGCCTGGGAAGGCTGAGGGATCTGTGTGTGAGAGACACGCTTTCTGATGCAAGTAAGCTATACAGTATGTACTGAAGAACTCTGTGTTTTGTTTAGTGACAGTTAGGAATATCTTATGTTTAGTTAGTGCCGGACAGGCAAGGTATTTTTATTTTGGGGTTTGTTTTATTTTCTGTTTCAATAAAACTGGCCGGGGTCAGTTGTACCAGAAACTGGACTTGTGTTGTTCCTCAGCTGCTGCGTGCTACCATATTCCCCAGGAAAAGGCGCCTTGCACCCCTACAGTGTTACAATATATATATATATATAATAGAGTGATACATCCCTTATAGTATAAAGACACCTCCTCATCTCCGACCACAGTGCAATTGTAGGTTTGTCAGAGCATATGGAGCCTGTTAATCTCTCCTTCATCACAATCTCCCACAAGACATTATATCAGAGGCATAAAATAGGTGAGAGACAAAAACGTAATTTGGACCTTATTCAGCTTCAATTGCAGTATTGCTAAATTAGTACAGGGCACGGGCACACAGCCCCCCCCCCACTACACACCCCGCCCAATGCTGCTTTGCCACCCGCAACCGCCTCTGTAATCAGGCAGAGGCATTCACGTCACTGAGATGTGACTGCATCTCCCGGGTTGCGTATGTGCAGAACAAGTGCTACGCATGCGCACTGGCCCATATATCGCCCGTATGCGATTACATCTCATATACGATGATCCATACTGAATAGGGTCCATAGAGCAGTACATTTTAATCTAAACATGCAGTTTTTTGTTAAAAAGAATAAAGGTATAAAAAAACCACATATAAAATATAAGCATTCCACAAGATGGCGTGAATAAAGGTACAATTGCCGACTGTGCATGAGAACCAATGTAAATTAGCTCTCTGTATAGATAGATAAAGAAATACCAGCGGGTGTCCCGGATCACAACCACGGCACAGCTCCCAGTCAGGCAATGTCTCCAGAATCCTTCACCATCTACCGTATAGTCCACACAAATGTCACCGCGTTTCAGTCACATTCTGGGATCTTTTTCAAGGCCAGTAATAGTGAAGAGTGATAGAGAGTGATGGAGAGTGATACAATGGAGAGAGAGAAAGTAGCAGCCAGTCAGCTCCCAAGTCCAACTGTCATTTTTTTCAAACACAGCATGTGACATGGTAGTTAGGAGCTGATTGCTGATTGGCTGCTTTTTCTCTCTCCATTTTATCACTCTCCAAGCGATGATGCATCTAGCCCAATGTGCTATCCTCATCTCCTTCACAGAATTACATACCAAATCTAACCAATCATCTGTCAGTATAGGTCATTTCGCTATACCAACACACCTGTCTATACAGGGCTTCCTCTCAGTGTGGCACATCCCTGCACCAATCATGGCTACTTGATACTCTGTACAGTGCACCTGATTTGCCGAGCAGCAACTTTGTCGGGGTCAAACACTTTTGCTAAATTCTACAAGTTTGATACCCTGGCTGATGAGGACCTAGCATTTGCTCAGTCGGTGCTGCAGAGTCATCCGCACTCTCCCACCCGATTGGGAGCTTTGGTATAAACCCCATGGTCCTTACGGAGTCCCCAGCATCCTCTAGGACGTAAGAGAAAATAAGATTTTAAACCTACCGGTAAATCTTTTTCTTCTAGTCCGTAGAGGATGCTGGGCGCCCGTCCCAGTGCGGAAAATCTGCAAGACTTGTATATAGTTATTGCTTACATAAGGGTTATGTTACAGTTAGACTCGGTCTTGGACCGGTACTGTTGTTTGTTCATACTGTTAACTGGTTATGTGTATTCCAGGTTATATGGTATAATTGGTGTGGGCTGGTATGAATCTTGCCCTTAGATGAACAAAATCCTTTCCTCGTATTGTCCATCTCCTCTGGGCACAAGATCTAACTGAGGTCTGGAGGAGGGGCATAGAGGGAGGAGCCAGTGCACACCATACTAGAAAGTTATTTTAGGTTCCCATATCTCCTGCGGAGCCCGTCTATACCCCATGGTCCTTACGGAGGTCCCAGCATCCTCTAGGACGTAAGAGAAACTGAGATTCCCATTTATCTCCAGTGGAGAGTATCCGCCCCGGAACGCCTTTCCGCTGTCAATCTTCTTGCGGTCGCCACTGCGACCGCTTTCTTCTCTGTATGCGTTGACAGGGGTCACCGGGCAACGTCGCGCATGTGCAATGTGCACGCCGCGCATGCGCATTCCAGACCCGTTCACACCGCAGCAATGAACCGCTGCGTGCGAACAGGTCGGAATAACCCCCCTTATTCACATTACACTACACCGTATCACTCCTTATTCACATTACACTACAACGTATCACTCCTTATTCACATTACACTACACTGTATCACTCCTTATTCACATTACACTACAACATATCACTCCTTATTCACATTACACTGCACTGTATCACTCCTTATTCACATTACACTACACTGTATCACTTTTTATTCACATAACACTGCACCGTATCACTCCTTATTCACATTGCACTAGACCGTATTGCTGTTTATTCACATTTCACTACACCGTATTGCTCCTTATTCACTTTACACTATACTGTATTGCTTATTATTCACATTACACTGCACCGTATCGTTCCTTATTCACATTACACTACACCGTATCGTTCCTTATTAACATTATACTACACCATATCACTCCTTATTTACATTACATTACACCATATTGCTCCTTATTTACCTTACACTACACCGTATTGCTCCTTATTCACAATACACTATAAGATATGGCTCCTTATTCACATTACACTGCACCGTATCCCTCCTCAATCACATTACACTAGACCGTATTGCTCCTTATTCCCATTACACTGTACCATATTACTCCTTATTCACATTACACTGCACCATATTACTCCTTATTCACATTACACTGCACCGTATCGCAACTTATTCATATTACACTACACCGTATCGCTCCTTACTCACATTACACTGCACCATATTGCTCCTTGTTCACATTAAACTGCACCGTATCACTCCTTATTCACATTACACTACACCATATGGCTCCTTATTCACATTACACTACACTGTATCACTTTTTATTCACATAACACTGCACCGTATCACTCCTTACTCACATTACACTGTACAATATTGCTACGGATTCACATTACACTAGACCATATTGCTCCTTATTCACATTACACTACACCATATCTCTCCTTATTCACATTACACTAGACCATATCACTCCTTATTCACATTACACTATACCATATGGCTCCTTATTCACATTACACTGCACCATATCTCTCCTTATTCGCATTACACTGCACCATATGGCTCCTTGTTCACATTACACTGCACCGTATATGTCACAACTGAGGGCCTGAGCTGACGGGAGGCAGCCTCAGTTGTAGGGGCTGGGATGTACCGGAACCTGGGAGGTTGTATCAGACCCCTGGACATGTAAGTAACATGAATAATAACTGCCCGAAGGCGTGACCACGACAACTTAGTTAAAAGTCAATGATGTTTATTATGACAACTCCGCAACACAGCAGCAGTAAAAGAAAACGTAAAAGTCAGCAAATAATAAATACAGTTCCTGGGTACTACAGGATGGCAGGAGCCACAGGGCACTGGTAGTGTGAGATAGTTCTTATGATCTTCTAGATGGAAAGTCCTTACCAGGCCCGACTGTAGCAATGGAGATAACCCAGGATTGTGCCAGCTGGTGTTCCAGGAAAAGCTGGGTTGCTGAAGGTAAAACAGCTGCTGTGGATACTGGCTGGAACCAGACTGTTGTTAGCACGGAGTGGATACTGGCTGGAACCAGTTAAATAATAAATGAACTTGGGAGCGATGAAATATGAACTGAAATGTAGAACTTGAGAGCGGAGAAATAATAATACCGGTGGAGAGTGGTAAAGTGTAGAAAGGACACCGGCCCTTTAAGGGAAGCTGTACTCTGCTGGAAGCTGAGCTGGAAGCAGGTTATGTTGTAGCTGGAAACAGATGAATCCACAATGGATTGGAGAGTCAGGCTACACCGCAGGTGGAATGCTGGTGCGGGTCTCTATGGTGGAAGTCTTGAGACAGGAGCTGGAACCTGGAAGACAATCACAGGAGAGAGACAAACAGGAACTAGGTTTGACAACCAAAGCACTGACGCCTTCCTTGCTCAGGCACAGTGTATTTATACCTGCAGCAAGGAAGGGATTGGCTAGGCAATTATGCAGATTAACAATACTGACAACAGATTGGAGGAAATGATCAGCTGACAGAATCCAAGATGGCTGCGCCCATGCAGACACTTGGAGGGAAGTTTGGTTTGTAATCCATGTGGTAATGAAAACAGTAATGGCGGCGCCGGCCACTGGAGACAGGAGACGCCAGGCTGACAAGTGCACATCCAACCACGCGGACACAGCGGAGGCCGCGGCTGACGTAATCGCCACTCTGACACTCTGCATGCAGAAGCACAGGGACGGCGGCGGAGGCCGCGGGAGACGCCATGCCAGATGTAATAAGGCGTTACTGTGACAGCGTCTCAGAGAGACAGGAGAGGATGCAGGAATGTGAACATTAGGATAACAGATGGGATCCGGTCCTGGAGCGCTGAGCCAGCCTTAGGAGGCATCTGATGGGTAAGAAATGGCGTCCAGATACCCGGATCGTGACAGTATCATTCCTTATTCACATTACACTACAACATATCACTCCTTACTCACATTACACTGCACTATATTGCTCCTTGTTCACATTACATTGCACAATATCGCAACGTATTCACATTACACTACACCGTATCGCTCCTTACTCTCATTACACTGCACTATGGCCCTCATTCCGAGTTGATCGGTCGCAAGGCGAATTTAGCAGAGTTACACACGCTAAGCCGCCGCCTACTGGGAGTGAATCTTAGCTTCTTAAAATTGCGACCGATGTATTCGCAATATTGCGATTACTAACTACTTAGCAGTTTCTGAGTAGCTCCAGACTTACTCTGCCTGTGCGATCATTTCAGTGCTTATCGTTCCTGGTTGACGTCACAAACACACCCAGCGTTCGCCCAGGCACTCCCACCGTTTCCCCGGCCACTCCTGCGTTTTTTCCGGAAACGGTAGCGTTTTCAGCCACACGCCCCTGAAACGCCGTGTTTCCGCCCAGTAACACCCATTTCCTGTCAATCACATTACGATCGCCGGAGCGAAGAAAAAGCCGTGAGTAAAATTACTTTCTTCATAGTAAAGTTACTTGGCGCAGTCGCAGTGCGAACATTGCGCATGCGTACTAAGCGGATTTTCACTGCGATGCGATGAAAAATACCGAGCGAACAACTCGGAATGAGGGCCTATATTGCTCCTTGTTCATATTAAACTGCACCGTATCACTCCTTATTCACATTACACTACAACATATCACTCCTTATTCACATTACACTACACCATATGGCTCCTTATTTACATTACACTGCACTGTATCACTCCTTAATCACATTACACTAGAACGTATTGCTCCTTATTCACATTACACTACACTGTATCGTTTCTTATTCACATTACACTACACTGTATCGTTCCTTATTCACATTACACTACACCGTATCTTTCCTTATTCACATTACACTACACCGTATCGTTCCTTATTCACATTACACTACACCGTATCGTTCCTTATTCACATTATACTACACCGTATCACTCCTTATTTACATTAAACTACACCATATTGCTCCTTATTTCACTGGTTTCCAAACTTTTTTGAATCACGGCGCCTTAGAATATCAGAATTTTTTTCACGGCACCCCTAGGCCAAAAATTTCTTATTGAGAAATTTAGAAAGTAATATTACATTAAGTAGATCGCATTTATATGTCATCCTTAGGGTCAGTTGTGTGGTGAGGGACAAGATTTGCTTCTGTTTGGCCACATATTTTATGACTGGCAGCCACCAGCACTGGTTTTGCCTATTATATTGACCATGAATAATTTGAATTGGTCCTGGACCACCAACCCAGGGCACCCCTGCAAGTGTCCCGACGCACCCCAGGGAGCCATGGCACACAGTTTGGGAACATCTGCCTTATTTACATTACACTACACCGTATTGCTCCTTATTCACATTACACCGCACCGTATTGTTGCTTATTCACATTAAACCACATTGCTTCTTATTGACATTACAATACTCTTCATAGACCCACCTGTGCTGGCAGGGTTTGATTGATAGCTGGACCAGGCTCTGGTTGGTGAATGAATGGCACAGCTGAGAGGGGAGATGCTGCTATTCCACGTGATGTCATACTGTCTGTAAGCCCCACCCAGGCTCTGCTCATCATGTGACCTGGTAGCTGTTAAGTTCCTTCTAAGCTCTGGTATCTCTATGCTTCTGGCCACAGTTACATTGCTCATGTCTATACAGATTGCACATCCCCAGCCACACTGCACAGTCACATTACACTATCACAGCCCCAGTAACAATACACACTCTCAGCCACATTGCACAATCAATCACAATGCACACTCTCGGGATGCAGTTAATATACCAGCTGTAGGGACAGGAAACTGACGCCGGAACCCTGACAGCAGGTGAAATGCCACCAGCCGGGATCCCGACAAACGACTTTTATTCCCACTTATATATATAATTATATAAGTCCTTTTTGGAACACGGGTATCTTATGGAGTTACTCCAAAAGGACCTTAAAGAAGTAGTTGAAATGAACAATGTTACAAACAACTGCTCAAACAGAATACAGTATGATCAAAGGGGTTAAAGTGTTACCAATTACCCAACATCTGCATCATTTCCCACAAAGTACAATAGTTGTGCATATAAAATGAAATCTATTATTAAGAAAAATTCCTCATTATTGAGATTAGATAATGTTCTTAGGGAAAATGTGGACCTTAACGGTGCGGTTATCTTTAGGAAATCTAATCATGTACAGTCACACTAATACCCCTTATACACCGCCAGCATATAACGCCGGTTATTTCACATGAGCGTACATAACCCGTGTTACTGATCGGTGTAAAAGGGCAGAGTTGGAATAATCCGGGGCGAGTGACCCGGTATTCCAACTCGGGTAGTTTGTGGGGTTGAACACGTGTTCAAACCGGCAAACTGTGCAGTGAAAACGGGAGCCGGATCGCCCGACCCGGCTTCCCGTTTTCAATGAATGGATGGGCGGCGCTTGGAGATCATGTGATCTTAGGAAAATGTGGAGAAAAGAAGACTCTTTTGTGGGCGCACTCTTTAACTTGAAATGAATATGGAAATTAGTCCAAATAGATTAAAATTCTAATTTTAATGATTCAACAAAATCAAGATAATAAGTGGTTCATAAGAAGAAAAATGATCAAAACGATAATACATTCAAATAGCACTAAGTGCTGATACAGGATAGAGGCTAAATTCTGGCTGACGGAAGAAATTCTAAGTATTTACAAACAATATAGTTTGAATTTTTGGACGGTACGTTCTACTGATAAACACAACACTGTAATGTGTTCCCTGTAAGGGTATAATTCATGCAGATAAAGCAGTCCGGGTGCAGGTTATACTTATGAGTAGTGAAAGGGTGGAAAGTAAGATGGCAGTGTGAATCTTCTGTCAGTGTTAGACACTGTGTGAGCTATACCGGTAGGCTCTACTAAACTGAGTATTCCTCAATGGTCACCCACTTGAGTACTGACCCAGCCCTACACTGATTAGCTTCCGAGATCAGACGGCTTCGGGCGTTTCCAGTGTGGTATGATAGTAGAGGGAATGACGAATACTTGGACGCTCTGGAATCACTGATGAGAGTTCACGAAATTACATAGTTATTAAGATAGATATCAGAGGTAGAGGGAACCAGATGGATCTGCTGCCAATGTTAGACAGGGACATAGCCCTGAATCAAATGATGAGAGTCCATGAAGTACAGAAAAGAAGGAAATTAGGGAACAGTATTGGTAATTTTGACAGTATTGTAATTGGATAATACTGGAATAATTAGTAGCATCAATTCTTGTAAATGGCTGAGTTCTAATGATATCGTAATCAAAAATTAACAAGACATGCAACTGTCTAAGATGTAGAAGCACAGAGATGAAAGAATGAAGAAGAATAACAAAATAACCACCCTGTTATATTAAAGTATCCAACTGCAGGATGTTGCTATTGAAGGAAACAAAATTGGATGGCACAAAGACTGTAACAAAATTACAATGGTAAGTCCTGACTTGAAAAAGAGGTTTAGATTGAGTAATTCCTCATATCATAATACATGTACAGTAAATCGTCATATAGATGAGTATTATAGATATTAATATAGTTGCAAGTGCTGGAACAGGACCAGCTGATAATCTGCACACCGCAGGTATGACCTTTTTCAAAACTAAATTGATACTAGTTAAATGTGTAGCAATGGCGGGCCATTAGCTACTGATATGCAAGTAATAAAAGATATAGAAGTGAAACTGTTATTTGTTAGACTGTGCTCTAGACGCAGGGGTCGCAGGTGACCCCCTGGCACCAGTTTTGGGCCCGACCTGTTGTTTCTTAGACTGGGCACTAGACACAGGGTTCACAGGTGACCCCCTGGCACCAGTTTCAGGCTCCGGCCTATTAATTGTTAGACTGGGCACTATACGTAGAGGTCGAAAGTGACACCCTGGCACCAGTTTCGTACTCAGGCATGTTGTTAGTTAGACTGGGCACTATACGTAGAGGTCAAAAGTGACCCCCTGGCACCAGTTTCAGGCTCCACCTTTTGTTTGTTAGATAAGGCACTAGACATCAGGGTCGCAGGTGTCCTACTGGCACAAATTTCCTGCTCAGGCCTGTTGTTTCTTAGACTGGGCACTAGACACAGGGGTCACAGGTGACCCCCTTGCACCAGTTTCAGACTCCGGCCTATTATTTGTTAGACTGGGCACTAGACGTAAGGGTCAAAAGGGACCCCCTGGAACCAGTTTCAGGCTCCGGCCTGTTGTTTGCTAGACTGGGCACTAGCTGTAAGGGTCACAAGGGACCCTCATGGTACCAGTTTCGGTCTCCAGCCTTTTGTTTTTTAGACTGGGCATTAGACATAGGGGTCACAGGTGACCCCCTGGCACCAGTTTCGTACTCAGGCATGTGATTAGTTAGACTGGGCACTTTACGTAGAGGTCGAAAGGGACCTCCTGGCACCAGTTTCGGACTCCGGCCTGTTATTTCTTAGACAAGGCACTAGACACAGGGGTCACAGCAGAGCCCCTTGCACCAGTTTCAGGCTCCGACCTATTATTTGTTAGACTGGGCACTAGACGTAAGGGCCACAAGGGACTCCCTGGCACCAGTTTCGGTCACCAGCCTTTTGTTTGTTGGACTGGGCACTAGACATAGGGGTCGCAGGTGGCCTCCTGGCACCAGTTTCGTACTCAGGCATGTTGTTAGTTAGACTGGGCACTATACGTAGAGGTCGAAAGGGACCCCCTGGCACCAGTTTCAGGCTCTGGCCTTTTGTGTGTTAGATTGGGCACTAGAGATCAGGGTCGCATGTGACCCCCTGGCATCAAATTCCTGCTCAGGCCTGTTGTTTGTTAGATTGGGCACTAGAAGTAGGGGCCTAATGTGACCCCTTGGCACCAGTTCCAAACCCCGGCCTGGTGTTTCTTAGACTAAGCACTAGACGCAGGGGTCGCAAGGGACCTCCTGGCACCAGTTTCAGGCTCCGGCCTGTTGTTTGTTAGACATGGCTCTAGACGCAGGGGTCGCAGGTGACCCCCTGGCACCAGTTTTGTGCCCGACCTGTTGTTTCTTAGACTGGGCACTAGACACAGGGTTCACAGGTGACCCCCTGGCACCAGTTTCAGGCTCCGGCCTATTATTTGTTAGACTGGGCACTAGACGTAGGGGCCACAAGGGACCCCCTGGCACCAGTTTCAGGCGACGGCCTGTTGTTTGTTAGACTGGGCTTTAGACACAGGGGTAACAGGTGACCCCCTGGCACCAGTTTCGTACTCAGGCATGTGATTAGTTAGACTGGGCACTATACGTAGAGGTCGAAAGGGACCCCCTGGCACCAGTTTCGTACTCAGGCATGTTGTTAGTTAGACTGGGCACTATACGTAGAGGTCAAAAGTGACCCCCTGGCACCAGTTTCAGGCTCCGCCTTTTGTGTGTTAGATTGGGCACTAGAGATCAGGGTCGCAGGTGTCCTACTGGCACCAATTTCCTGCTCAGGCCTGTTGTTTGTTAGACTGGGAACTAGATGTAGGGGTCGCAAGGGACCCCCTGGCACCAGTTTCAAGCTCCGGCCTGTTGTTTGGTAGACTGGGCACTAGATGTAGCGGTTGCAGGTGACCCCCTGGCACCAGTTCCGAGCCCCGGCCTGGTGTTTCTTAGACTGGGCACTAGACACAGGGATCGCAGGTGACTCCCTCTCACCAGTTTCAGGCTCCGGCATATTATTTTTTAGACTGGGCACTTGACGTAGGGCCCACAAGGGACACCCTGGCACCAGTTTCAGGCTCCGGCCTGTTGTTTGTTAGACTGGGCTTTTGACGCAGGGGTAACAGGTGACCCCCTGGAACCAGTTTTAATGCTCCGGCCTGTTGTTTATTAGACTGGGCACTAGTTGTAGGGGCCGCTGGTGACCCCCTGGCACCAGTTTCGGGCTCCGACCTGTTGTTTCTTAGACTGGGCACTAGACATAGGGGTTGCAGGTGACCCCCTGGCACCAGTTCCAGGCTCCGGCTTATTATTTCTTTTACTGGGCACTAGACGTATGGGCCAAAAGGGACCCCCTGGCACCAGTTTCAGGCTCCAGCCTTTTGTTTTCTTGACTGGGCAATAGACGTCGGAGTCGCAGGTGACCTCCTGGCACCATTTTCGTACTCAGGCCAGTTGTTAGTTAGACTGGGCACTAGATGTAGAGGTCTAAAGGGACCCCCTGGCACCTGTTTCAGGCTCCGGCCTTTTGTTTGTTAGATTGGGCACTAGACACCAGGGTCGCAGGTGACCCCCTGGAACCAATTTCCTGCTCAGGCCTGGTGTTTCTTAGACTGGGCACTGGACGTAGGTGTTGCAAGGGACCTCCTGGCACCAGTTTCCGGCTCCGGCCTGTTGTTTGTTAGACTGGGCACTAGTTGTAGGGGCCGTGGGTGACCCCCTGGCACCAGTTTCGGGCTCCGGCCTGTTGTTTCTTAGACTGGGCACTAGACACAGGGGACGCAGGTGACCCCCTGGCACCAGTTTCAGGCTCCGGCCTATTATTTCTTAGACTGGGCACTAGACGTAGGGGTCACAAGGGACCCCCTGGCACCAGTTTCAGTCTACGGCCTGTTGTTTGTTAGACTGGGCTTTAGACGCAGGGGTAACAGGTGACCCCTTGGAACCAGTTTCAGGCTCCGGCCTGTTGTTTGTTAGACTGGGCACTAGACAAAGGGGTCGCAGGTGACCACCTGGCACCAGTTTCGTACTCAGGCATGTGATTAATTAGACTGGGCACTATACGTAGAGGTCGAAAGGGACCTCCTGGCACCAGTTTCGGTCTACGGCCTGTTGTTTTTTTAGACTAGGCACTAGACACAGGGGTCACAGGTGAGCCCCTTGCACCAGTTTCAGGCTCCGGCCTATTATTTGTTAGACTGGGCACTAGATGTAGGGGCCACAAGAGATCCGCTGGCACCAGTTTCGGTCTCCAGCCTTTTGTTTTTTAGACTGGGCACTAGACATAGGGGTCGCAGGTGGCCCCCTGGCACCAGGTCCGTACTCAGGCATGTGATTAGTTAGACTGGGCACTATACGTATAGGTCGAAAGGGACCCACTCGCATCAGTTTCAGGCTCCGGCCTTTTGTTTGTTAGATTGGGCATTAGAGATCAGGGTCGCATGTGACCCCCTGGCACCAAATTACTGCTCAGGCCTGTTGTTTGTTAGACTGGGCACTAGATGTAGAGGCCTAATGTGACACCCTGGCACCAGTTCCAAATCCCGGCCTGGTGTTTCTTAGACTGGGCACTATACTTAGGGGTCGCAAGGGACCTCCTGGCACCAGTTTCAGGCTCCGGCCTGTTGTTTGTTAGACTGGGCTCTAGACGCAGGGGTCGCAGGTGACCCCCCTGGCACCAGTTTTGGGCCCGACCTCTTCTGTCTTAGACTGGGCACTAGACACAGGGGTCACAGCCAGGTGACCCCCTGGCACCAGTTTCAGGCTCCGGCCTATTATTTGTTAGACTGGGCACTAGACATAGGGGCCACAAGGGACCCCCTGGCACCAGTTTCGGTCTCCAGCCTTTTGTTTTTTAGACTGGGCATTAGACATCAGGGTCGCAGGTGTCCCACTGGCACCAATTTCCTGCTCAGGCCTGTTGTTTGTTAGACTAGGAAATAGATGTAGGTAGTGATGAGCGGGTTCGGTTTCTCGGAAACCGAACCCCCCCGAACTTCACCCATTTTACACGGGTCCGAGGCAGGTTCGAACCTTCCCGCCTTGCTCGGCTAACCCGAGCGCGCCCGAACGTCATCATCCCGCTGTCGGATTCTCGCGAGATTCGGACCCCATGGCACCAGTTTCAAGCTATGCCTTTTGTTTGTTAGATTGGGCATTAAACATCACGGTCGCAGGTGTCCCACTGGCACCAATTTCCTGCTCAGGCCTGTTGTTTGCTAGACTGGGAACTGGATGTAGGGGTCGCAAGGGACCCCCTGGCACCAGTTGCAGGCTCCGGCCTGTTGTTTGTTAGACTGGGCTTTAGACGCAGGGGTTAGGTGACCCCTTGGAACCAGTTTCAGGCTTCGGCCTGTTGTTTTTTAGTCTGGGCACTAGTTGTAGGGGCCGCAGGTGGCCCCCTGGCACCAGTTTCGGGCTCCGATCTGTTGTTTCTTAGACTGGGCACTAGACATAGGGGTCGCAGGTGACCCCCTGGCACTAGTTTCAGGCTCCGGCCTATTATTTGTTAGACTGGGCACTAGACGTAGGGGCCACAAGGGACCCATTGGAGCCAGTTTCGGTCTCCATCCTTCTGTTTTTTAGACTGGGCACTAGACATAGGGGTCGTATTTGACGCCCTGGCACCAGTTTCATACTCAGGCATGTTGTTAGTTAGACTGGGCACTATACGTAGAGGTCGAAAAGGACCCCCTGGCACCAGTTTCAGGCTCCAGCCTTTTGTTTGTTAGACTGGGCACTAGACATAGGGCTCGCAGGTGACCCCCTGGCACCAATTTCCTGCTCAGGCCTGTTGTTTGTTAGAATGGTCACTATGTGTAGGGGCCTAAGGTGACCCCCTGCCAATAGATACAAACCCCGGCCTGGTGTTTCTTAGACTGGGCACTTGAAGTAGGGGTCGCAATGGAGCTCCTGGCACCAGTTTCAGGCTCCGACCTGTTGTTTCTTAGACTGGGCACTAGACACAGGGGTTACAGGTAACTCCCTTGCACCAGTTTCGGACTCCGGCCTATTATTTGTTAGACTGGGCACTAGACATAGGGGCCACAAGGGACCCCCTGGCACCAGTTTCAGGCTCCGGCCTATTATTTGTTAGACTGGGCACTAGATGTAGAGGCCACAAGGGACCCCCTGGCACCAGTTTCGGTCTACAGCCTTTTGTTTTTTAGGCTGGGCACTAGACCTCGGGGTCGCAGGTGAGCCCCTGGCACCAGTTTTGTACTCAGGCATGTTGTTAGTTAGACTGGGCACTATACGTAGAGGTCGAAAGGGACCCCCTGGCACCAGTTTCAGGCTCCGGCCTTTTGTTTGTTAGATTGGGCACTAGAGATCAGGGTCGCATGTGACCCCCTGGCACCAATTTCCTGCTCAGGCCTGTTGTTTGTTAGACTGGGCACTAGATGTAGGGGCCTAAGGTGACCCCCTGGCAGCAGTTCCAAACCCCGGCCTGGTGTTTCTTAGACTGGGCACTGGATTTAGGGGTCGCAAGGGACATCCTGGCACCAGTTTCAGGCTCCGGCCTATTATTTGTTAGATTAAGCTCTAGACGCAGGGGTCGCAGGTGACCCCCTGGCACCAGTTTCGTACTCAGGCATGTTGTTAGTTAGACTGGGCACTATACGTAGAGGTCAAAATTGACCCCCTGGCACCAGTTTCAAGCTACGCCTTTTGTTTGTTAGATTGGGCACTAGAGATCAGGGTCGCAGGTGTCCCACTGGCACCAAATTCCTGCTCAGGCCTGTTGTTTGTTAGACTGGGCACTAGATGTAGGTGTCGCAAGGGACCCCCTGGCACTAGTTTCAGGCTCCGGCCTGTTGTTTTGTTAGACTGGGCTTTAGACGCAGGGGTCGCAAGGGACCTCCTGGCACCAGTTTTAGGCTTCGGCCTGTTGTTTGTTAGACTGGGCTCTAGACGCAGGGGTCGCAGGTGACCCCCTGGCACCAGTTTTAGGCTTCGGCCTGTTGTTTCTTAAACTGGGCACTAGACACAGGGGTCACAGGTGACCCCCTTGCACCAGTTTCAGGCTCCGGCCTATTACTTATTAGACTGGACACTAGACGTAGGGGCCACAAGGGACCCCCTGGCACCAGTTTCAGGCTCCGGCCTGTTGTTTGTTAGACTGGGCACTAGTTGTAGGGGCCACAAGGGACCCCCTGGCACCAGTTTCGGTCTCCAGCCTTTTGTTTTTTAGACTGGGCATTAGACATAGGGGTTGCAGGTGACCCCCTGGCACCAGTTTCGTACTCAGACATGTGATTAGTTGGACTGGGCAGTGGGCACTATACGTAGAGGTCGAAAGGGACCCCCTGGCACCAGTTTCGTACTCAGGCATGTTGTTAGTTAGACTGGGCACTTGACGTAGAGGTCAAATGTGACCCCCTGGCACCAGTTTCAAGCTACGCCTTTTGTTTGTTAGATTGGGCATTAAACATCAGGGTCGCAGGTGTCCCACTGGCACCATTTTCTTGCTCAGGCCTGTTGTTTGCTAAACTGGGAACTAGATGTAGGGGTCGCAAGGGACCCCCTGGCACCAGTTTCAGGCTCCAGCCTGTTGTTTGTTAGACTGGGCTTTAGACGCAGGGGTTTTAGGTGACCCCTTGAAACCAGTTTCAGGCTCCGGCCTGTTGTTTTTTAGTCTGGGCACTAGTTGTAAGGGCCGCAGGTGGCCCCCTGGCACCAGTTTCGGGCTACGATTTGTTGTTTCTTAGACTGGGCACTAGACATAGGGGTCGCAGGTGACCCCCTGGCACTAGTTTCAGGCTCCGGCCTATTATTTGTTAGACTTGGCACCGGTTTCGGTCTTCATCCTTTTGTTTTTTAGACTGGGCACTAGACATAGGGGTCGTATTTGACCCCCTGGCACCAGTTTCATACTCAGGCATGTTGTTAGTTAGACTGGGCACTATACGTAGAGGTCGAAAAGGACTGTTGTTTGTTAGACTGGGCACTAGTTGTAGGGGCCGTGGGTGACCCCCTGGCACCAGTTTCGGGCTCCGGCCTGTTGTTTCTTAGACTGGGCACTAGACACAGGGGTCGCAGGTGACCCCCTGGCACCAGTTTCAGGCTCTGGCCTATTATTTGTTAGACTGGGCACTAGACGTAGGGGCCACAAGGGACCCCCTGGCACCAGTTTCAGGCTCCGGCCTGTTGTTTGTTAGACTGGGCACTAGAGATGTGCACTTGAAATTTTTCGGGTTTTGTGTTTTGGTTTTGTGTTCGGTTCCGCGGCCGTGTTTTGGGTTCGACCGCGTTTTGGCAAAACCTCACCGAATTTTTTTTGTCGGATTCGGGTGTGTTTTGGATTCGGGTGTTTTTTTCAAAAAACACTAAAAAACAGCTTAAATCATAGAATTTGGGGGTCATTTTGATCCCAAAGTATTATTAACCTCAAAAAACCATAATTTCCACTAATTTTCAGTCTATTCTGAACACCTCACACCTCACAATATTATTTTTAGTCCTAAAATTTGCACCGAGGTCGCTGGATGACTAAGCTAAGCGACCCTAGTGGCCGACACAAATACCTGGCCCATCTAGGAGTGGCACTGCAGTGTCACGCAGGATGGCCCTTCCAAAAAACACTCCCCAAACAGCACATGACGCAAAGAAAAAAAGAGGCGCAATGAGGTAGCTGTGTGAGTAAGATAAGCGACCCTAGTGGCCGACACAAACACCTGGCCCATCTAGGAGTGGCACTGCAGTGTCACGCAGGATGGCCCTTCCAAAAAACACTCCCCAAACAGCACATGACGCAAAGAAAAAAAGAGGCGCAATGAGGTAGCTGTGTGAGTAAGGTAAGCGACCCTAGTGGCCGACACAAACACCTGGCCCATCTAGGAGTGGCACTGCAGTGTCACGCAGGATGGCCCTTCCAAAAAACACTCCCCAAACAGCACATGACGCAAAGAAAAAAAGAGGCGCAATGAGGTAGCTGTGTGAGTAAGATAAGCGACCCTAGTGGCCGACACAAACACCTGGCCCATCTAGGAGTGGCACTGCAGTGTCACGCAGGATGGCCCTTCCAAAAAACACTCCCCAAACAGCACATGACGCAAAGAAAAAAAGAGGCGCAATGAGGTAGCTGTGTGAGTAAGATAAGCGACCCTAGTGGCCGACACAAACACCTGGCCCATCTAGGAGTGGCACTGCAGTGTCACGCAGGATGGCCCTTCCAAAAAACACTCCCCAAACAGCACATGGCGCAAAGAAAAAAAGAGGCGCAATGAGGTAGCTGTGTGAGTAAGATAAGCGACCCTAGTGGCCGACACAAACACCTGGCCCATCTAGGAGTGGCACTGCAGTGTCACGCTGGATGGCCCTTCCAAAAAACACTCCCCAAACAGCACATGACGCAAACAAAAAAAGAGGCGCAATGAGGTAGCTGTGTGAGTAAGATAAGCGACCCTAGTGGCCGACACAAACACCTGGCCCATCTAGGAGTGGCACTGCAGTGTCACGCAGGATGGCCCTTCCAAAAAACACTCCCCAAACAGCACATGACGCAAAGAAAAAAAGAGGCGCAATGAGGTAGCTGTGTGAGTAAGATAAGCGACCCTAGTGGCCGACACAAACACCTGGCCCATCTAGGAGTGGCACTGCAGTGTCACGCAGGATGGCCCTTCCAAAAAACACTCCCCAAACAGCTCATGACGCAAAGAAAAAAAGAGGCGCAATGAGGTAGCTGTGTGAGTAAGATAAGCGACCCTAGTGGCCGACACAAACACCTGGCCCATCTAGGAGTGGCACTGCAGTGTCACGCAGGATGGCCCTTCCAAAAAACACTCCCCAAACAGCACATGACGCAAAGAAAAAAAGAGGCGCAATGAGGTAGCTGTGTGAGTAAGATAAGCGACCCTAGTGGCCGACACAAACACCTGGCCCATCTAGGAGTGGCACTGCAGTGTCACGCAGGATGGCCCTTCCAAAAAATACTCCCCAAACAGCACATGACGCAAAGAAAAATTAAAGAAAAAAGAGGTGCAAGATGGAATTGTCCTTGGGCCCTCCCACCCACCCTTATGTTGTATAAACAGGACATGCACACTTTAACCAACCCATCATTTCAGTGACAGGGTCTGCCACACGACTGTGACTGAAATGACGGGTTGGTTTGGACCCCCACCAAAAAAGAAGCAATTAATCTCTCCTTGCACAAACTGGCTCTACAGAGGCAAGATGTCCACCTCATCATCATCCTCCGATATATCACCGTGTACATCCCCCTCCTCACAGATTATCAATTCATCCCCACTGGAATCCACCATCTCAGCTCCCTGTGTACTTTGTGGAGGCAATTGCTGCTGGTCAATGTCTCCACGGAGGAATTGATTATAATTCATTTTAATGAACATCATCTTCTCCACATTTTCTGGAAGTAACCTCGTACGCCGATTGCTGACAAGGTGAGCGGCGGCACTAAACACTCTTTCGGAGTACACACTTGTGGGAGGGCAACTTAGGTAGAATAAAGCCAGTTTGTGCAAGGGCCTCCAAATTGCCTCTTTTTCCTGCCAGTATAAGTACGGACTGTGTGACGTGCCTACTTGGATGCGGTCACTCATATAATCCTCCACCATTCTTTCAATGGGGAGAGAATCATATGCAGTGACAGTAGACGACATGTCCGTAATCGTTGTCAGGTCCTTCAGTCCGGACCAGATGTCAGCATCAGCAGTCGCTCCAGACTGCCCTGCATCACCGCCAGCGGGTGGGCTCGGAATTCTGAGCCTTTTCCTCGCACCCCCAGTTGCGGGAGAATGTGAAGGAGGAGATGTTGACAGGTCGCGTTCCGCTTGACTTGACAATTTTCTCACCAGCAGGTCTTTGAACCCCAGCAGACTTGTGTCTGCCGGAAAGAGAGATCCAAGGTAGGTTTTAAATATAGGATCGAGCACGGTGGCCAAAATGTAGTGATCTGATTTCAACAGATTGACCACCCGTGAATCCTTGTTAAGCGAATTAAGGGCTCCATCCACAAGTCCCACATGCCTAGCGGAATCGCTCCGTGTTAGCTCCTCCTTCAATGTCTCCAGCTTCTTCTGCAAAAGCCTGATGAGGGGAATGACCTGACTCAGGCTGGCAGTGTCTGAACTGACTTCACGTGTGGCAAGTTCAAAGGGCAGCAGAACCTTGCACAACGTTGAAATCATTCTCCACTGCGCTTGAGACAGGTGCATTCCACCTCCTATAGCGTGCTCAATTGTATAGGCTTGAATGGCCTTTTGCTGCTCCTCCAACCTCTGAAGCATATATAGGGTTGAATTCCACCTCGTTACCACTTCTTGCTTCAGATGATGGCAGGGCAGGTTCAGGCGTTTTTGGTGTTGCTCCAGTCTTCTGTACGTGGTGCCTGTACGCCGAAAGTGTCCTGCAATTCTTCTGGCCACCGACAGCATCTCTTGCACGCCCCTGTCGTTTTTAAAAAAATTCTGCACCACCAAATTCAAGGTATGTGCAAAACTTGGGACGTGCTGGAATTTGCCCATATTTAATGCACACACAATATTGCTGGCGTTGTCCGATGCCACAAATCCACAGGAGAGTCCAATTGGGGTAAGCCTTTCCGCGATGATCTTCCTCAGTTGCCGTAAGAGGTTTTCAGCTGTGTGCGTATTCTGGAAACCGGTGATACAAAGCGTAGCCTGCCTAGGAAAGAGTTGGCGTTTGCGAGATGCTGCTACTGGTGCCGCCGCTGCTGTTCTTGCGGCGGGAGTCCATACATCTACCCAGTGGGCTGTCACAGTCATATAGTCCTGACCCTGCCCTGCTCCACTTGTCCACATGTCCGTGGTTAAGTGGACATTGGGTACAACTGCATTTTTTAGGACACTGGTGAGTCTTTTTCTGACGTCCGTGTACATTCTCGGTATCGCCTGCCTAGAGAAGTGAAACCTAGATGGTATTTGGTAACGGGGGCACACTACCTCAAGAAATTGTCTAGTTCCCTGTGAACTAACGGTGGATACCGGACGCACGTCTAACACCAACATAGTTGTCAAGGACTCAGTTATCCGCTTTGCAACAGGATGACTGCTGTGATATTTCATCTTCCTCGCAAAGGACTGTTGGACAGTCAATTGCTTGGTGGAAGTAGTAAAAGTGGGCTTACGACTTCCCCTCTGGGATGACCATCGACTCCCAGCAGCAACAACAGCAGCGCCAGCAGCAGTAGGCGTTACACGCAAGGATGCATCGGAGGAATCCCAGGCAGGAGAGGACTCGTCAGAATTGCCAGTGACATGGCCTGCAGGACTATTGGCATTCCTGGGGAAGGAGGAAATTGACACTGAGGGAGTTGGTGGGGTGGTTTGCGTGAGCTTGGTTACAAGAGGAAGGGATTTACTGGTCAGTGGACTGCTTCCGCTGTCGCCCAAAGTTTTTGAACTTGTCACTGACTTATTATGAATGCGCTGCAGGTGACGTATAAGGGAGGATGTTCCGAGGTGGTTAACGTCCTTACCCCTACTTATTACAGCTTGACAAAGGCAACACACGGCTTGACAAATGTTGTCCGCATTTCTGTTGAAATACTTCCACACCGAAGAGCTGATTTTTTTTGGTATTTTCACCAGGCATGTCAATGGCCATATTCCTCCCACGGACAACAGGTGTCTCCCCGGGTGCCTGACTTAAACAAACCACCTCACCATCAGAATCCTCCTTGTCAATTTCCTCCCCAGCGCCAGCAACACCCATATCCTCCTCATCCTGGTGTACTTCAACACTGACATCTTCAATATGACTATCAGGAACTGGACTGCGGGTGCTCCTTCCAGCACTTGCAGGGGGCGTGCAAATGGTGGAAGGCGCATGCTCTTCACGTCCAGTGTTGGGAAGGTCAGGCATCGCAACCGACACAATTGGACTCTCCTTGTGGATTTGGGATTTCGAAGAACGCACAGTTCTTTGCTGTGCTTTTGCCAGCTTGAGTCTTTTCATTTTTCTAGCGAGAGGCTGAGTGCTTCCATCCTCATGTGAAGCTGAACCACTAGCCATGAACATAGGCCAGGGCCTCAGCCGTTCCTTGCCACTCCGTGTGGTAAATGGCATATTGGCAAGTTTACGCTTCTCCTCCGACAATTTTATTTTAGATTTTTGAGTCCTTTTTTTACTGATATTTGGTGTTTTGGATTTTACATGCTCTGTACTATGACATTGGGCATCGGCCTTGGCAGACGACGTTGCTGGCATTTCATCGTCTCGGCCATGACTAGTGGCAGCAGCTTCAGCACGAGGTGGAAGCCGATCTTGATCTTTCCCTATTTTTGGAACCTCAACATTTTTGTTCTCCATATTTTAATAGGCACAACTAAAAGGCACCTCAGGTAAACAATGGAGATGGATGGATACTAGTATACAATTATGGATGGACGAGCGACTGCCGACACAGAGGTAGCTACAGCCGTGGACTACCGTACTGTGTCTGCTGCTAATATAGACTGGATGATAATGAGATAAAATTAAAATATATATATATATATCACACTAGTACTGCAGCCGGACAGGTATATATTATGTAATGACGGACCAGCTGGACACTGTCTGTCAGCACTGCAGACTCCTAAAGTAAGCTACTAGTATCAAGAAGATAGGAAAAAAAAAAACCACGGGTAGGTGGTATACAATTATGGATGGACGAGCGACTGCCGACACAGAGGTAGCTACAGCCGTGGACTACCGTACTGTGTCTGCTGCTAATATAGACTGGATGATAATGAGATAAAATTAATATATATATATATATCACACTAGTACTGCAGCCGGACAGGTATATATTATGTAATGACAGACCTGCTGGACACTGTCTGTCAGCACTGCAGACTCCTAAAGTAAGCTACTAGTATCAAGAAGATAGAAAAAAAAAAAAACCACGGGTAGGTGGTATACAATTATGAATGGACGAGCGACTGCCGACACAGAGGTAGCTACAGCCGTGGACTACCGTACTGTGTCTGCTGCTAATATAGACTGGATGATAATGAGATAAAATTAAAATATATATATATATATCACACTAGTACTGCAGCCGGACAGGTATATATTATGTAATGACGGACCTGCTGGACACTGTCTGTCAGCACTGCAGACTCCTAAAGTAAGCTACTAGTATCAAGAAGATAGAAAAAAACAAAACACCACAGGTAGGTGGTATACAATTATGGATGGACGAGCGACTGCCGACACAGAGGTAGCTACAGCCGTGGACTACCGTACTGTGTCTGCTGCTAATATAGACTGGATGATAATGAGATAAAATTAAAATATATATATATATCACACTAGTACTGCAGCCGGACAGGTATATATTATGTAATGACGGACCTGCTGGATACTGTCTGTCAGCACTGCAGACTCCTAAAGTAAGCTACTAGTATCAAGAAGATAGAAAAAAAAAAACCACGGGTAGGTGGTATACAATTATGGATGGACGAGCGACTGCCGACACAGAGGTAGCTACAGCCGTGGACTACCGTACTGTGTCTGCTGCTAATATAGACTGGATGATAATGAGATAAAATTAAAATATATATATATATCACACTAGTACTGCAGCCGGACAGGTATATATTATGTAATGACGGACCTGCTGGACACTGTCTGTCAGACTCAGCACTGCAGACTCCTAAAGTAAGCTACTAGTATCAAGAAGATAGAAAAAAAAAACCACGGGTAGGTGGTATACAATTATGGATGGACGAGCGACTGCCGACACAGAGGTAGCTACAGCCGTGGACTACCGTACTGTGTCTGCTGCTAATATAGACTGGATGATAATGAGATAAAATTAAAATATATATATATATATATATCACACTAGTACTGCAGCCGGACAGGTATATATTATGTAATGACGGACCTGCTGGACACTGTCTGTCAGACTCAGCACTGCAGACTCCTAAAGTAAGCTACTAGTATCAAGAAGATAGAAAAAAAAAAACCACGGGTAGGTGGTATACAATTATGGATGGACGAGCGACTGCCGACACAGAGGTAGCTACAGCCGTGGACTACCGTACTGTGTCTGCTGCTAATATAGACTGGATGATAATGAGATAAAATTAAAATATATATATATATCACACTAGTACTGCAGCCGGACAGGAATATATTATGTAATGACGGACCTGCTGGACACTGTCTGCAGAATGCGTTTATAAAAACACCACACGACGAGTGTTTAACTTTTTCAGGCAGACAATCACAATATACTGGTGGTCAGCAGACAATCACAATACTGGTGGTCAGTGGTCACTGGTCAGTCACACTGGCAGTGGCACTCTGGCAGCAAAAGTGTGCACTGTACTTAAAATATGTACTCCTGCTATAACTGCTCCCCAGTCTCCCCCACAATTAAGCTGTGTGAGCAGTGAGCACTCAGCAGTCAGATAATGATATACAGTATATGATGCAGCACACTGGGCTGAGCACAGATATGGTATGTGTGACTGTGTCACACTGTGTATCGTTTTTTTTCAGGCAGAGAACGGATTAATTAAACTGGTGGCACTGGTCACTGGTCACACTATCAGCAGCAAGTAGTACTCCTCCTATATGCTCCCCAAAATTTGTGTCTCTCTCTAGTACTCTAGTCACTCTAAACGGAGAGGACGCCAGCCACGTCCTCTCCCTATCAATCTCAATGCACGTGTGAAAATGGCGGCGACGTGCGGCTCCTTATATAGAATCCGAGTCTCGCGATAGAATCCGAGCCTCGCGAGAATCCGACAGCGGGATGATGACGTTCGGGCGCGCTCGGGTTAACCGAGCAAGACGGGAAGATCCGAGTCGCTCGGCCCGTGTAAAAAAACCTGAAGTTCGGGCGGGTTCGGATTCCGAGGAACCGAACCCGCTCATCTCTACTGGGCACTAGACATAGGGGCCGCAGGTGACCCCTGGCACCAGTTTCGTACTCAGGCATGTTGTTAGTTAGACCTGGCACTATACGTAGAGGTCGAAAGGGACCCACTGGCACCAGTTTCAGGCTCCGGCCTTTTGTTTGTTAGATTGGGCACTAGAGATCAGGGTCGCATCTGACCCCCTGGCACCAATTTCCTGCTCAGGCATGTTGTTTGTTAGACTGGGCACTAGATGTAGGGGCCTAAGGTGACCCCCTGGCACCAGTTCCAAACCCCGGCCTGCTGTTTCTTAGACTGGGCACTGGACGTAGGGGTCGCAACTAGAGATGAGCGTGTTCGGTTTCTCTGAATCCGAACCCGCCAGAACTTCATGTTTTTTTTCACGGGTCCGAGCGACTCGGATCTTCCCGCCTTGCTCGGTTAACCCGAGCGCGCCCGAACGTCATCATGACGCTGTCGGATTCTCGCGAGGCTCGGATTCTATCGCGAGACTCGGATTCTATATAAGGAGCCGCGCGTCGCCGCCATTTTCACACGTGCATTGAGATTGATAGGGAGAGGACGTGGCTGGCGTCCTCTCCATTTAGATTATAAGAGACTGAGAGAGATTTACTGGAGCTGACTAGGAGGAGTACTGTTACTGTAGAAGTGTAGAGACTGAGTGGAGAGAGTTTACTAGTGAGGACAGTGCAGTTTACTTTATAATCCGTTCTCTGCCTGAAAAAAGCGATACACAGCACACAGTGACTCAGTCACATACCATATCTGTGTGCACTGCTCAGGCTCAGGCCAGTGTGCTGCATCATCTATTATCTATATATAATATTATATATATCTGTCTGACTGCTCAGCTCACACAGCTTATAATTAGAGATGAGCGCCTGAAATTTTTCGGGTTTTGTGTTTTGGTTTTGGGTTCGGTTCCGCGGCCGTGTTTTGGGTTCGAACGCGTTTTGGCAAAACCTCACCGAATTTTTTTTGTCGGATTCGGGTGTGTTTTGGATTCGGGTGTTTTTTTCAAAAAACACTAAAAAACAGCTTAAATCATAGAATTTGGGGGTCATTTTGATCCCAAAGTATTATTAACCTCAAAAACCATAATTTACACTCATTTTCAGTCTATTCTGAATACCTCACACCTCACAATATTATTTTTAGTCCTAAAATTTGCACCGAGGTCGCTGTGTGAGTAAGATAAGCGACCCTAGTGGCCGACACAAACACCGGGCCCATCTAGGAGTGGCACTGCAGTTGATAAAGAGATAGTATACTCGTAACTAGTATGTATGTATAAAGAAAGAAAAAAAAACCACGGTTAGGTGGTATATACAATTATGGACGGGCTGCCGAGTGCCGACACAGAGGTAGCCACAGCCGTGAACTACCGCACTGTACTGTGTCTGCTGCTAATATAGACTGGTTGATAAAGAGATAGTATACTCGTAACTAGTATGTATGTATAAAGAAAGAAAAAAAAACCACGGTTAGGTGGTATATACAATTATGGACGGGCTGCCGAGTGCCGACACAGAGGTAGCCACAGCCGTGAACTACCGCACTGTACTGTGTCTGCTGCTAATATAGACTGGTTGATAAAGAGATAGTATACTCGTAACTAGTATGTATGTATAAAGAAAGAAAAAAAAACCACGGTTAGGTGGTATATACAATTATGGACGGGCTGCCGAGTGCCGACACAGAGGTAGCCACAGCCGTGAACTACCGCACTGTACTGTGTCTGCTGCTAATATATAGACTGGTTGATAAAGAGATAGTATACTCGTAACTAGTATGTATGTATAAAGAAAGAAAAAAAAACCACGGTTAGGTGGTATATACAATTATGGACGGGCTGCGAGTGCCGACACAGAGGTAGCCACAGCCGTGAACTACCGCACTGTACTGTGTCTGCTGCTAATATATAGACTGGTTGATAAAGAGATAGTATACTCGTAACTAGTATGTATGTATAAAGAAAGAAAAAAAAACCACGGTTAGGTGGTATATACAATTATGGACGGGCTGCCGAGTGCCGACACAGAGGTAGCCACAGCCGTGAACTACCGCACTGTACTGTGTCTGCTGCTAATATATAGACTGGTTGATAAAGAGATAGTATACTCGTAACTAGTATGTATGTATAAAGAAAGAAAAAAAAACCACGGTTAGGTGGTATATACAATTATGGACGGGCTGCCGAGTGCCGACACAGAGGTAGCCACAGCCGTGAACTACCGCACTGTACTGTGTCTGCTGCTAATATATAGACTGGTTGATAAAGAGATAGTATACTCGTAACTAGTATGTATGTATAAAGAAAGAAAAAAAAACCACGGTTAGGTGGTATATACAATTATGGACGGGCTGCCGAGTGCCGACACAGAGGTAGCCACAGCCGTGAACTACCGCACTGTACTGTGTCTGCTGCTAATATATAGACTGGTTGATAAAGAGATAGTATACTCGTAACTAGTATGTATGTATAAAGAAAGAAAAAAAAACCACGGTTAGGTGGTATATACAATTATGGACGGGCTGCCGAGTGCCGACACAGAGGTAGCCACAGCCGTGAACTACCGCACTGTACTGTGTCTGCTGCTAATATAGACTGGTTGATAAAGAGATAGTATACTACTAATATTATATACTGGTGGTCAGGTCACTGGTCACTAGTCACACTGGCAGTGGCACTCCTGCAGCAAAAGTGTGCACTGTTTAATTTTAATATAATATTATGTACTCCTGGCTCCTGCTATAACCTATAACTGGCACTGCAGTAGTGCTCCCCAGTCTCCCCCACAATTATAAGCTGTGTGAGCTGAGCAGTCAGACAGATATATAAAATATATATAGATGATGCAGCACACTGGCCTGAGCCTGAGCAGTGCACACAGATATGGTATGTGACTGACTGAGTCACTGTGTGTATCGCTTTTTTCAGGCAGAGAACGGATATATTAAATAAACTGCACTGTGTGTCTGGTGGTCACTCACTATATAATATATTATGTACTCCTGGCTCCTGCTATAACCTATAACTGGCACTGCAGTAGTGCTCCCCAGTCTCCCCCACAATTATAAGCTGTGTGAGCTGAGCAGTCAGACAGATATATATAATATTATATATAGATAGATAATAGATGATGCAGCACACTGGCCTGAGCCTGAGCAGTGCACACAGATATGGTATGTGACTGAGTCACTGTGTGCTGTGTATCGCTTTTTTCAGGCAGAGAACGGATTATAAATAAAAGTGGTGGTCACTGGTCACTATCAGCAAAACTCTGCACTGTACACTACTGAGTATGCTCCCCAAAATTAGTAAATCAAGTGTCTCTCTAATCTATTCTAATTCTAAACGGAGAGGACGCCAGCCACGTCCTCTCCCTATCAATCTCAATGCACGTGTGAAAATGGCGGCGACGCGCGGCTCCTTATATAGAATCCGAGTCTCGCGATAGAATCCGAGCCTCGCGAGAATCCGACAGCGTCATGATGACGTTCGGGCGCGCTCGGGTTAACCGAGCAAGGCGGGAAGATCCGAGTCGCTCGGACCCGTGAAAAAAAACATGAAGTTCTGGCGGGTTCGGATTCAGAGAAACCGAACCCGCTCATCTCTACTTATAATTGTGGGGGAGACTGGGGAGCACTACTGCAGTGCCAGTTATAGGTTATAGCAGGAGCCAGGAGTACATAATATATTATATAGTGAGTGACCACCAGACACACAGTGCAGTTTATTTAATATATCCGTTCTCTGCCTGAAAAAAGCGATACACACAGTGACTCAGTCAGTCACATACCATATCTGTGTGCACTGCTCAGGCTCAGGCCAGTGTGCTGCATCATCTATTATCTATATATAATATTATATATATCTGTCTGACTGCTCAGCTCACACAGCTTATAATTGTGGGGGAGACTGGGGAGCACTACTGCAGTGCCAGTTATAGGTTATAGCAGGAGCCAGGAGTACATAATATATTATATAGTGAGTGACCACCAGACACACAGTGCAGTTTATTTAATATATCCGTTCTCTGCCTGAAAAAAGCGATACACACAGTGACTCAGTCAGTCACATACCATATCTGTGTGCACTGCTCAGGCTCAGGCCAGTGTGCTGCATCATCTATATATATTATATATCTGTCTGACTGCTCAGCTCACACAGCTTATAATTGTGGGGGAGACTGGGGAGCACTACTGCAGTGCCAGTTATAGGTTATAGCAGGAGCCAGGAGTACATATTATATTAAAATTAAACAGTGCACACTTTTGCTGCAGGAGTGCCACTGCCAGTGTGACTGACCAGTGACCTGACCACACTGACCACCAGTATAGTTAGTAGTATACTTATATTGTGATTGCCTGAAAAAGTTAAACACTCGTCGTGTGACTTCACTTGTGTGTTTTTTTTTTTTTTATTCTATAAAAATAAAACTCATTCTGCTGACAGACAGTGTCCAGCAGGTCCGTCATTATATAATATATAATATATACCTGTCCGGCTGCAGTAGTGATATATATATATATATTTTATATCATTTATCATCCAGTCGCAGCAGACACAGTACGGTAGTTCACGGCTGTGGCTACCTCTGTGTCTCTGCACTCGGCAGGCAGTCCGTCCATAATTGTAATACCACCTAACCGTGGATTTTTTTCATTCTTCTTTATACATACATAGTTACATAGACATCTTCTCTTTATCAACCAGTCTATATTAGCTGCAGACACAGTACAGTACGGTAGTTCACGGCTGTGGCTACCTCTGTGTCTGCACTCGGCAGGCAGTCCGTCCATAATTGTATACCACCTAACCGTGGATTTTTTTCAGTCTTCTTTATACATACATAGTTACATAGACATCTTCTCTTTATCAACCAGTCTATATTAGCTGCAGACACAGTACAGTACGGTAGTTCACGGCTGTGGCTACCTCTGTGTCTGCAGTCGGCAGGCAGTCCATAATTGTATACTAGTATCCATCTCCATTGTTTACCTGAGGTGCCTTTTAGTTGTGCCTATTAAAATATGGAGAACAAAAATGTTGAGGTTCCAAAATTAGGGAAAGATCAAGATCCACTTCCACCTCGTGCTGAAGCTGCTGCCACTAGTCATGGCCGAGACGATGAAATGCCAGCAACGTCGTCTGCCAAGGCCGATGCCCAATGTCATAGTACAGAGCATGTCAAATCCAAAACACCAAATATCAGAAAAAAAAGGACTCCAAAACCTAAAATAAAATTGTCGGAGGAGAAGCGTAAACTTGCCAATATGCCATTTACCACACGGAGTGGCAAGGAACGGCTGAGGCCCTGGCCTATGTTCATGGCTAGTGGTTCAGCTTCACATGAGGATGGAAGCACTCAGCCTCTCGCTAGAAAAATGAAAAGACTCAAGCTGGCAAAAGCAGCACAGCAAAGAACTGTGCATTCTTCGAAATCCCAAATCCACAAGGAGAGTCCAATTGTGTCGGTTGCGATGCCTGACCTTCCCAACACTGGACGTGAAGAGCATGCGCCTTCCACCATTTGCACGCCCCCTGCAAGTGCTGGAAGGAGCACCCGCAGTCCAGTTCCTGATAGTCAGATTGAAGATGTCAGTGTTGAAGTACACCAGGATGAGGAGGATATGGGTGTTGCTGGCGCTGGGGAGGAAATTGACCAGGAGGATTCTGATGGTGAGGTGGTTTGTTTAAGTCAGGCACCCGGGGAGACACCTGTTGTCCGTGGGAGGAATATGGCCGTTGACATGCCAGGTGAAAATACCAAAAAAATCAGCTCTTCGGTGTGGAGGTATTTCACCAGAAATGCGGACAACAGGTGTCAAGCCATGTGTTCCCTTTGTCAAGCTGTAATAAGTAGGGGTAAGGACGTTAACCACCTCGGAACATCCTCCCTTATACGTCACCTGCAGCGCATTCATAATAAGTCAGTGACAAGTTCAAAAACTTTGGGTGACAGCGGAAGCAGTCCACTGACCAGTAAATCCCTTCCTCTTGTAACCAAGCTCACGCAAACCACCCCACCAACTCCCTCAGTGTCAATTTCCTCCTTCCCCAGGAATGCCAATAGTCCTGCAGGCCATGTCACTGGCAATTCTGACGAGTCCTCTCCTGCCTGGGATTCCTCCGATGCATCCTTGCGTGTAACGCCTACTGCTGCTGGCGCTGCTGTTGTTGCCGCTGGGAGTCGATGGTCATCCCAGAGGGGAAGTCGTAAGCCCACTTGTACTACTTCCAGTAAGCAATTGACTGTTCAACAGTCCTTTGCGAGGAAGATGAAATATCACAGCAGTCATCCTACTGCAAAGCGGATAACTGAGGCCTTGACAACTATGTTGGTGTTAGACGTGCGTCCGGTATCCGCCGTTAGTTCACAGGGAACTAGACAATTTATTGAGGCAGTGTGCCCCCGTTACCAAATACCATCTAGGTTCCACTTCTCTAGGCAGGCGATACCGAGAATGTACACGGACGTCAGAAAAAGACTCACCAGTGTCCTAAAAAATGCAGTTGTACCCAATGTCCACTTAACCACGGACATGTGGACAAGTGGAGCAGGGCAGGGTCAGGACTATATGACTGTGACAGCCCACTGGGTAGATGTATGGACTCCCGCCGCAAGAACAGCAGCGGCGGCACCAGTAGCAGCATCTCGCAAACGCCAACTCTTTCCTAGGCAGGCTACGCTTTGTATCACCGCTTTCCAGAATACGCACACAGCTGAAAACCTCTTACGGCAACTGAGGAAGATCATCGCGGAATGGCTTACCCCAATTGGACTCTCCTGTGGATTTGTGGCATCGGACAACGCCAGCAATATTGTGTGTGCATTAAATATGGGCAAATTCCAGCACGTCCCATGTTTTGCACATACCTTGAATTTGGTGGTGCAGAATTTTTAAAAAAACGACAGGGGCGTGCAAGAGATGCTGTCGGTGGCCAGAAGAATTGCGGGACACTTTCGGCGTACAGGCACCACGTACAGAAGACTGGAGCACCACCAAAAACTACTGAACCTGCCCTGCCATCATCTGAAGCAAGAAGTGGTAACGAGGTGGAATTCAACCCTCTATATGCTTCAGAGGTTGGAGGAGCAGCAAAAGGCCATTCAAGCCTATACAATTGAGCACGATATAGGAGGTGGAATGCACCTGTCTCAAGTGCAGTGGAGAATGATTTCAACGTTGTGCAAGGTTCTGATGCCCTTTGAACTTGCCACACGTGAAGTCAGTTCAGACACTGCCAGCCTGAGTCAGGTCATTCCCCTCATCAGGCTTTTGCAGAAGAAGCTGGAGGCATTGAAGAAGGAGCTAAAAGGGAGCGATTCCGCTAGGCATGTGGGACTTGTGGATGCAGCCCTTAATTCGCTTAACAAGGATTCACGGGTGGTCAATCTGTTGAAATCAGAGCACTACATTTTGGCCACCGTGCTCGATCCTAGATTTAAAGCCTACCTTGGATCTCTCTTTCCGGCAGACACAAGTCTGCTGGGGTTCAAAGACCTGCTGGTGAGAAAATTGTCAAGTCAAGCGGAACGCGACCTGTCAACATCTCCTCCTTCACATTCTCCCGCAACTGGGGGTGCGAGGAAAAGGCTCAGAATTCCGAGCCCACCCGCTGGCGGTGATGCAGGGCAGTCTGGAGCGACTGCTGATGCTGACATCTGGTTCGGACTGAAGGACCTGACAACGATTACGGACATGTCGTCTACTGTCACTGCATATGATTCTCTCAACATTGATAGAATGGTGGAGGATTATATGAGTGACCGCATCCAAGTAGGCACGTCACACAGTCCGTACTTATACTGGCAGGAAAAAGAGGCAATTTGGAGGCCCTTGCACAAACTGGCTTTATTCTACCTAAGTTGCCCTCCCACAAGTGTGTACTCCGAAAGAGTGTTTAGTGCCGCCGCTCACCTTGTCAGCAATCGGCGTACGAGGTTACATCCAGAAAATGTGGAGAAGATGATGTTCGTTAAAATGAATTATAATCAATTCCTCCGCGGAGACATTGACCAGCAGCAATTGCCTCCACAAAGTACACAGGGAGCTGAGATGGTGGATTCCAGTGGGGACGAATTGATAATCTGTGAGGAGGGGGATGTACACGGTGATATATCGGAGGGTGAAGATGAGGTGGACATCTTGCCTCTGTAGAGCCAGTTTGTGCAAGGAGAGATTAATTGCTTCTTTTTTGGGGGGGGTCCAAACCAACCCGTCATATCAGTCACAGTCGTGTGGCAGACCCTGTCACTGAAATGATGGGTTGGTTAAAGTGTGCATGTCCTGTTTTGTTTATACAACATAAGGGTGGGTGGGAGGGCCCAAGGACAATTCCATCTTGCACCTCTTTTTTCTTTTCTTTTTCTTTGCATCATGTGCTGATTGGGGAGGGTTTTTTGGAAGGGACATCCTGCGTGACACTGCAGTGCCACTCCTAGATGGGCCCGGTGTTTGTGTCGGCCACTAGGGTCGCTAATCTTACTCACACAGTCAGCTACCTCATTGCGCCTCTTTTTTTCTTTGCGTCATGTGCTGTTTGGGGAGGGTTTTTTGGAAGGGACATCCTGCGTGACACTGCAGTGCCACTCCTAGATGGGCCCGGTGTTTGTGTCGGCCACTAGGGTCGCTAATCTTACTCACACAGCTACCTCATTGCGCCTCTTTTTTTCTTTGCGTCATGTGCTGTTTGGGGAGGGTTTTTTGGAAGGGCCATCCTGCGTGACACTGCAGTGCCACTCCTAGATGGGCCCGGTGTTTGTGTCGGCCACTAGGGTCGCTAATCTTACTCACACAGCTACCTCATTGCGCCTCTTTTTTTCTTTGCGTCATGTGCTGTTTGGGGAGGGTTTTTTGGAAGGGCCATCCTGCGTGACACTGCAGTGCCACTCCTAGATGGGCCCGGTGTTTGTGTCGGCCACTAGGGTCGCTAATCTTACTCACACAGCTACCTCATTGCGCCTCTTTTTTTCTTTGCGTCATGTGCTGTTTGGGGAGGGTTTTTTGGAAGGGACATCCTGCGTGACACTGCAGTGCCACTCCTAGATGGGCCCGGTGTTTGTGTCGGCCACTAGGGTCGCTTATCTTACTCACACAGCGACCTCGGTGCAAATTTTAGGACTAAAAATAATATTGTGAGGTGTGAGGTATTCAGAATAGACTGAAAATGAGTGTAAATTATGGTTTTTGAGGTTAATAATACTTTGGGATCAAAATGACCCCCAAATTCTATGATTTAAGCTGTTTTTTAGTGTTTTTTGAAAAAAACACCCGAATCCAAAACACACCGGAATCCGACAAAAAAAATTCGGTGAGGTTTTGCCAAAACGCGTTCGAACCCAAAACACGGCCGCGGAACCGAACCCAAAACCAAAACACAAAACCCGAAAAATTTCAGGCGCTCATCTCTAGTCGCAACTCGCAAGGGACCTCCTGGCGCCAGTTTCAGGCTCCGGCCTGTTGTTTGTTAGACTGGGCTCTAAACGCAGGGGTCGCATGTGACCCCCTGGCACCAGTTTTGGCCCCGACCTGTTGTTTCTTAGACTGGGCACTAGACGTAGGGGCCACAAAGGACCCCCTGGCACCTGTTTCAGGCTCCGGCCTGTTATTTGTTAGACTTAGGTGTCGCAGGTGACCCCCTGGCACCAGTTTCGTACTCAGGCATGTGATTAGTTATACTGGGCACTATACGTAGAGGTCGAAAGGGACCCCCTGGCACCAGTTTCGTACTCAGGCATGTTGTTAGTTAGAATGGGCACTATACGTAGAGGTCAAAATTGACCCCCTGGCACAAGTTTCCAGCTACGCCTTTTGTTTGTTAGATTGGGCACTAGAGATCAGGGCCTGTTGTTTGTTAGACTGGGCTTTAGACGCAGGGGTAACAGGTGACCCCTTGGAACCAGTTTCAGGCTCCGGCCTGTTGTTTGTTAGACTGGGCACTAGACATAGGGGCCGCAGGTGACCCCCTGGCACCAGTTTCCTACTCAGGCATGTTGTTAGTTAGACTGGGCACTATACGTAGAGGTCGAAAGGGACCCCCTGGCACCAGTTTCAGGCTCCGGCCTTTTGTTTGTTAGATTGGGCACTAGAGATCTGGGTCGCATGTGACACCCTGGCACCAATTTCTTGCTCAGGCCTGTTGTTTGTTAGACTGGGCTTTAGACGCAGTGGTCGCAAGGGACCTCCTGTCACCAGTTTCAGGCTCCGGCCTGTTATTTGTTAGACTGGGCTCTAGACGCAGGGGTCGCAGGTGACTCCCTGGCACCAGTTTTGGGCCCGACCTGTTATTTCTTAGACTGGGCACTAGATACAGGGGTCACAGGTGACCCCCTTGCACCAGTTTCAGGCTCCGGCCTATTACATGTTAGACTGGGCACTAGACGTAGGGGCCACAAGGGATCCCCTGGCACCAGTTTCAGGCTCCGGCCTGGTGTTTCTTAGACTGGGCTTTAGACACAGGGGTAACAGGTGACCCCTTGGAACCAGTTTCAGGCTCCGACCTGTTGTTTGTTAGACTGGGCACTAGACATAGGGGCCGCAGGTGACCCCCTGGCACCAGTTTCATACTCAGGCATGTTGTTAGTTAGACTGGGCACTATACGTAGAGGTCGAAAGGGACCCCCTGGCACCAGTTTCAGGCTCCGGCCTTTTGTTTGTTAGATTGGGCACTAGAGATCAGGGTCGCATGTGATCCCCTGGCACCAATTTCTTGCTCAGGCCTGTTGTTTTTCAGACTGGGCATTAGACATAGGGGTCGCAGGTGACCCCCTGGCACCAGTTTCGTACTCAGGCATGTGATTAGTTAGACTCGGCACTATACGTAGAGGTCGAAAGGGACCCCCTGGCACCAATTTCGTACTCAGGCATGTTATCAGTTAGACTGGGCACTATACGTAGAGGTCAAAATTGACCCCCTGGCACCAGTTTCAAGCTACGCCTTTTGTTTGTTAGATTGGGCACTAGACATCAGGGTCGCAGGTGTCCCACTGGTACCAATTTCCTGCTCAGGCTTGTTGTTTGCTAGACTGGGAACTAGATGTAGGGGTCGCAAGGGACCCCCTGGCACCAGTTTCAGGCTCCGGCCTGTTTGTTAGACTGGGCTTTAGACGCAGGGGTAATACGTGACCCCTTGGAACCAGTTTCAGGCTCCGGCCTGTTGTTTTTTAGACTGGGCACTAGTTGTAGGGGCCACAAGGGACCCCTGGCACCAGTTTCGGGCTCCGATCTGTTGTTTCTTAGACTGGGCACTAGACATAGGGGTCGCAGGTGACCCCCTGGCACTAGTTTCAGGCTCCAGCCTATTATTTGTTAGACTGGGCACTAGACGTAGGGGCCACAAGGGACCCCCTGGCACAAGTTTTGGTCTCCATCCTTTTATTTTTTAGACTGGGCACTAGACATAGGAGTCGCAGGTGACCCCCTGGCACCAGTTTCGTACTCAGGCATGTTGTCAGTTAGACTGGGCACTATACGTAGAGGTTAAAATTGACCCCCTGGCACCAGTTTCAAGCTACGCCTTTTGTTTGTTAGATTGGGCACTAGACATCAGGGTCGCAGGTGTCCCACTGGCACCAATTTCCTGCTCAGGCCTGTTTGCTAGACTGGGAACTAGATGTAGGGGTCGCAAGGGACCCCCTGGCACCAGTTTCAGGCTCCGGCCTGTTTGTTAGACTTGGCTTTAGACGCAGGGGTAATACGTGACCCCTTGGAACCAGTTTCAGGCTCCGGCCTGTTGTTTTTTAGACTGGGCACTAGTTGTAGGGGCGGCAGGTGGCCCCCTGGCACCAGTTTCGGGCTCCGATCTGTTGTTTCTTAGACTGGGCACTAGACATAGGGGTCGCAGGTGACCCCCTTGCACTAGTTTCAGGCTCCGGCCTATTATTTGTTAGACTGGACACTAGACGTAGGGGCCACAAGGGACCCCCCTGTTGTTTGTTAGACTGGGCACTAGATGTAGGGGCCTAAGGTGACCCCCTGGCACCAGTTCCAAACCCCGGCCTGCTGTTTCTTAGACTGGGCACTGGACGTAGGGGTCGCAACTCGCAAGGGACCTCCTGGCACCAGTTTCAGGCTCCGGCCTGTTGTTTGTTAGACTGGGCTCTAGACGCAGGGGTCGCAGGTGACCCCCTGGCACCAGTTTTGGGCCCGACCTATGGTGTCTTAGACTGGGCACTAGACACAGGGGTCACAGGTGACCCCCTTGCACCAGTTTCAGGCTCCGGCCTGTTGTTTGTTAGACTGGGCGTTAGACGCAGGTGTAATAGGTGACCCCTTGGAACCAGTTTCAGGCTCCGGCCGGTTGTTTTATAGACTGGGCACTAGTTGTAGGGGCCGCAGGTGGCCCCCTGGCACCAATTTCCTTCTCCGGCCTGTTGTTTGATAGACTGGGCACTAGATGTAGGGGCCGCTGGTGACCCCCTGGCACCAGTTCCGAGCTCCGGCCTGGTGTTTCTTAGACTGGGCACTGGACGTAGGTGTCGCAAGGGACCTCCTGGCACCAGTTTCAGGCTCCAGCCTGTTGTTTGTTAGACTGGGCACTAGTTGTAGGGGCCGTGGGTGACACCCTGGCACCAGTTTCGGGCTCCGGCCTGTTGTTTCTTAGACTGCTCACTAGACACAGGGGTCGCAGGTGACCCCCTGGCACCAGTTTCAGGCACTGGCCTATTATTTGTTAGACTGGGCACTAGACGTAGGGGCCACAAGGGACCCCCTGGCACCAGTTTCAGTCTCCGGCCTGTTGTTTGTTAGACTGGGCTTTAGACACAGGGGTAACAGGTGACCCCTTGGATCCAGTTTCAGGCTCCGGCCTGTTGTTTGTTAGACTGGGCACTAGACATAGGGGCCGCAGGTGACCCCCTGGCACCAGTTTCATACTCAGGCATGTTGTTAGTTAGACTGGGCACTATACGTAGAGGTCGAAAGGGACCCCCTGGCACCAGTTTCAGGCTCCGGCCTTTTGTTTGTTAGATTGGGCACTAGAGATCAGGGTCGCATGTGATCCCCTGGCACCAATTTCTTGCTCAGGCCTGTTGTTTTTTAGACTGGGCATTAGACATAGGGGTCGCAGGTGACCCCCTGGCACCAGTTTCGTACTCAGGCATGTGATTAGTTAGACTCAGCACTATACGTAGAGGTCGAAAGGGACCCCCTGGCACCAATTTCGTACTCAGGCATGTTGTCAGTTAGACTGGGCACTATACGTAGAGGTCAAAATTGACCCCCTGGCACCAGTTTCAAGCTACGCCTTTTGTTTGTTAGATTGGGCACTAGACATCAGGGTCGCAGGTGTCCCACTGGCACCAATTTCCTGCTCAGGCCTGTTGTTTGCTAGACTAGATGTAGGGGTCGCAAGGGACCCCCTGGCACCAGTTTCAGGCTCCGGCCTGTTTGTTAGACTGGGCTTTAGACGCAGGGGTAATACGTGACCCCTTGGAACCAGTTTCAGGCTCCGGCCTGTTGTTTTTTAGACTGGGCACTAGTTGTAGGGGCGGCAGGTGGCCCCCTGGCACCAGTTTCTGGCTCCGATCTGTTGTTTCTTAGACTGGGCACTAGACAAAGGGGTCGCAGGTGACCCCCTGGCACTAGTTTCAGGCTCCGGCCTATTATTTGTTAGACTGGACACTAGACGTAGGGGCCACAAGGGACCCCCTGGCACAAGTTTCGGTCTCCATCCTTTTGTTTTTTAGACTGGGCACTAGACATAGGGGTCGCAGGTGAACCCCTGGCACCAGTTTCGTACTCAGGCATGTTGTTAGTTAGACTGGGCACTATACGTAGAGGTCGAAAAGGACCCCCTGGCACCAGTTTCAGGCTCCAGCCTTTTGTTTGTTAGACTGGGCACTAGACATAGGGGTCGCAGGTGACCCCCTGGCACCAATTTCCTGCTCAGGCCTGTTGTTTGTTAGACTGGGCACTAGATGTAGGGGCCTAAGGCGACCCCCTGGCACCAGTTCCAAACCCCGGCCTGGTGTTTCTTAGACTAGGAACTAGAAGTGGGGGTCACAAGGGACCTCCTGGCACCAGTTTCAGGCTCCGGCCTGTTGTTTGTTAGACTGGGCTCTAGACGCAGGGGTCGCAGGTGACCCTCTGGCACCAGTTTTGGGCCCGACCTATTGTGTCTTAGACTGGGCACTAGACACAGGGGTCACAGGTGACCCCCTTGCACCAGTTTCAGGCTCCGGCCTGTTGTTTTATAGGCTGGACGCTAGTTGTAGGGACCGCAGGTGGCCCCCTGGCACCAATTTCCTGCTCCGGCCTGTTGTTTGATAGACTGGGCACTAGATGTAGGGGCCGCAGGTGACCCCCTGGCACCAGTTCTGAGCTCCGGCCTGGTGTTTCTTACACTGGGCACTGGACGTAGGTGTCGAAAGGGACCTCCTGGCACCAGTTTCAGGCTCCGGCCTGTTGTTTGTTAGACTGGGCACTAGTTGTAAGGGCCGTGGGTGACACCCTGGCACCAGTTTCGGGCTCCGGCCTGTTGTTTCTTAGACTGGGCACTAGACACAGGGGTCGCAGGTGACCCCCTGGCACCAGTTTCAGGCTCTGGCCTATTATTTGTTAGACTGGGCACTAGACGTAGGGGCCACAAGGGACCCCCTGGCACCAGTTTCAGTCTCCGGCCTGTTGTTTGTTAGACTGGGCTTTAGACGCCGGGGTAACAGGTGACCCCTTGGAACCAGTTTCAGGCTCCGGCCTGTTGTTTGTTAGACTGGGCACTAGACATAGGGGCCGCAGGTGACCCCCTGGCACCAGTTTCGTACTCAGGCATGTTGTTAGTTAGACTGGGCACTATACGTAGAGGTCGAAAGGGACCCCCTGGCACCAGTTTCAGGCTCCGCCCTTTTGTTTGTTAGATTGGGCCCTAGAGATCAGGGTCGCATGTGATCCCCTGGCACCAATTTCTTGCTCAGGCCTGTTGTTTGTTAGACTAGGCACTAGATGTAGGGGCCTAAGGTGACCCCCTGGCACCAGTTCCAAACCCCGGCCTGCTGTTTCTTAGACTGGGCACTGGACGTAGGGGTCGCAACTCGCAAGGGACCTCCTGGCACCAGTTTCAGGCTCCGGCCTGTTGTTTGTTAGACTGGGCTCTAGACGCAGGGGTCGCATGTGACCCCCTGGCACCAGTTTTGGGCCCGACCTGTTGTTTCTTAGACTGGGCACTAGACACAGAGGTCACAGGTGACCCCATTGCACCAGTTTCAGGCTCCGGCCTATTATTTGTTATACTGGGCACTAGACGTAGGGGCCACAAAGGTCCCCCTGGCACCTGTTTCAGGCTCCGGCCTGTTGTTTGTTAGACTGGGCATTAGACACAGGGGTAACAGTGACCCCTTGGAACCAGTTTCAGGCTCCGGCCTGTTGTTAGACTGGGCACTAGTTGTAGGGGCCACAAGGGACCCCCTGGCACCAGTTTCGGTCTCCAGCCTTTTGTTTTTTAGACTGGGCATTAGACATAGGTGTCGCAGGTGACCCTCTGGCACCAGTTTCGTACTCAGGTATGTGATTAGTTAGACTGGGCACTATACGTAGAGGTCGAAAGGGACCCCCTGGCACCAGTTTCGGGCTCCGGCCTGTTCTTTATTAGACTAGGCACTAGACACAGGGGTCACAGGTGACCCCCTTGCACCAGTTTCAGGCTCCGGCCTATTATTTGTTAAACTGGGCACTAGACGTAGGGGCCTCAAGGGACCCCCTGGCACCAATTTCGGTCTCCAGCCTTTTGTTTTTTAGACTGGGCACTAGACATAGGGGTCGCAGGTGACCCCCTGGCACCAGTTTAGTACTCAGGCATGTTGTTGGTTAGACTGGGCACTATACGTAGAGGTCGAAAGGGACCCCCTGGCACCAGTTTCGGGCTCCGGTCTTTTGTTTGTTAGATTGGGCACTAGAGATCAGGGTCGCAGGTGTCCCACTGGCACCAATTTCCTGCTCAGGCCTATTGTTTGTTAGACTGGGCACTAGATGTAGGGGTCGCAAGGGAGCCCCTGGCACCAGTTTCAGGATCCGGACTGTTGTTTGTTAGACTGGGCTTTAGACGCAGGGGTCGCAAGGGACCTCCTGGCACCAGTTTCAGGATCCGGACTGTTGTTTGTTAGACTGGGCTTTAGACACAGGGGTAACAGGTGACCCCTTGGAACCAGTTTCAGGCTCCGGCCTGTTGTTTGTTAGACTGGGCACTAGTTGTAGGGGCCACAAGGGACCCCCTGGCACCAGTTTCGGTCTCCAGCCTTTTGTTTTTTAGACTGGGCATTAGACATAGGGGTCGCAGGTGACCCCCTGGCACCAGTTTCGTACTCAGGCATGTGATTAGTTAGACTGGGCACTATACGTAGAGGTCGAAAGGGACCCCCTGGCACCAGTTTCGTACTCAGGCATGTTGTTAGTTAGACTGGGCACTATGCGTAGAGGTCAAAATTGACCCCCTGGCACCAGTTTCAAGCTACGCCTTTTGTTTGTTAGATTGGGCACTAGACATCAGGGTCGCAGATGTCCCACTGGCACTAATTTCCTGCTCAGGCCTGTTGTTTGCTAGACTGGGCACTAGATGAAGGGGTCGCAAGGGACCCCCTTGGAACCAGTTTCAGGCTCCGGCCTGTTGTTTTTTAGACTGGGCACTAGTTGTAGGGACCGCAGGTGGCCCCCTGGCACCAGTTTCCTGCTCCGGCCTGTTGTTTGATAGACTGGGCACTAGATGTAGGGGCCGCTGGTGACCCCCTGGCACCAGTTCCGAGCTCCGGCCTGGTGTTTCTTAGACTGGGCACTGGACGTAGGTGTCGCAAGGGACCTTTTGGCACCAGTTTCAGGCTCCGGCCTGTTGTTTGTTAGACTGGGCACTAGTTGTAGGGGCCGTGGGTGACCCCCTTGCACCAGTTTCAGGCTACGGCCTATTATTTGTTAGACTGGGCATTAGATGTAGGGGCCACAAGGGACCCCCTGGCACCAGTTTTGGTCTCCAGCCTTTTGTTTTTTAGACTGGGCACAAGACTTCGGGGTCGCAGGTGACCCCCTGGCACCAGTTTCGTACTCAGGCATGTTGTTAGTTAGACTGGGCACTATACGTAGAGGTCGAAAGGGACACCCTGGCACCAGTTTCAGGCTCCGGCCTTTTGTTTGTTAAATTGGGCACTAGAGATCAGGGTCGCATGTGACCCCCTGGCACCAATTTCCTGCTCAGGCCTGTTGTTTGTTAGACTGGGCACTAGATGTAGGGGCCGCAGGTGACCCCCTGGCACCAGTTCCGAGCTCCGGCCTGGTGTTTCTTAGACTGGGCACTGGACGTAGGTGTCGCAAGGGACCTCCTGGCACCAGTTTCAGGCTCCGGCCTGTTGTTTGTTAGACTGGGCACTAGTTGTAGGGGCCGTGGGTGACCCCCTTGCACCAGTTTCAGGCTACGGCCTATTATTTGTTAGACTGGGCATTAGATGTAGGGGCCACAAGGGACCCCCTGGCACCAGTTTTTGTCTCCAGCCTTTTGTTTTTTAGACTGGGCTCAAGACTTCGGGGTCGCAGGTGACCCCCTGGCACCAGTTTCGTACTCAGGCATGTTGTTAGTTAGACTGGGCACTATACGTAGAGGTCGAAAGGGACACCCTGGCACCGGTTTCAGGCTCCGGCCTTTTGTTTGTTAGATTGGGCACTAGAGATCAGGGTTGCAGGTGACCCCCTGGCACCAATTTCCTGCTCAGGCCTGTTGTTTGTTAGACTGGGCACTATGTGTAGGGGCCTAGGTTACTCCCTGCCAATAGATACAAACCCCGGCCTGGTGTTTCTTAGACTGGGCACTTAACGTAGGGGTCGCAAGGGACCTCCTGGCACCAGTTTCAGGCTCCGGCCTGTTGTTTGTTAGACTGGGCTCTAGACACAGGGGTCACAGGTGACCCCCTTGCACCAGTTTCAGGCTCCGGCCTATTATTTGTTAGACTGGGCACTAGACGTAGGGACCACAAAGGACCCCCTGGCACCTGTTTCAGGCTCCGGCCTGTTGTTTGTTAGAGTGGCATTAGACACAGGGGTAACAGGTGACCCCTTGGAACCAGTTTCAGGCTCCGGCCTGTTGTTTGACTGGGCACTAGTTGTAGGGGCCACAAGGTACCCCCTGGCACCAGTTTCGGTCTCCAGCCTTTTGTTTTTTAGACTGGGCATTAGACATAGGTGTCGCAGGTGACCCCCTGGTACCAGTTTCGTACTCAGGCATGTGATTAGTTAGACTGGGCACTATACGTAGAGGTCGAAAGGGACCCCCTGGCACCAGTTTCGGGCTCCGGCCTGTTCTATATTAGACTAGGCACTAGACACAGGGGTCACAGGTGACCCCCTGGCGCCAGTTTCGGGCTCCGGCCTTTTGTTTGTTAGATTGGGCACTAGAGATCAGGGTCGCAGGTGACCCCCTGGAACCAATTTCCTGCTCAGGCCTGTTGTTTGTTAGACTGGGCACTATGTGTAGGGGCCTAGGTTACCCCCTGCCAATAGATACAAACCCCGGCCTGGTGTTTCTTAGACTGGGCACTTGACGTAGGGGTCGCAAGGGACCTCCTGGCACCAGTCTCAGGCTCCGGCATGTTGTTTGTTAGACTGGGCTCTAGACGCAGAGGTCACAGGTGACCCCCTGGCACCATTTTTGGGCCCGACCTGTTGTTTCTTAAACTGGGCACTAGACACAGGGGTCACAGGTGACCCCCTTGCACCAGTTTCAGGCTCTGGCCTATTATTTGTTAGACTGGGCACTAGACGTGGGGGCCACAAAGGACCCCCTGGCACCTGTTTCAGGCTCCGGCCTGTTGTTTGTTAGACTGGGCATTAGACACAGGGGTAACAGGTGACCCCTTGGAACCAGTTTCAGGCTCCGGCCTGTTGATTGACTGGGCACTAGTTGTAGGGGCCACAAGGGACCCCCTGGCACCAGTTTCGGTCTCCAGCCTTTTGTTTTTTAGACTGGGCGTTAGACATAGGTGTCGCAGGTGACCCTCTGGCACCAGTTTCGTACTCAGGCATGTGATTAGTTAGACTGGGCACTATACGTAGATGTCGAAAGGGACCCCCTGGCACCAGTTTCGGGCTCCGGCCTGTTCTTTATTAGACTAGGTAGGCACTAGACACAGTGGTCACAGGTGACCCCCTTGCACCAGTTTCAGGCTCCGGCCTATTAATTGTTAAACTGGGCACTAGACGTAGGGGCCACAAGGGACCCCCTGGCACCAGTTTCGGTCTCCAGTCTTTTGTTTTTTAGACTGGGCACTAGACATAGGGGTCGCAGGTGACCCCCTGGCACCAGTTTCGTACTCAGGCATGTTGTTAGTTAGACTGGGCACTATACGTAGAGGTCAAAATTGACCCCCTGGCACCAGTTTCAAGCTACGCCTTTTGTTTGTTAGATTGGGCACTAGAGATCAGGGTCGCAGGTGTCCCACTGGCACCAATTTCCTGCTCAGGCCTGTTGTTTGCAAGACTGGGCACTAGATGTAGGGGTCGCAAGGGACCCCCTGGCACCAGTTTCAGGCTCCGGCCTGTTGTTTGTTAGACTGGGCTTTAGACGCAGGGGTCACAAGGGACCTCCTGGCACCAGTTTCAGGCTCCGGCCTGTTGTTTGTTAGACTGGGCACTAGTTGTAGGGGCCGTGGGTGACCCCCTTGCACCAGTTTCAGGCTACGGCCTATTATTTGTTAGACTGGGCATTAGATGTAGGGGCCACAAGGGACCCCCTGGCACCAGTTTTGGTCTCCAGCCTTTTGTTTTTTAGACTGGGCACAAGACTTCGGGGTCGCAGGTGACCCCCTGGCACCAGTTTCGTACTCAGGCATGTTGTTAGTTAGACAGGCACTATACGTAGAGGTCGAAAGGGACACCCTGGCACCAGTTTCAGGCTCCGGCCTTTTGTTTGTTAGATTGGGCACTAGAGATCAGGGTCGCAGGTGACCCCCTGGCACCAATTTCCTGCTCAGGCCTGTTGTTTGTTAGACTGGGCACTATGTGTAGGGGCCTAGGTTACTCCCTGCCAATAGATACAAACCCCGGCCTGGTGTTTCTTAGACTGGGCACTTAACGTAGGGGTCGCAAGGGACCTCCTGGCACCAGTTTCAGGCTCCGGCCTGTTGTTTGTTAGACTGGGCTCTAGACACAGGGGTCACAGGTGACCCCCTTGCACCAGTTTCAGGCTCCGGCCTATTATTTGTTAGACTGGGCACTAGACGTAGGGACCACAAAGGACCCCCTGGCACCTGTTTCAGGCTCCGGCCTGTTGTTTGTTAGAGTGGGCATTAGACACAGGGGTAACAGGTGACCCCTTGGAACCAGTTTCAGGCTCCGGCCTGTTGTTTGACTGGGCACTAGTTGTAGGGGCCACAAGGTACCCCCTGGCACCAGTTTCGGTCTCCAGTCTTTTGTTTTTTAGACTGGGCATTAGACATAGGTGTCGCAGGTGACCCCCTGGTACCAGTTTCGTACTCAGGCATGTGATTAGTTAGACTGGGCACTATACGTAGAGGTCGAAAGGGACCCCCTGGCACCAGTTTCGGGCTCCGGCCTGTTCTATATTAGACTAGGCACTAGACACAGGGGTCACAGGTGACCCCCTTGCACCAGTTTCAGGCTCCGGACTATTAATTGTTAAACTTGGCACTAGACGTAGGGGCCACAAGGATCCCCTGGCACCAGTTTCGGTCTCCAGCCTTTTGTTTTTTAGACTGGGCACTAGACATAGGGGTCGCAGGTGACCCCCTGGCACCAGTTTCGTACTCAGGCATGTTGTTAGTTAGACTGGGCACTATACGTAGAGGTCGAAAGGGACCCCCTGGCGCCAGTTTCGGGCTCCGGCCTTTTGTTTGTTAGATTGGGCACTAGAGATCAGGGTCGCAGGTGACCCCCTGGAACCAATTTCCTGCTCAGGCCTGTTGTTTGTTAGATTGGGCACTATGTGTAGGGGCCTAGGTTACCCCCTGCCAATAGATACAAACCCTGGCCTGGTGTTTCTTAGACTGGGCACTTGACGTAGGGGTCGCAAGGGACCTCCTGGCACCAGTCTCAGGCTGCGGCATGTTGTTTGTTAGACTGGGCTCTAGACGCAGAGGTCACAGGTGACCCCCTGGCACCATTTTTGGGCCCGACCTGTTGTTTCTTAAACTGGGCACTAGACACAGGGGTCACAGGTGACCCCCTTGCACCAGTTTCAGGCTCCGGCCTATTATTTGTTAGACTGGGCACTAGACGTAGGGGCCACAAAGGACCCCCTGGCACCTGTTTCAGGCTCCAGCCTGTTGTTTGTTAGACTGGGCATTAGACACAGGGGTAACAGGTGACCCCTTGGAACCAGTTTCAGGCTCCGGCCTGTTGTTTGACTGGGCACTAGTTGTAGGGGCCACAAGGGACCCCCTGGCACCAGTTTCGGTCTCCAGCCTTTTGTTTTTTAGACTGGGCGTTAGACATAGGTGTCGCATGTGACCCTCTGGCACCAGTTTCGTACTCAGGCATGTGATTAGTTAGACTGGGCACTATACGTAGATGTCGAAAGGGACCCCCTGGCACCAGTTTCGGGCTCCGGCCTGTTCTTTATTAGACTAGGTAGGCACTAGACACAGTGGTCACAGGTGACCCCCTTGCACCAGTTTCATGCTCCGGCCTATTAATTGTTAAACTGGGCACTAGACGTAGGGGCCACAAGGGACCCCCTGGCACCAGTTTCGGTCTCCAGCCTTTTGTTTTTTAGACTGGGCACTAGACATAGGGGTCGCAGGTGACCCCCTGGCACCAGTTTCGTACTCAGGCATGTTGTTAGTTAGACTGGGCACTATACGTAGAGGTCAAAATTGACCCCCTGGCACCAGTTTCAAGCTACGCCTTTTGTTTGTTAGATTGGGCACTAGAGATCAGGGTCGCAGGTGTCCCACTGGCACCAATTTCCTGCTCAGGCCTGTTGTTTGCAAGACTGGGCACTAGATGTAGGGGTCGCAAGGGACCCCCTGGCACCAGTTTCAGGCTCCGGCCTGTTGTTTGTTAGACTGGGCTTTAGACGCAGGTGTCGCAAGGGACCTCCTGGCACCAGTTTCAGGCTCCGGCCTGTTGTTTGTTAGACTGGGCGCTAGTTGTAGGGGCCGTGGGTGACCCCCTTGCACCAGTTTCAGGCTACGGCCTATTATTTGTTAGACTGGGCATTAGATGTAGGGGCCACAAGGGACCCCCTGGCACCAGTTTTGGTCTCCAGCCTTTTGTTTTTTAGACTGGGCACAAGACTTCGGGGTCGCAGGTGACCCCCTGGCACCAGTTTCGTACTCAGGCATGTTGTTAGTTAGACTGGGCACTATACGTAGAGGTCGAAAGGGACACCCTGGCACCAGTTTCAGGCTCCGGCCTTTTGTTTGTTAGATTGGGCACTAGAGATCAGGGTCGCATGTGACCCCCTGGCACCAATTTCCTGCTCAGGCCTGTTGTTTGTTAGACTGGGCACTATGTGTAGGGGCCTAGGTTACTCCCTGCCAATAGATACAAACCCCGGCCTGGTGTTTCTTAGACTGGGCACTTAACGTAGGGGTCGCAAGGGACCTCCTGGCACCAGTTTCAGGCTCCGGCCTGTTGTTTGTTAGACTGGGCTCTAGACACAGGGGTCACAGGTGACCCCCTTGCACCAGTTTCAGGCTCCGGCCTATTATTTGTTAGACTGGGCACTAGACGTAGGGACCACAAAGGACCCCCTGGCACCTGTTTCAGGCTCCGGCCTGTTGTTTGTTAGAGTGGGCATTAGACACAGGGGTAACAGGTGACCCCTTGGAACCAGTTTCAGGCTCCGGCCTGTTGTTTGACTGGGCACTAGTTGTAGGGGCCACAAGGTACCCCCTGGCACCAGTTTCGGTCTCCAGCCTTTTGTTTTTTAGACTGGGCATTAGACATAGGTGTCGCAGGTGACCCCCTGGTACCAGTTTCGTACTCAGGCATGTGATTAGTTAGACTGGGCACTATACGTAGAGGTCGAAAGGGACCCCCTGGCACCAGTTTCGGGCTCCGGCCTGTTCTATATTAGACTAGGCACTAGACACAGGGGTCACAGGTGACCCCCTTGCACCAGTTTCAGGCTCCGGACTATTAATTGTTAAACTTGGCACTAGAGATGAGCGCCGGAAATTTTTTGGGTTTTGTGTTTTGGTTTTGGGTTCGGTTCCGCGGCCGTGTTTTGGGTTCGACCGCGTTTTGGCAAAACCTAACCGAATTTTTTTTGTCGGATTCGGGTGTGTTTTGGATTCGGGTGTTTTTTTCCCAAAAAACCTAAAAAACAGCTTAAATCATAGAATTTGGGGGTCATTTTGATCCCAAAGTATTATTAACCTCAAAAACCATCATTTCCACTCATTTTCAGTCTATTCTGAATACCTCACACCTCACAATATTATTTTTAGTCCTAAAATTTGCACCGAGGTCGCTGGATGACTAAGCTAAGCGACCCTAGTGGCCGACACAAACACCTGGCCCATCTAGGAGTGGCACTGCAGTGTCACGCAGGATGTCCCTTCCAAAAAACCCTCCCCAAACAGCACATGACGCAAAGAAAAAAAGAGGCGCAATGAGGTAGCTGTGTGAGTAAGATAAGCGACCCTAGTGGCCGACACAAACACCGGGCCCATCTAGGAGTGTCACTGCAGTGTCACGCAGGATGTCCCTTCCAAAAAACCCTCCCCAAACAGCACATGACGCAAAGAAAAAAAGAGGCGCAATGAGGTAGCTGTGTGAGTAAGATAAGCGACCCTAGTGGCCGACACAAACACCGGGCCCATCTAGGAGTGTCACTGCAGTGTCACGCAGGATGTCCCTTCCAAAAAACCCTCCCCAAACAGCACATGACGCAAAGAAAAAAAGAGGCGCAATGAGGTAGCTGTGTGAGTAAGATAAGCGACCCTAGTGGCCGACACAAACACCGGGCCCATCTAGGAGTGGCACTGCAGTGTCACGCAGGATGTCCCTTCCAAAAAACCCTCCCCAAACAGCACATGACGCAAAGAAAAAAAGAGGCGCAATGAGGTAGCTGTGTGAGTAAGATAAGCGACCCTAGTGGCCGACACAAACACCGGGCCCATCTAGGAGTGTCACTGCAGTGTCACGCAGGATGTCCCTTCCAAAAAACCCTCCCCAAACAGCACATGACGCAAAGAAAAAAAGAGGCGCAATGAGGTAGCTGTGTGAGTAAGATAAGCGACCCTAGTGGCCGACACAAACACCGGGCCCATCTAGGAGTGTCACTGCAGTGTCACGCAGGATGTCCCTTCCAAAAAACCCTCCCCAAACAGCACATGACGCAAAGAAAAAAAGAGGCGCAATGAGGTAGCTGTGTGAGTAAGATAAGCGACCCTAGTGGCCGACACAAACACCGGGCCCATCTAGGAGTGGCACTGCAGTGTCACGCAGGATGTCCCTTCCAAAAAACCCTCCCCAAACAGCACATGACGCAAAGAAAAAAAGAGGCGCAATGAGGTAGCTGTGTGAGTAAGATAAGCGACCCTAGTGGCCGACACAAACACCGGGCCCATCTAGGAGTGTCACTGCAGTGTCACGCAGGATGTCCCTTCCAAAAAACCCTCCCCAAACAGCACATGACGCAAAGAAAAATTAAAGAAAAAAGAGGTGCAAGATGGAATTGTCCTTGGGCCCTCCCACCCACCCTTATGTTGTATAAACAGGACATGCACACTTTAACCAACCCATCATTTCAGTGACAGGGTCTGCCACACGACTGTGACTGATATGACGGGTTGGTTTGGACCCCCACCAAAAAAGAAGCAATTAATCTCTCCTTGCACAAACTGGCTCTACAGAGGCAAGATGTCCACCTCATCATCATCCTCCGATATATCACCGTGTACATCCCCCTCCTCACAGATTATCAATTCGTCCCCACTGGAATCCACCATCTCAGCTCCCTGTGTACTTTGTGGAGGCAATTGCTGCTGGTCAATGTCTCCACGGAGGAATTGATTATAATTCATTTTAATGAACATCATCTTCTCCACATTTTCTGGATGTAACCTCGTACGCCGATTGCTGACAAGGTGAGCGGCGGCACTAAACACTCTTTCGGAGTACACACTTGTGGGAGGGCAACTTAGGTAGAATAAAGCCAGTTTGTGCAAGGGCCTCCAAATTGCCTCTTTTTCCTGCCAGCATAAGTACGGACTGTGTGACGTGCCTACTTGGATGCGGTCACTCATATAATCCTCCACCATTCTTTCAATGTTGAGAGAATCATATGCAGTGACAGTAGACGACATGTCCGTAATCGTTGTCAGGTCCTTCAGTCCGGACCAGATGTCAGCATCAGCAGTCGCTCCAGACTGCCCTGCATCACCGCCAGCGGGTGGGCTCGGAATTCTGAGCCTTTTCCTCGCACCCCCAGTTGCGGGAGAATGTGAAGGAGGAGATGTTGACAGGTCGCGTTCCGCTTGACTTGACAATTTTGTCACCAGCAGGTCTTTCAACCCCAGCAGACTTGTGTCTGCCGGAAAGAGAGATCCAAGGTAGGCTTTAAATCTAGGATCGAGCACGGTGGCCAAAATGTAGTGCTCTGATTTCAACAGATTGACCACCCGTGAATCCTTGTTAAGCGAATTAAGGGCTCCATCCACAAGTCCCACATGCCTAGCGGAATCGCTCCGTGTTAGCTCCTCCTTCAATGTCTCCAGCTTCTTCTGCAAAAGCCTGATGAGGGGAATGACCTGACTCAGGCTGGCAGTGTCTGAACTGACTTCACGTGTGGCAAGTTCAAAGGGCATCAGAACCTTGCACAACGTTGAAATCATTCTCCACTGCACTTGAGACAGGTGCATTCCACCTCCTATATCGTGCTCAATTGTATAGGCTTGAATGGCCTTTTGCTGCTCCTCCAACCTCTGAAGCATATAGAGGGTTGAATTCCACCTCGTTACCACTTCTTGCTTCAGATGATGGCAGGGCAGGTTCAGTAGTTTTTGGTGGTGCTCCAGTCTTCTGTACGTGGTGCCTGTACGCCGAAAGTGTCCCGCAATTCTTCTGGCCACCGATAGCATCTCTTGCACGCCCCTGTCGTTTTTAAAAAAATTCTGCACCACCAAATTCAAGGTATGTGCAAAACATGGGACGTGCTGGAATTTGCCCATATTTAATGCACACACAATATTGCTGGCGTTGTCCGATGCCACAAATCCACAGGAGAGTCCAATTGGGGTAAGCCATTCCGCGATGATCTTCCTCAGTTGCCGTAAGAGGTTTTCAGCTGTGTGCGTATTCTGGAAAGCGGTGATACAAAGCGTAGCCTGCCTAGGATAGAGTTGGCGTTTGCGAGATGCTGCTACTGGTGCCGCCGCTGCTGTTCTTGCGGCGGGAGTCCATACATCTACCCAGTGGGCTGTCACAGTCATATAGTCCTGACCCTGCCCTGCTCCACTTGTCCACATGTCCGTGGTTAAGTGGACATTGGGTACAACTGCATTTTTTAGGACACTGGTGAGTCTTTTTCTGACGTCCGTGTACATTCTCGGTATCGCCTGCCTAGAGAAGTGGAACCTAGATGGTATTTGGTAACGGGGGCACACTGCCTCAATAAATTGTCTAGTTCCCTGTGAACTAACGGCGGATACCGGACGCACGTCTAACACCAACATAGTTGTCAAGGCCTCAGTTATCCGCTTTGCAGCAGGATGACTGCTGTGATATTTCATCTTCCTCGCAAAGGACTGTTGGACAGTCAATTGCTTACTGGAAGTAGTACAAGTGGGCTTACGACTTCCCCTCTGGGATGACCATCGACTCCCAGCAGCAACAACAGCAGCGCCAGCAGCAGTAGGCGTTACACGCAAGGATGCATCGGAGGAATCCCAGGCAGGAGAGGACTCGTCAGAATTGCCAGTGACATGGCCTGCAGGACTATTGGCATTCCTGGGGAAGGAGGAAATTGACACTGAGGGAGTTGGTGGGGTGGTTTGCGTGAGCATGGTTACAAGAGGAAGGGATTTACTGGTCAGTGGACTGCTTCCGCTGTCGCCCAAAGTTTTTGAACTTGTCACTGACTTATTATGAATGCGCTGGAGGTGACGTATAAGGGAGGATGTTCCGAGGTGGTTAACGTCCTTACCCCTACTTATTACAGCTTGACAAAGGCAACACACGGCTTGACACCTGTTGTCCGCTTTTCTGTTGAAATACCTCCACACTGAAGAGCTGATTTTTTTGGTATTTTCACCAGGCATGTCAACGGCCATATTCCTCCCACGGACAACAGGTGTCTCCCCGGGTGCCTGACTTAAACAAACCACCTCACCATCAGAATCCTCCTGGTCAATTTCCTCCCCAGCGCCAGCAACACCCATATCCTCCTCATCCTGGTGTACTTCAACACTGACATCTTCAATCTGACTATCAGGAACTGGACTGCGGGTGCTCCTTCCAGCACTTGCAGGGGGCGTGCAAATGGTGGAAGGCGCATGCTCTTCACGTCCAGTGTTGGGAAGGTCAGGCATCGCAACCGACACAATTGGACTCTCCTTGTGGATTTGGGATTTCGAAGAACGCACAGTTCTTTGCGGTGCTTTTGCCAGCTTGAGTCTTTTTAGTTTTCTAGCGAGAGGCTGAGTGCTTCCATCCTCATGTGAAGCTGAACCACTAGCCATGAACATAGGCCAGGGCCTCAGCCGTTCCTTGCCACTCCGTGTGGTAAATGGCATATTGGCAAGTTTACGCTTCTCCTCCGACAATTTTATTTTAGGTTTTGGAGTCCTTTTTTTACTGATATTTGGTGTTTTGGATTTGACATGCTCTGTACTATGACATTGGGCATCGGCCTTGGCAGACGACGTTGCTGGAATTTCATCGTCTCGGCCATGACTAGTGGCAGCAGCTTCAGCACGAGGTGGAAGTGGATCTTGATCTTTCCCTAATTTTGGAACCTCAACATTTTTGTTCTCCATATTTTAATAGGCACAACTAAAAGGCACCTCAGGTAAACAATGGAGATGGATGGATACTAGTATACAATTATGGATGGACTGCCGAGTGCCGACACAGAGGTAGCTACAGCCGTGGACTACCGTACTGTAATGTGTCTGCTGCTAATATAGACTGGATGATAATGAGATGTAGTATGTATAAAGAAGAAAGAAAAAAAAAACCACGGGTAGGTGGTATACAATTATGGATGCACTGCCGAGTGCCGACACAGAGGTAGCTACAGCCGTGAACTACCGTACTGTGTCTGCTGCTAATATAGACTGGTTGATAATGAGATGTAGTATGTATAAAGAAGAAAGAAAAAAAAAAACACGGGTAGGTGGTATACAATTATGGATGGACTGCCGAGTGCCGACACAGAGGTAGCTACAGCCGTGGACTACCGTACTGTACTGTGTCTGCTGCTAATATAGACTGGTTGATAATGAGATGTAGTATGTATAAAGAAGAAAGAAAAAAAAAACCACGGGTAGGTGGTATACAATTATGGATGGACTGCCGAGTGCCGACACAGAGATAGCTACAGCCGTGAACTACCGTACTGTACTGTGTCTGCTGCTAATATAGACTGGATGATAATGAGATGTAGTATGTATAAAGAAGAAAGAAAAAAAAAACACGGGTAGGTGGTATACAATTATGGATGGACTGCCGAGTGCCAACACAGAGGTAGCTACAGCCGTGGACTACCGTACTGTACTGTGTCTGCTGCTAATATAGACTGGTTGATAATGAGATGTAGTATGTATAAAGAAGAAAGAAAAAAAACCACGGGTAGGTGGTATACAATTATGGATGGACTGCCGAGTGCCGACACAGAGATAGCTACAGCCGTGGACTACCGTACTGTACTGTGTCTGCTGCTAATATAGACTGGATGATAATGAGATGTAGTATGTATAAAGAAGAAAGAAAAAAAAAACCACGGGTAGGTGGTATACAATTATGGATGGACTGCCGAGTGCCGACACAGAGGTAGCTACAGCCGTGGACTACCGTACTGTACTGTGTCTGCTGCTAATATAGACTGGATGATAATGAGATGTAGTATGTATAAAGAAGAAAGAAAAAAAAACCACGGGTAGGTGGTATACAATTATGGATGGACTGCCGAGTGCCGACACAGAGGTAGCTACAGCCGTGGACTACCGTACTGTACTGTGTCTGCTGCTAATATAGACTGGTTGATAATGAGATGTAGTATGTATAAAGAAGAAAGAAAAAAAAACCACGGGTAGGTGGTATACAATTATGGATGGACTGCCGAGTGCCGACACAGAGGTAGCTACAGCCGTGGACTACCGTACTGTACTGTGTCTGCTGCTAATATAGACTGGATGATAATGAGATGTAGTATGTATAAAGAAGAAAGAAAAAAAAAACCACGGGTAGGTGGTATACAATTATGGATGGACTGCCGAGTGCCGACACAGAGGTAGCTACAGCCGTGGACTACCGTACTGTACTGTGTCTGCTGCTAATATAGACTGGATGATAATGAGATGTAGTATGTATGTATAAAGAAGAAAGAAAGAAAAAACCACGGGTAGGTGGTATACAATTATGGATGGACTGCCGAGTGCCGACACAGAGATAGCTACAGCCGTGGACTACCGTACTGTACTGTGTCTGCTGCTAATATAGACTGGATGATAATGAGATGTAGTATGTATAAAGAAGAAAGAAAAAAAAAACCACGGGTAGGTGGTATACAATTATGGATGGACTGCCGAGTGCCGACACAGAGGTAGCTACAGCCGTGAACTACCGTACTGTGTCTGCTGCTAGTATAGACTGGATGATAAATAATGATATAAAAAATATATATATATCACTACTGCAGCCGGACAGGTATATATTATATAATGACGGACCTGCTGGACACTGTCTGTCAGCAGAATGAGTTTTTTAATTTTTATAGAATAAAAAAACACCACACAAGTCACACGACGAGTGTACTTTTTCAGGCAGACATTCAATCACAATATATATACTATACTGGTGGTCAGTGTGGTCAGGTCACTGGTCACAGTGGTCAGTGGTCAGTCACACTGGCAGTGGCACTCTGGCAGCAAAAGTGTGCACTGTTTAATATGTACTCCTGGCTCCTGCTATAACCTATAACTGCTCCCCAGTCTCCCCCACAATTAAGCTGTGTGAGCACAGTCAGATATTATACATAGATGATGCAGCACACTGGGCTGAGCACAGATATGGTATGTGAGTGTGACTGAGTCACTGTGTATCGTTTTTTTCAGGCAGAGAACAAGAACAGAACGGATTATTAAATAATAATAAATTATAAAACTGCACTGGTGGTCAGGTCACTGGTCATCAGTCACTAGTATAACTCCTCCTAAGCTCCAGTAAGTAAATGAAGTGTCTCACTCTCACTCTCCTATCTATTTTAATTTCTAAACGGAGAGGACGCCAGCCACGTCCTCTCCCTATCAATCTCAATGCACATGTGAAAATGGCCGCGACGCGCGGCTCCTTATATAGAATCCGAGTCTCGCGATAGAATCCGAGCCTCGCGAGAATCCGACAGCGTGATGATGACGTTCGGGCGCGCTCGGGTTAACCGAGCAAGGCGGGAAGATCCGAGTCGCTCGGACCCGTGTAAAAAAACATGAAGTTCGGGCGGGTTCGGATTCAGAGAAACCGAACCCGCTCATCTCTACTTGGCACTAGACGTAGGGGCCACAAGCAGTGCCGGTTCAAGGGCGCAGAGCGCCCCGGGCAGGAAAGGGGCGTGGCCTAATACAGGGGGCGTGGTGAGTCACGCCCCCTGTACATTGAAAGCGCCGCTTGAATGCTGAGCGGTGCGCGATGACGTCATCGCGCACCGCACAGCAAAAGGTCCTCTCCACGAAGAGAAACTAGACGCTATGCGTCTAGTTCCCTTCTTGGAGAGGACCTTTGCTGTGCGGTGCGCGATGACGTCATCGCGCACCGCTCAGCAGTTACTCTCCACGAAGGGAAACTAGACGCATAGCGTCTAGTTCCCTTCACAGGAGGCGCCGAGGACGGGGACGGCAGCGGGCAGCGGAGGCGGACGGGGGACACAGCGGGCAGCAGTGGCGGATCTTGCCACGGTGCGGCGCCCTCCGGATGGCGCCAGCGCCCTCCGGAAGGCGGCGCCCCGGGCAAAAGTCCTGATTGCCCGTGGCAAGAACCGCCACTGGCCACAAGGGACCCCCTGGCACCAGTTTCGGTCTCCAGCCTTTTGTTTTTTAGACTGGGCACTAGACATAGGGGTTGCAGGTGACCCCCTGGCACCAGTTTCGTACTCAGGCATGTTGTTAATTAGACTGGGCACTATACGTAGAGGTCGAAAGGGACCCCCTGGCGCCAGTTTTGGGCTCCGGCCTTTTGTTTGTTAGATTGGGCACTAGAGATCAGGGTCGCAGGTGACCCCCTGGAACCAATTTCCTGCTCAGGCCTGTTGTTTGTTAGACTGGGCACTATGTGTAGGGGCCTAGGTTACCCCCTGCCAATAGATACAAACCCCAGCCTGGTGTTTCTTAGACTGGGCACTTGACGTAGGGGTCGCAAGGGACCTCCTGGCACCAGTCTCAGGCTCCGGCATGTTGTTTGTTAGACTGGGCTCTAGACGCAGAGGTCACAGGTGACCCCCTGGCACCATTTTTGGGCCCGACCTGTTGTTTCTTAAACTGGGCACTAGACACAGGCGTCACAGGTGACCGCCTTGCACCAGTTTCAGGCTCCGGCCTATTATTTGTTAGACTGGGCACTAGACGTAGGGGCCACAAAGGACCCCCTGGCACCTGTTTCAGGCTCCGGCCTGTTGTTTGTTAGACTGGGCATTAGACACAGGGGTAACAGGTGACCCCTTGGAACCAGTTTCAGGCTCCGGCCTGTTGTTTGACTGGGCACTAGTTGTAGGGGCCACAAGGGACCCCCTGGCACCAGTTTCGGTCTCCAGCCTTTTGTTTTTTAGACTGGGCATTAGACATAGATGTCGCAGGTGACCGTCTGGCACCAGTTTCGTACTCAGGCATGTGATTAGTTAGACTGGGCACTATACGTAGATGTCGAAAGGGACCCCCTGGCACCAGTTTCGGGATCCGGCCTGTTCTTTATTAGACTAGGTAGGCACTAGACACAGTGGTCACAGGTGACCCCCTTGCACCAGTTTCAGGCTCCGGCCTATTAATTGTTAAACTGGGCACTAGACGTAGGGGCCACAAGGGACCCCCTGGCACCAGTTTCGGTCTCCAGCCTTTTGTTTTTTAAACTGGGCACTAGACATAGGGGTCGCAGGTGACCCCCTGGCACCAGTTTCAGGCTCCGGCCTATTACATGTTAGACTGGGCACTAGACGTAGGGGCCACAAGGGACCCCTTGGCACCAGTTTCAGGCTCCGGCCTGTTGTTTGTTAGACTGGGCTTTAGACACAGGGGTAACAGGTGACCCCTTGGAACCAGTTTCAGGCTCCGGCATGTTGTTTGTTAGACTGGGCACTAGTTGTAGGGGCCACAAGGGACCCCCTGGCACCAGTTTCGGTCTCCATCCTTTTGTTTTTTAGACTGGGCATTAGACATAGGGGTCGCAGGTGACCCCCTGGCACCAGTTTCGTACTCAGGCATGTGATTAGTTAGACTGGGCACTATACGTAGAGGTCGAAAGGGACCCCCTGGTACCAATTTCGTACTCAGGCATGTTATTAGTTAGACTGGGCACTATACGTAGAGGTCAAAATTGACCCCCTGGCACCAGTTTCAAGCTACGCCTTTTGTTTGTTAGATTGGGCTCTAGACATCAGGGTCGCAAGGGACCCCCTGGCACCAGTTTCAGGCTCCGGCCTGTTTGTTAGACTGGGCTTTAGACGCAGGGGTAATGCGTGACCCCTTGGAACCAGTTTCAAGCTCCGGCCTGTTGTTTTTTAGACTGGGCACTAGTTGTAGGGGCGGCAGGTGGCCCCCTGGCACCAGTTTCGGTCTCCAATCTGTTGTTTCTTAGACTGGGCACTAGACATAGGGGTCGCAGGTGACCCCCTGGCACTAGTTTCAGGCTCCGGCCTATTATTTGTTAGACTGGGCACTAGTTGCAGGGGCCACAAGGGACCCCCTGGCACCAGTTTCGGTCTCCAGCCTTTTGTTTTTCAGACTGGGCATTAGACATAGGGGTCGCAGGAGACCCCCTGGCACAAGTTTCGTACTCAGGCATGTGATTAGTTAGACTGGGCACTATACGTAGAGGTCGAAAAGGGACCCCCTGGCACCAGTTTCGTACTCAGGCATGTTGTTAGTTAAACTAGGCACTATACGTAGAGGTCAAAATTGACCCCCTGGCACCAGTTTCAAGCTACGCCTTTTGTTTGTTAGATTGGGCACTAGAGATCCGGGTCGCAGGTGTCCCACTGGCACCAATTTCCTGCTCAGGCCTGTTGTTTGCAAGACTGGGCACTAGATGTAGGGGTCGCAAGGGACCCCCTGGCACCAGTTTCAGGCTCCGGCCTGTTGTTTGTTAGACTGGGCTTTAGACGCAGGGGTCGCAAGGGACCTCCTGGCACCAGTTTCAGGCTCCGGCCTGTTATTTGTTAGACTGGGTTCTAGACGCAGAGGTCACAGGTGACCCCCTGGCACCAGTTTTGGGCCCGACCTGTTGTTTCTTAAACTGGGCACTAGACACAGGGGTCACAGGTGACCCCCTTGCACCAGTTTCAGGCTACGGCCTATTATTTGTTAGACTGGGCACTAGATGTAGGGGCCACAAGGGACCCCCTGGCACCAGTTTCAGGCTCCGGCCTATTATTTGTTAGACTGGGCACTAGATGTAGGGGCCACAAGGGACCCCCTGGCACCAGTTTCGGTCTCCAGCCTTTTGTTTTTCAGACTGGGCACTAGACCTCGGGGTCGCAGGTGACCCCCTGGCACCAGTTTCGTACTCAGGCATGTTGTTAGCTAGACTGGGCACTATACGTAGAGGTCGAAAGGGACCCCCTGGCACCAGTTTCAGGCTCCGGCCTTTTGTTTGTTAGATTGGGCACTAGAGATCAGGGTCGCATATGACCCCCTGGCACCAATTTCCTGCTCAGGCCTGTTGTTTGTTAGACTGGGCACTAGATGTAGGGGCCTAAGGTGACCCCCTGGCAGCAGTTCCAAACCCCGGCCTGGTGTTTCTTAGAATGGGCACTGGATTTAGGGGTCGCAACTCGCAAGGGACATCCTGGCACCAGTTTCAGGCTCTGGCCTATTATTTGTTAGATTAAGCTCTAGACGCAGGGGTCGCAGGTGACCTCCAGGCACCAGTTTCAGGCTCCGGCCTGTTGTTTGTTAGACTGGGCACTAGTTGTAGGGGCCACAAGGCACCCCCTGGCACCAGTTTCGGTCTCCAGCCTTTTGTTTTTCAGACTGGGCATTAGACATAAGGGTCGCAGGTGACCCCCTGGCACAAGTTTCGTACTCAGGCATGTGACTAGTTAGACTGGGCACTATACGTAGAGGTCGAAAGGAACCCCCTGGCACCAGTTTCGTACTCAGGCATGTTGTTAGTTAAACTGGGCACTATACGTAGAGGTCAAAATTGACTCCCTGGCACCAGTTTCAAGCTACGCCTTTTGTTTGTTAGATTGGGCACTAGAGATCAGGGTCGCAGGTGTCCCACTGGCACCAATTTCCTGCTCAGGCCTGTTGTTTGCAAGACTGGGCACTAGATGTAGGGGTCGCAAGAGACCCCCTGGCACCAGTTTCAGGCTCCGGCCTGTTGTTTCTTAGACTGGGCTTTAGACGCAGGGGTCGCAAGGGACCTCCTGGCACCAGTTTCAGGCTCCGGCCTGTTATTTGTTAGACTGGGCTCTAGACGCAGGGGTCGCAGGTGACCCCCTGGCACCAGTTTTGGGCCCGACCTGTTGTTTCTTTGACTGGGCACTAGACACAGGGGTCACAGGTGACCCCCTTGCACCAGTTACATGCTCCGGCCTATTACATGTTAGACTGGGCACTAGACGTAGGGGCCACAAGGGACCCCTTGGCACCAGTTTCAGGCTCCGGCCTGTTGTTTGTTAGACTGGGCTTTAGACACAGGGGTAACAGGTGACCCCTTGGAACCAGTTTCAGGCTCCGGCCTGTTGTTTGTTAGACTGGGCACTAGTTGTAGGGGCCACAAGGGACCCCCTGGCACCAGTTTCGGTCTCCAGCCTTTTGTTTTTTAGACTGGGCATTAGACATAGGGGTCGCAGGTGACCCCCTGGCACCAGTTTCGTACTCAGGCATGTGATTAGTTAGACTGGGCACTATACGTAGAGGTCGAAAGGGACCCCCTGGTACCAATTTCGTACTCAGGCATGTTATTAGTTAGACTGGGCACTATACGTAGAGGTCAAAATTGACCCCCTGGCACCAGTTTCAAGCTACGCCTTTTGTTTGTTAGATTGGGCTCTAGACATCAGGGTCGCAAGGGACCCCCTGGCACCAGTTTCAGGCTCCGGCCTGTTTGTTAGACTGGGCTTTAGACGCAGGGGTAATACGTGACCCCTTGGAACCAGTTTCAGGCTCCGGCCTGTTGTTTTTTAGACTGGGCACTAGTTGTAGGGGCGGCAGGTGGCCCCCTGGCACCAGTTTCGGTCTCCGATCTGTTGTTTCTTAGACTGGGCACTAGACATAGGGGTCGCAGGTGACCCCCTGGCACTAGTTTCAGGCTCCGGCCTATTATTTGTTAGACTGGGCACTAGTTGTAGGGGCCACAAGGGACCCCCTGGCACCAGTTTCGGTCTCCAGCCTTTTGTTTTTCAGACTGGGCATTAGACATAGGGGTCGCAGGAGACCCCCTGGCACAAGTTTCGTACTCAGGCATGTGATTAGTTAGACTGGGCACTATACGTAGAGGTCGAAAAGGGACCCCCTGGCACCAGTTTCGTACTCAGGCATGTTGTTAGTTAAACTGGGCACTATACGTAGAGGTCAAAATTGACCCCCTGGCACCAGTTTCAAGCTACGCCTTTTGTTTGTTAGATTGGGCACTAGAGATCCGGGTCGCAGGTGTCCCACTGGCACCAATTTCCTGCTCAGGCCTTTTGTTTGCAAGACTGGGCACTAGATGTAGGGGTCGCAAGAGACCCCCTGGACCAGTTTCAGGCTCCGGCCTGTTGTTTGTTAGACTGGGCTTTAGACGCAGGGGTCGCAAGGGACCTCCTGGTACCAGTTTCAGGCTCCGGCCTGTTGTTTGTTAGACTGGGCTTTAGACGCAGGGGTCGCAAGGGACCTCCTGGCACCAGTTTCAGGCTCCGGCCTGTTATTTGTTAGACTGGGCTCTAGACGCAGGGGTCGCAGGTGACCCCCTGGCACCAGTTTTGGGCCCGACCTGTTGTTTCTTTGACTGGGCACTAGACACAGGGGTCACAGGTGACCCCCTTGCACCAGTTTCAGGCTCCGGCCTATTACATGTTAGACCGGGCACTAGACGTAGGGGCCACAAGGGACCCCCTGGCACCAGATTCAGGCTCCGGCCTGTTGTTTGTTAGACTGGGCTTTAGACCCAGGGGTAACAGGTGACCACTTGGAACCAGTTTCAGGCTCCGGCCTGTTGTTTGTTAGACTGGGCACTAGTTGTAGGGGCCACAAGGGACCCCCTGGCACCAGTTTCGGTCTCCAGCCTTTTGTTTTTTAGACTGGGCATTAGACATAGGGGTCGCAGGTGACCCCCTGGCACCAGTTTCGTACTCAGGCATGTGATTAGTTAGACTGGGCAGTATACGTAGAGGTCAAAAGGGACCCCCTGGCACCAATTTCGTACTCAGGCATGTTGTTAGTTAGACTGGGCACTATACGTAGAGGTCAAAATTGACCCCCTGGCACCAGTTTCAAGCTACGCCGTTTGTTTGTTTGTTAGATTGGGCTCTAGACATCAGGGTCGCAGGTGTCCCACTGGCACCAATTTCCTGCTCAGGCCTGTTGTTTGCTAGACTGGGAACTAGATGTAGGGGTCGCAAGGGACCCCCTGGCACCAGTTTCAGGCTCCGGCCTGTTTGTTAGACTGGGCTTTAGACGCAGGGGTAATACGTGACCCCTTGGAACCAGTTTCAGGCTTCGGCCTGTTGTTTTTTAGACTGGGCACTAGTTGTAGGGGCGGCAGGTGGCCCCCTGGCACCAGTTTCGAGCTACGATCTGTTATTTCTTAGACTGGGCACTAGACATAGGGGTCGCAGGTGACCCCCTGGCACTAGTTTCAGGCTCCGGCCTATTATTTGTTAGACTGGACACTAGACGTAGGGGCGACAAGGGACCCCCTGGCTCAAGTTTCGGTCTCCAGCCTTTTGTTTTTTAGACTGGGCACTAGACATAGGGGTCGCAGGTGACCCTCTGGCACCAGTTTCGTACTCAGGCATGTTGTTAGTTAGACTGGGCACTATACGTAGAGGTCGAAAAGGACCCCCTGGCACCAGTTTCAGGCTCCAGCCTTTTGTTTGTTAGACTGGGCACTAGACATAGGGGTCGCAGGTGACCCCCTGGCACCAATTTCCTGCTCAGGCCTGTTGTTTGTTAGACTGGGCACTAGATGTAGGGGCCTAAGGTGACCTCCTGGCACCAGTTCCAAACCCCGGCCTGGTGTTTCTTAGACTAGGAACTAGACGTGGGGGTCGCAAGGGACCTCCTGGCTCCAGTTTCAGGCTCCGGCCTGTTGTTTGTTAGACTGGGCTCTAGACGCAGGGGTCGCAGGTGACCCCCTGGCACCAGTTTTGGGCCCAACCTATTGTTTCTAGACTGGGCACTAGACACAGGGGTCACATGTGACCCCCTTGCACCAGTTTCAGGCTCTGGCCTGTTGTTTGTTAGACTGGGCTTTAGACGCAGGGGTAATAGGTGACCCCTTGGAACCAGTTTCAGGCTCCGGCCTGGTGTTTTATAGACTGGGCACTAGTTGTAGGGACCGCAGGTGGCCCCCTGGCACCAATTTCCTGCTCCGGCCTGTTGTTTGATAGACTGGGCACTAGATGTAGGGACAGCAGGTGACCCCCTGGCACCAGTTTCAGGCTCCGGCCTGTTGTTTGTTAGACTGGGCACTAGTTGTAGGGGCCGTGGGTGACCCCCTGGCACCAGTTTCGGGCTCCGGCCTCTTATTTGTTAGACTGGGCACTAGACGTAGGGGCCACAAGGGACCCCCTGGCACCAGTTTCAGTCTCCGGCCTGTTGTTTTTTAGACTGGGCTTTAGACGCAGGGGTAACAGGTGACCCCTTGGAACCAGTTTCAGGCTCCGGCCTGTTGTTTGTTAGACTGGGCTCTAGACATAGGGGTCACAGGTGACCCCCTTGCACCAGTTTCAGGCTCCGGCCTATTATTTGTTAAACTGGGCACTAGACGTAGGGACCACAAAGGACCCCCTGGCACCTGTTTCAGGCTCCGGCCTGTTGTTTGTTAGAGTGGGCATTAGACACAGGGGTAACAGGTGACCCCTTGGAACCAGTTTCAAGCTCCGGCCTTTTGTTTGACTGGGCACTAGTTGTAGAGGCCACAAGGTACCCCCTTGCACCAGTTTCGGTCTATATCCTATTGTTTTTTAGACTGGGCACTAGACATAGGGGTCGCAGGTGACCCCCTCACCAGTTTCGTACTCAGGCATGTTGTTAGTTAGACTGGGCACTATACGTAGAGGTCGAAAAGGACCCCCTGACACCAGTTTCGGTCACCAGCCTTTTGTTTGTTAGACTGGGCACTAGACATAGGGGCCGCAGGTGACCCCCTGGCACAAGTTTCGTACTCCGGCATGTGATTAGTTAGACTGGGCACTATACGTAGAGGTCGAAAGGGACCCCCTGGCACCAGTTTCGGGCTCCGGCCTGTTCTTTATTAGACTAGGCACTAGACACAGGGGTCACAGGTGACCCCCTTGCACCAGTTTCAGGCTCCGGCCTATTATTTGTTAAACTGGGCACTAGACGTAGGGGCCACAAGGAACCCCCTGGCACCAGTTTCGGTCTCCAGCCTTTTGTTTTTTAGACTGGGCATTAGACATAGGGGTCGCAGGTGACCCCCTGGCACCAGTTTCGTACTCAGGCATGTGATTAGTTAGACTGGGCACTATACGTAGAGGTCGAAAGGGACCCCCTGGCACCAATTTCGTACTCAGGCATGTTGTTAGCTAGACTGGGCCCTATACGTAGAGGTCAAAATTGAACCCCTGGCTCCAGTTTCAAGCTACGCCTTTTGTTTGTTAGATTGGGCACTAGACATCAGGGTCGCAGGTGTCCCACTGGCACCAATTTCCTGCTCAGGCCTGTTGTTTGCTAGAATGGGAACTAGATGTAGGGGTCGCAAGGGACCCCCTGGCACCAGTTTCAAGCTCCGGTTTGTTGTCTGGTAGACTGGGCACTAGACTAAGGGGTCGCAGGTGACCCCCTGGCACCAGTTCCGAGCCCCGGCCTGGTGTTTCTTAGACTAAGCACTAGACACAGTGGTCGCAGGTGACCCCCTTGCACCAGTTTCAGGCTCCGGCCTGTTGTTTTTTAGACTGGGCTTTAGACGCAGGGGTAACAGGTGACCCCTTGGAACCAGTTTCAGGCTCCGGCCTGTTGTTTGTTAGACTGGGCACTAGACATAGGGGCCGCAGGTGACCCCCTGGCACAAGTTTCGTACTCAGGCATGTGATTAGTTAGACTGGGCACTATACGTAGAGGTCGAAAGGGACCCCCTGGCACCAGTTTCGGGCTCCGGCCTGTTCTTTATTAGACTAGGCACTAGACACAGGGGTCACAGGTGACCCCCTTGCACCAGTTTCAGGCTCCGGCCTATTATTTGTTAAACTGGGCACTAGACGTAGGGGCCACAAGGGACCCCCTGGCACCAGTTTCGGTCTCCAGCCTTTTGTTTTTTAGACTGGGCACTAGACATAGGGGTCGCAGGTGACCCCCTGGCACCAGTTTAGTACTCAGGCATGTTGTTAGTTAGACTGGGCACTATACGTAGAGGTCGAGAGGGACCCCCTGGCACCAGTTTCGGGCTCCGGCCTTTTGTTTGTTAGACTGGGCTTTAGACACAGGGGTAACAGGTAGAGATGAGCGCCTGAAATTTTTCGGGTTTTGTGTTTTGGTTTTGGGTTCGGTTCCGCGGCCGTGTTTTGGGTTCGAACGCGTTTTGGCAAAACCTCACCGAATTTTTTTTGTCGGATTCGGGTGTGTTTTGGATTCGGGTGTTTTTTTCAAAAAACACTAAAAAACAGCTTAAATCATAGAATTTGGGGGTCATTTTGATCCCAAAGTATTATTAACCTCAAAAACCATAATTTACACTCATTTTCAGTCTATTCTGAATACCTCACACCTCACAATATTATTTTTAGTCCTAAAATTTGCACCGAGGTCGCTGTGTGAGTAAGATAAGCGACCCTAGTGGCCGACACAAACACCGGGCCCATCTAGGAGTGGCACTGCAGTGTCACGCAGGATGTCCCTTCCAAAAAACCCTCCCCAAACAGCACATGACGCAAAGAAAAAAAGAGGCGCAATGAGGTAGCTGTGTGAGTAAGATTAGCGACCCTAGTGGCCGACACAAACACCGGGCCCATCTAGGAGTGGCACTGCAGTGTCACGCAGGATGGCCCTTCCAAAAAACCCTCCCCAAACAGCACATGACGCAAAGAAAAAAAGAGGCGCAATGAGGTAGCTGTGTGAGTAAGATTAGCGACCCTAGTGGCCGACACAAACACCGGGCCCATCTAGGAGTGGCACTGCAGTGTCACGCAGGATGTCCCTTCCAAAAAACCCTCCCCAAACAGCACATGACGCAAAGAAAAAAAGAGGCGCAATGAGGTAGCTGACTGTGTGAGTAAGATTAGCGACCCTAGTGGCCGACACAAACACCGGGCCCATCTAGGAGTGGCACTGCAGTGTCACGCAGGATGTCCCTTCCAAAAAACCCTCCCCAATCAGCACATGATGCAAAGAAAAAGAAAAGAAAAAAGAGGTGCAAGATGGAATTGTCCTTGGGCCCTCCCACCCACCCTTATGTTGTATAAACAAAACAGGACATGCACACTTTAACCAACCCATCATTTCAGTGACAGGGTCTGCCACACGACTGTGACTGATATGACGGGTTGGTTTGGACCCCCCCCAAAAAAGAAGCAATTAATCTCTCCTTGCACAAACTGGCTCTACAGAGGCAAGATGTCCACCTCATCTTCACCCTCCGATATATCACCGTGTACATCCCCCTCCTCACAGATTATCAATTCGTCCCCACTGGAATCCACCATCTCAGCTCCCTGTGTACTTTGTGGAGGCAATTGCTGCTGGTCAATGTCTCCGCGGAGGAATTGATTATAATTCATTTTAATGAACATCATCTTCTCCACATTTTCTGGATGTAACCTCGTACGCCAATTGCTGACAAGGTGAGCGGCGGCACTAAACACTCTTTCGGAGTACACACTTGTGGGAGGGCAACTTAGGTAGAATAAAGCCAGTTTGTGCAAGGGCCTCCAAATTGCCTCTTTTTCCTGCCAGTATAAGTACGGACTGTGTGACGTGCCTACTTGGATGCGGTCACTCATATAATCCTCCACCATTCTATCAATGTTGAGAGAATCATATGCAGTGACAGTAGACGACATGTCCGTAATCGTTGTCAGGTCCTTCAGTCCGGACCAGATGTCAGCATCAGCAGTCGCTCCAGACTGCCCTGCATCACCGCCAGCGGGTGGGCTCGGAATTCTGAGCCTTTTCCTCGCACCCCCAGTTGCGGGAGAATGTGAAGGAGGAGATGTTGACAGGTCGCGTTCCGCTTGACTTGACAATTTTGTCACCAGCAGGTCTTTGCACCCCAGCAGACTTGTGTCTGCCGGAAAGAGAGATCCAAGGTAGGCTTTAAATCTAGGATCGAGCACGGTGGCCAAAATGTAGTGCTCTGATTTCAACAGATTGACCACCCGTGAATCCTTGTTAAGCGAATTAAGGGCTCCATCCACAAGTCCCACATGCCTAGCGGAATCGCTCCCTTTTAGCTCCTTCTTCAATGCCTCCAGCTTCTTCTGCAAAAGCCTGATGAGGGGAATGACCTGACTCAGGCTGGCAGTGTCTGAACTGACTTCACGTGTGGCAAGTTCAAAGGGCATCAGAACCTTGCACAACGTTGAAATCATTCTCCACTGCACTTGAGACAGGTGCATTCCACCTCCTATATCGTGCTCAATTGTATAGGCTTGAATGGCCTTTTGCTGCTCCTCCAACCTCTGAAGCATATAGAGGGTTGAATTCCACCTCGTTACCACTTCTTGCTTCAGATGATGGCAGGGCAGGTTCAGTAGTTTTTGGTGGTGCTCCAGTCTTCTGTACGTGGTGCCTGTACGCCGAAAGTGTCCCGCAATTTTTCTGGCCACCGACAGCATCTCTTGCACGCCCCTGTCGTTTTTTAAAAAATTCTGCACCACCAAATTCAAGGTATGTGCAAAACATGGGACGTGCTGGAATTTGCCCATATTTAATGCACACACAATATTGCTGGCGTTGTCCGATGCCACAAATCCACAGGAGAGTCCAATTGGGGTAAGCCATTCCGCGATGATCTTCCTCAGTTGCCGTAAGAGGTTTTCAGCTGTGTGCGTATTCTGGAAAGCGGTGATACAAAGCGTAGCCTGCCTAGGAAAGAGTTGGCGTTTGCGAGATGCTGCTACTGGTGCCGCCGCTGCTGTTCTTGCGGCGGGAGTCCATACATCTACCCAGTGGGCTGTCACAGTCATATAGTCCTGACCCTGCCCTGCTCCACTTGTCCACATGTCCGTGGTTAAGTGGACATTGGGTACAACTGCATTTTTTAGGACACTGGTGAGTCTTTTTCTGACGTCCGTGTACATTCTCGGTATCGCCTGCCTAGAGAAGTGGAACCTAGATGGTATTTGGTAACGGGGGCACACTGCCTCAATAAATTGTCTAGTTCCCTGTGAACTAACGGCGGATACCGGACGCACGTCTAACACCAACATAGTTGTCAAGGCCTCAGTTATCCGCTTTGCAGTAGGATGACTGCTGTGATATTTCATCTTCCTCGCAAAGGACTGTTGAACAGTCAATTGCTTACTGGAAGTAGTACAAGTGGGCTTACGACTTCCCCTCTGGGATGACCATCGACTCCCAGCGGCAACAACAGCAGCGCCAGCAGCAGTAGGCGTTACACGCAAGGATGCATCGGAGGAATCCCAGGCAGGAGAGGACTCGTCAGAATTGCCAGTGACATGGCCTGCAGGACTATTGGCATTCCTGGGGAAGGAGGAAATTGACACTGAGGGAGTTGGTGGGGTGGTTTGCGTGAGCTTGGTTACAAGAGGAAGGGATTTACTGGTCAGTGGACTGCTTCCGCTGTCACCCAAAGTTTTTGAACTTGTCACTGACTTATTATGAATGCGCTGCAGGTGACGTATAAGGGAGGATGTTCCGAGGTGGTTAACGTCCTTACCCCTACTTATTACAGCTTGACAAAGGGAACACACGGCTTGACACCTGTTGTCCGCATTTCTGGTGAAATACCTCCACACCGAAGAGCTGATTTTTTTGGTATTTTCACCTGGCATGTCAACGGCCATATTCCTCCCACGGACAACAGGTGTCTCCCCGGGTGCCTGACTTAAACAAACCACCTCACCATCAGAATCCTCCTGGTCAATTTCCTCCCCAGCGCCAGCAACACCCATATCCTCCTCATCCTGGTGTACTTCAACACTGACATCTTCAATCTGACTATCAGGAACTGGACTGCGGGTGCTCCTTCCAGCACTTGCAGGGGGCGTGCAAATGGTGGAAGGCGCATGCTCTTCACGTCCAGTGTTGGGAAGGTCAGGCATCGCAACCGACACAATTGGACTCTCCTTGTGGATTTGGGATTTCGAAGAATGCACAGTTCTTTGCTGTGCTGCTTTTGCCAGCTTGAGTCTTTTCATTTTTCTAGCGAGAGGCTGAGTGCTTCCATCCTCATGTGAAGCTGAACCACTAGCCATGAACATAGGCCAGGGCCTCAGCCGTTCCTTGCCACTCCGTGTGGTAAATGGCATATTGGCAAGTTTACGCTTCTCCTCCGACAATTTTATTTTAGGTTTTGGAGTCCTTTTTTTTCTGATATTTGGTGTTTTGGATTTGACATGCTCTGTACTATGACATTGGGCATCGGCCTTGGCAGACGACGTTGCTGGCATTTCATCGTCTCGGCCATGACTAGTGGCAGCAGCTTCAGCACGAGGTGGGAGTGGATCTTGATCTTTCCCTAATTTTGGAACCTCAACATTTTTGTTCTCCATATTTTAATAGGCACAACTAAAAGGCACCTCAGGTAAACAATGGAGATGGATACTAGTATACAATTATGGACTGCCTGCCGACTGCAGACACAGAGGTAGCCACAGCCGTGAACTACCGTACTGTACTGTGTCTGCAGCTAATATAGACTGGTTGATAAAGAGAAGATGTCTATGTAACTATGTATGTATAAAGAAGACTGAAAAAAATCCACGGTTAGGTGGTATACAATTATGGACGGACTGCCTGCCGAGTGCAGACACAGAGGTAGCCACAGCCGTGAACTACCGTACTGTACTGTGTCTGCAGCTAATATAGACTGGTTGATAAAGAGAAGATGTCTATGTAACTATGTATGTATAAAGAAGAATGAAAAAAATCCACGGTTAGGTGGTATTACAATTATGGACGGACTGCCTGCCGAGTGCAGAGACACAGAGGTAGCCACAGCCGTGAACTACCGTACTGTGTCTGCTGCGACTGGATGATAAATGATATAAAAAATATATATATATCACTACTGCAGCCGGACAGGTATATATTATATATTATATAATGACGGACCTGCTGGACACTGTCTGTCAGCAGAATGAGTTTTATTTTTATAGAATAAAAAAAAAAAAAACACACAAGTGAAGTCACACGACGAGTGTTTAACTTTTTCAGGCAATCACAATATAAGTATACTACTAACTATACTGGTGGTCAGTGTGGTCAGGTCACTGGTCAGTCACACTGGCAGTGGCACTCCTGCAGCAAAAGTGTGCACTGTTTAATTTTAATATAATATGTACTCCTGGCTCCTGCTATAACCTATAACTGGCACTGCAGTAGTGCTCCCCAGTCTCCCCCACAATTATAAGCTGTGTGAGCTGAGCAGTCAGACAGATATATATAATATTATATATAGATAATAGATGATGCAGCACACTGGCCTGAGCCTGAGCAGTGCACACAGATATGGTATGTGACTGACTGAGTCACTGTGTGTATCGCTTTTTTCAGGCAGAGAACGGATATATTAAATAAACTGCACTGTGTGTCTGGTGGTCACTCACTATATAATATATTATGTACTCCTGGCTCCTGCTATAACCTATAACTGGCACTGCAGTAGTGCTCCCCAGTCTCCCCCACAATTATAAGCTGTGTGAGCTGAGCAGTCAGACAGATATATATAATATTATATATAGATAATAGATGATGCAGCACACTGGCCTGAGCCTGAGCAGTGCACACAGATATGGTATGTGACTGACTGAGTCACTGTGTGTATCGCTTTTTTCAGGCAGAGAACGGATATATTAAATAAACTGCACTGTGTGTCTGGTGGTCACTCACTATATAATATATTATGTACTCCTGGCTCCTGCTATAACCTATAACTGGCACTGCAGTAGTGCTCCCCAGTCTCCCCCACAATTATAAGCTGTGTGAGCTGAGCAGTCAGACAGATATATATAATATTATATATAGATAATAGATGATGCAGCACACTGGCCTGAGCCTGAGCAGTGCACACAGATATGGTATGTGACTGACTGAGTCACTGTGTGTATCGCTTTTTTCAGGCAGAGAACGGATATATTAAATAAACTGCACTGTGTGTCTGGTGGTCACTCACTATATAATATATTATGTACTCCTGGCTCCTGCTATAACCTATAACTGGCACTGCAGTAGTGCTCCCCAGTCTCCCCCACAATTATAAGCTGTGTGAGCTGAGCAGTCAGACAGATATATATAATATTATATATAGATAATAGATGATGCAGCACACTGGCCTGAGCCTGAGCAGTGCACACAGATATGGTATGTGACTGACTGAGTCACTGTGTGTATCGCTTTTTTCAGGCAGAGAACGGATATATTAAATAAACTGCACTGTGTGTCTGGTGGTCACTCACTATATAATATATTATGTACTCCTGGCTCCTGCTATAACCTATAACTGGCACTGCAGTAGTGTGAGTCACTGTGTGCTGTGTATCGCTTTTTTCAGGCAGAGAACGGATTATAAAGTAAACTGCACTGTCCTCACTAGTAAACTCTCTCCACTCAGTCTCTACACTTCTACAGTAACAGTACTCCTCCTAGTCAGCTCCAGTAAATCTCTCTCAGTCTCTTATAATCTAAATGGAGAGGACGCCAGCCACGTCCTCTCCCTATCAATCTCAATGCACGTGTGAAAATGGCGGCGACGCGCGGCTCCTTATATAGAATCCGAGTCTCGCGATAGAATCCGAGCCTCGCGAGAATCCGACAGCGTCATGATGACGTTCGGGCGCGCTCGGGTTAACCGAGCAAGGCGGGAAGATCCGAGTCGCTCGGACCCGTGAAAAAAAACATGAAGTTCTGGCGGGTTCGGATTCAGAGAAACCGAACCCGCTCATCTCTAGTAACAGGTGACCCCTTGGAACCAGTTTCAGGCTCCGGCCTGTTGTTTGTTAGACTGGGCACTAGTTGTAGGGGCCATAAGGGACCCCCTGGCACCAGTTTCGGGCTCCAGCCTTTTGTTTTTTAGACTGGGCATTAGACATAGGGGTCGCAGGTGACCCCCTGGCACCAGTTTCGTACTCAGGCATGTGATTAGTTAGACTGGGCACTATACGTAGAGGTCGAAAGGGACCCCCTGGCACCAATTTCGTACTCAGGCATGTTGTTAGTTAGACTGGGCACTATATGTAGAGGTCAAAATTGACCCCCTGGCACCAGTTTCAAGCTACGCCTTTTGTTTGTTAGATTGGGCACTAGACATCAGGGTCGCAGGTGTCAAACTGGCACCAATTTCCTGCTCAGGCCTGTTGTTTGCTAGAATGGGAACTAGATGTAGGGGTCGCAAGGGACCCCCTGGCACCAGTTTCAGGCTCCGGCCTGTTTGTTAGACTGGGATGTAGACGCAGGAGTAATACGTGACCCCTTGGAACCAGTTTCAGGCTCCGGCCTGTTGTTTTTTAGACTGGGCACTAGTTGTAGGGGCGGCAGGTGGCCCCCTGGCACCAGTTTCGGGCTCCGATCTGTTGTTTTTTAGACTGGGCACTAGACATAGGGGTCGCAGGTGACCCCCTGGAACTAGTTTCAGGCTCCTGCCTATTATTTGTTAGACTGGGCACTAGACGTAGGGGCCACAAGGGACCCCCTGGCACAAGTTTCAGTCTCCATCCTTTTGTTTTTTGACTGGGCACTAGACATAGGGGTCGCAGGTGACCCCCTGGCACCAGTTTCGTACTCAGGCATGTTGTTAGTTAGACTGGGCACTATACGTAGAGGTCGAAAAGGACCCCCTGGCACCAGTTTCAGGCTCCAGCCTTTTGTTTGTTAGACTGGGCACTAGACATAGGGGTCGCAGGTGACCCCCTGGCACCAATTTCCTGCTCAGGCCTGTTGTTTGTTAGACTGGGCACTAGATGTAGGGGCCTAAGGTGACCCCCTGGCACCAGTTCCAAATCCCGGCCTGGTGTTTCTTAGACTAGGAACTAGAAGTGGTGGTCGCAAGGGACCTCCTGGCACCAGTTTCAGGCTCCGGCCTGTTGTTTGTTAGACTGGGCTCTAGACGCAGGGGTCGCAGGTGACCCCCTGGCACCAGTTTTGGGCCCGACCTATTGTTTCTTAGACTGGGCACTAGACACAGGGGTCACAGGTGACCCCCTTGCACCAGTTTCAGGCTCCGGCCTGTTGTTTGTTAGACTGGGCTTTAGACGCAGGGGTAATAGGTGACCCCTTGGAACCAGTTTCAGGCTCCGGCCTGTTGTTTTATAGACTGGGCACTAGTTGTAGGGACCGCAGGTGGCCCCCTGGCACCAATTTCCTGCTCCGGCCTGTTGTTTGATAGACTGGGCACTAGATGTAGGGACCGCAGGTGACCCCATGGCACCAGTTCCGAGCTCCGGCCTGGTGTTTCTTAGACTGGGCACTGGACGTAGGTGTCGCAAGGGACCTCCTGGCACCAGTTTCAGGCTCCGGCCTGTTGTTTGTTAGACTGGGCACTAGTTGTAGGGGCCGTGGGTGACCCCCTGGCACCAGTTTCGGGCTCCGGCCTGTTGTTTCTTAGACTGGGCACTAGACACAGGGGTCGCATGTGACCCCCTGGCACCAGTTTCAGGCTCTGTCCTATTATTTGTTAGACTGGGCACTAGACGTAGGGGTCGCAGGTGGCCCCATGGCACCAGTTTCGTACTCAGGCATGTTGTTAGTTAGACTGGGCACTATACGTAGAGGTCGAAAGGGACCCCCTGGCACCAGTTTCGGGCTCCGGCCTGTTCTTTATTAGACTAGGCACTAGACACAGGGGTCGCAGGTGACCCCCTTGCACCAGTTTCAGGCTCCGGCCTATTATTTGTTAAACTGGGCACTAGACGTAGGGGCCACAAGGGACCCCCTGGCACCAGTTTCGGTCTCCAGCCTTTTGTTTTTTAGACTGGGCACTAGACATAGGGGTCGCAGGTGACCCCCTGGCACCAGTTTAGTACTCAGGCATGTTGTTAGTTAGACTGGGCACTATACGTAGAGGTCGAAAGGGACCCCCTGGCACCAGTTTCAGGCTCCGGCCTTTTGTTTGTTAGATTGGGCACTAGAGATCAGGGTCGCAGGTGTCTCACTAGCACCAATTTCCTGCTCAGGCCTGTTGTTTGTTAGACTGGGCACTAGATGTAGGGGTCGCAAGGGACCCCTGGCACCAGTTTCAGGATCCGGCCTGATGTTTGTTAGACTGGACTTTAGACGCAGGGGTCGCAAAGGACCTCCTGGCACCAGTTTCAGGCTCCGGCCTGTTGTTTGTTAGACAGGGCTTTAGACACAGGGGTAACAGGTGACCCCTTGGAACCAGTTTCAGGCTCCGGCTTGTTGTTTGTTAGACTGGGCACTAGTTGTAGGGGCCACAAGGGACCCCCTGGCACCAGTTTCGGTCTCCAGCCTTTTGTTTTTTAGACTGGGCATTAGACATAGGGGTCGCAGGTGACCCCCTGGCACCAGTTTCGTACTCAGGCATGTGATTAGTTAGACTGGGCACTATACGTAGAGGTCGAAAGGGACCCCCTGGCACCAGTTTAGTACTCAGGCATGTTGTTAGTTAGACTGGGCACTATACGTAGAGGTCAAAATTGACCCCCTGGCACCAGTTTCAAGCTACACCTTTTGTTTGTTAGATTGGGCACTAGACAACAGGGTCGCAGGTGTCCCACTGGCACCAATTTCCTGCTCAGGCCTGTTGTTTGCTAGACTGGGAACTAAATGTAGGGGTCGCAAGGGACCCCCTGGCACCAGTTTCAAGCTCCGGCCTGTTGTTTGGTAGACTGGGCTTTAGACGCAGGTGTAATAGGTGACCCCTTGGAACCAGTTTCAGGCTCCGGCCTGTTGTTTGTTAGACTGGGCACTAGTTGTAGGGGCCCCAAGGGACCCCCTGGCACCAGTTTCGGTCTCCAGCCTTTTGTTTTTTAGACTGGGCATTAGACATAGGGGTCGCAGGTGACCCCCTGGCACCAGTTTCGTACTCAGGCATGTGATAAGTTAGACTGGGCACTATACGTAGAGGTCGAAAGGGACCCCCTGGCACCAATTTCGTACTCAGGCATGTTGTTAGTTAGACTGGGCACTATACGTAGAGGTCAAAATTGGCCCCCTGGCACCAGTTTCAAGCTACGCCTTTTGTTTGTTAGATTGGGCAATATACATCAGGGTCGCAGGTGTCCCACTGGCACCAATTTCCTGCTCAGGCCTGTTGTTTGCTAGACTAGGAACTAGACGTGGGGGTCGCAAGGGACCTCCTGGCACCAGTTTCAGGCTCCGGCCTGTTGTTTTATAGACTGGGCACTAGTTGTAGGGACCGCAGGTGGCCCCCTGGCACCAGTTTCCTGCTCCGGCCTGTTGTTTGATAGACTGGGCACTAGATGTAGGGGCCGCAGGTGACCCCCTGGCACCAGTTCCGAGCTCCGGCCTGGTGTTTCTTAGACTGGGCACTGGACGTAGGTGTCGCAAGGGACCTCCTGGCACCAGTTTCAGGCTCCGGCCTGTTGTTTGTTAGACTGGGCACTAGTTGTAGGGGCCGTGGGTGACCCCCTGGCACCAGTTTCGGGCTCCGGCCTGTTGTTTCTGAGACTGGGCACTAGACACAGGGGTCGCAGGTGACCCCCTGGTACCAGTTTCAGGCTCTGGCCTATTATTTGTTAGACTGGGCACTAAATGTTGGGGCCACAAGGGACCCCCTGGCACCAGTTTCAGGTTCCGGCCTGTTGTTTGTTAGACTGGGCTTTAGACACAGGGGTAACAGGTGACCCCTTGGAACCAGTTTCAGGCTTCGGCCTGTTGTTTGTTAGACTGGGCACTATACGTAGAGGGCGAAAGGGACCCCCTGGCACCAGTTTAGTACTCAGGCATGTTGTTAGTTAGACTGGGCACTATACGTAGAGGTCAAAATTGACCCCCTGGCACCAGTTTCAAGCTACACCTTTTGTTTGTTAGATTGGGCACTAGACAACAGGGTCGCAGGTGTCCCACTGGCACCAATTTCCTGCTCAGGCCTGTTGTTTGCTAGACTGGGAACTAAATGTAGGGGTCGCAAGGGACCCCCTGGCACCAGTTTCAAGCTCCGGCCTGTTGTTTGGTAGACTGGGCTTTAGACGCAGGTGTAATAGGTGACCCCTTGGAACCAGTTTCAGGCTCCGGCCTGTTGTTTGTTAGACTGGGCACTAGTTGTAGGGGCCCCAAGGGACCCCCTGGCACCAGTTTCGGTCTCCAGCCTTTTGTTTTTTAGACTGGGCATTAGACATAGGGGTCGCAGGTGACCCCCTGGCACCAGTTTCGTACTCAGGCATGTGATAAGTTAGACTGGGCACTATACGTAGAGGTCGAAAGGGACCCCCTGGCACCAATTTCGTACTCAGGCATGTTGTTAGTTAGACTGGGCACTATACGTAGAGGTCAAAATTGGCCCCCTGGCACCAGTTTCAAGCTACGCCTTTTGTTTGTTAGATTGGGCAATATACATCAGGGTCGCAGGTGTCCCACTGGCACCAATTTCCTGCTCAGGCCTGTTGTTTGCTAGACTAGGAACTAGACGTGGGGGTCGCAAGGGACCTCCTGGCACCAGTTTCAGGCTCCGGCCTGTTGTTTTATAGACTGGGCACTAGTTGTAGGGACCGCAGGTGGCCCCCTGGCACCAGATTCCTGCTCCGGCCTGTTGTTTGATAGACTGGGCACTAGATGTAGGGGCCGCAGGTGACCCCCTGGCACCAGTTCCGAGCTCCGGCCTGGTGTTTCTTAGACTGGGCACTGGACGTAGGTGTCGCAAGGGACCTCCTGGCACCAGTTTCAGGCTCCGGCCTGTTGTTTGTTAGACTGGGCACTAGTTGTAGGGGCCGTGGGTGACCCCCTGGCACCAGTTTCGGGCTCCGGCCTGTTGTTTCTGAGACTGGGCACTAGACACAGGGGTCGCAGGTGACCCCCTGGTACCAGTTTCAGGCTCTGGCCTATTATTTGTTAGACTGGGCACTAAATGTTGGGGCCACAAGGGACCCCCTGGCACCAGTTTCAGGTTCCGGCCTGTTGTTTGTTAGACTGGGCTTTAGACACAGGGGTAACAGGTGACCCCTTGGAACCAGTTTCAGGCTTCGGCCTGTTGTTTGTTAGACTGGGCACTATACGTAGAGGGCGAAAGGGACCCCCTGGCACCAGTTTAGTACTCAGGCATGTTGTTAGTTAGACTGGGCACTATACGTAGAGGTCAAAATTGACCCCCTGGCACCAGTTTCAAGCTACACCTTTTGTTTGTTAGATTGGGCACTAGACAACAGGGTCGCAGGTGTCCCACTGGCACCAATTTCCTGCTCAGGCCTGTTGTTTGCTAGACTGGGAACTAAATGTAGGGGTCGCAAGGGACCCCCTGGCACCAGTTTCAAGCTCCGGCCTGTTGTTTGGTAGACTGGGCTTTAGACGCAGGTGTAATAGGTGACCCCTTGGAACCAGTTTCAGGCTCCGGCCTGTTGTTTGTTAGACTGGGCACTAGTTGTAGGGGCCCCAAGGGACCCCCTGGCACCAGTTTCGGTCTCCAGCCTTTTGTTTTTTAGACTGGGCATTAGACATAGGGGTCGCAGGTGACCCCCTGGCACCAGTTTCGTACTCAGGCATGTGATAAGTTAGACTGGGCACTATACGTAGAGGTCGAAAGGGACCCCCTGGCACCAATTTCGTACTCAGGCATGTTGTTAGTTAGACTGGGCACTATACGTAGAGGTCAAAATTGGCCCCCTGGCACCAGTTTCAAGCTACGCCTTTTGTTTGTTAGATTGGGCAATATACATCAGGGTCGCAGGTGTCCCACTGGCACCAATTTCCTGCTCAGGCCTGTTGTTTGCTAGACTAGGAACTAGACGTGGGGGTCGCAAGGGACCTCCTGGCACCAGTTTCAGGCTCCGGCCTGTTGTTTTATAGACTGGGCACTAGTTGTAGGGACCGCAGGTGGCCCCCTGGCACCAGTTTCCTGCTCCGGCCTGTTGTTTGATAGACTGGGCACTAGATGTAGGGGCCGCAGGTGACCCCCTGGCACCAGTTCCGAGCTCCGGCCTGGTGTTTCTTAGACTGGGCACTGGACGTAGGTGTCGCAAGGGACCTCCTGGCACCAGTTTCAGGCTCCGGCCTGTTGTTTGTTAGACTGGGCACTAGTTGTAGGGGCCGTGGGTGACCCCCTGGCACCAGTTTCGGGCTCCGGCCTGTTGTTTCTGAGACTGGGCACTAGACACAGGGGTCGCAGGTGACCCCCTGGTACCAGTTTCAGGCTCTGGCCTATTATTTGTTAGACTGGGCACTAAATGTTGGGGCCACAAGGGACCCCCTGGCACCAGTTTCAGGTTCCGGCCTGTTGTTTGTTAGACTGGGCTTTAGACACAGGGGTAACAGGTGACCCCTTGGAACCAGTTTCAGGCTTCGGCCTGTTGTTTGTTAGACTGGGCACTATACGTAGAGGGCGAAAGGGACCCCCTGGCACCAGTTTAGTACTCAGGCATGTTGTTAGTTAGACTGGGCACTATACGTAGATGTCAAAATTGACCCCCTGGCACCAGTTTCAAGCTACACCTTTTGTTTGTTAGATTGGGCACTAGACAACAGGGTCGCAGGTGTCCCACTGGCACCAATTTCCTGCTCAGGCCTGTTGTTTGCTAGACTGGGAACTAAATGTAGGGGTCGCAAGGGACCCCCTGGCACCAGTTTCAAGCTCCGGCCTGTTGTTTGGTAGACTGGGCTTTAGACGCAGGTGTAATAGGTGACCCCTTGGAACCAGTTTCAGGCTCCGGCCTGTTGTTTGTTAGACTGGGCACTAGTTGTAGGGGCCCCAAGGGACCCCCTGGCACCAGTTTCGGTCTCCAGCCTTTTGTTTTTTAGACTGGGCATTAGACATAGGGGTCGCAGGTGACCCCCTGGCACCAGTTTCGTACTCAGGCATGTGATAAGTTAGACTGGGCACTATACGTAGAGGTCGAAAGGGACCCCCTGGCACCAATTTCGTACTCAGGCATGTTGTTAGTTAGACTGGGCACTATACGTAGAGGTCAAAATTGGCCCCCTGGCACCAGTTTCAAGCTACGCCTTTTGTTTGTTAGATTGGGCAATATACATCAGAGTCGCAGGTGTCCCACTGGCACCAATTTCCTGCTCAGGCCTGTTGTTTGCTAGACTAGGAACTAGACGTGGGGGTCGCAAGGGACCTCCTGGCACCAGTTTCAGGCTCCGGCCTGTTGTTTTATAGACTGGGCACTAGTTGTAGGGACCGCAGGTGGCCCCCTGGCACCAGTTTCCTGCTCCGGCCTGTTGTTTGATAGACTGGGCACTAGATGTAGGGGCCGCAGGTGACCCCCTGGCACCAGTTCCGAGCTCCGGCCTGGTGTTTCTTAGACTGGGCACTGGACGTAGGTGTCGCAAGGGACCTCCTGGCACCAGTTTCAGGCTCCGGCCTGTTGTTTGTTAGACTGGGCACTAGTTGTAGGGGCCGTGGGTGACCCCCTGGCACCAGTTTCGGGCTCCGGCCTGTTGTTTCTGAGACTGGGCACTAGACACAGGGGTCGCAGGTGACCCCCTGGTACCAGTTTCAGGCTCTGGCCTATTATTTGTTAGACTGGGCACTAAATGTTGGGGCCACAAGGGACCCCCTGGCACCAGTTTCAGGTTCCGGCCTGTTGTTTGTTAGACTGGGCTTTAGACACAGGGGTAACAGGTGACCCCTTGGAACCAGTTTCAGGCTTCGGCCTGTTGTTTGTTAGACTGGGCACTATACGTAGAGGGCGAAAGGGACCCCCTGGCACCAGTTTCGTACTCAGGCATGTTGTTAGTTAGACTGGGCACCATACGTAGAGGTCAAAAGTGACCCCCTGGCACCAGTTTCAAGCTACGCCTTTTGTTTGTTAGATTGGGCACTAGCCATCAGGGTCGCAGGTGTCCCACTGGCACCAATTTCCTACTCAGGCCTGTTGTTTGCTAAACTGGGAACTAGATGTAGGGGTCGCAAGGGACCCCCTGGCACCAGTTTCAAGCTCCGGCCTGTTGTTTGGTAGACTGGGCACTAGACTTAGAGGTCGCAGGTGACCCCCTGGCACCAGTTCCGAGCTCCGGCCTGGTGTTTCTTAGACTGGGCACTAGACACAGTGGTCGCAGTTGACCCCCTTGCACCAGTTTCAGGCTCCAGACTATTATTTGTTAGACTGGGCACTTGACGTAGGGGCCACAAGGGACCACCTGGCACCAGTTTCAGACTCCAGCCTGTTGTTTGTTAGACAGGGCTTTAGACGCAGGGCTAACATAACAGGTAACCCCTTGGAACCAGTTTCCGGCTCCGGCCTGTTGTTTGTTAGACTGGGCACTAGACATAGGGGTCGCAGGTGACCCCCTGGCACCAGTTTCGTACTCAAGCATGTGATTAGTTAGACTGGGCACTATACGTAGAGGTCGAAAGGGACCCCCTGGCACCAGTTTCAGGCTCCGGCCTTTTGTTTGTTTGATTGGGCACTAGAGATCAGGGTCGCATGTGACCCCCTGGCACCAATTTCCTGCTCAGGCCTGTTGTTTGTTAGACTGGGCACTAGATGTAGGGGCCTAAGGCGACCCCCTGGCACCAGTTCCAAACCCCGGCCTGGTGTTTCTTAGACTGGGCACTGGACGTAGGGGTCACAAGGGACCTCCTGGCACCAGTTTCGGTCTCCAGCCTTTTGTTTTTTAGACTGGGCATTAGACATAGGGGTCGCAGGTGACTCCCAAGCACCAGTTTCGTACTCAGGCATGTGATTAGTTAGACTGGGCACTATACGTAGAGGTCGAAAGGGACCCCGTGGCACCAGTTTCGGGCTCCGGCCTGTTGTTTTATAGATTGGGCACTAGTTGTAGGGACCGCAGGTGGCCCCCTGGCACCAGTTTCCTGCTCCGGCCTGTTGTTTGATAGACTGGGCACTAGATGTAGGGGCCGCAGGTGACCCCCTGGCACCAGTTCCGAGCTCCGGCCTGGTGTTTCTTAGACTGGGCACTGGACGTAGGTGTCGCAAGGGTTCTCCTGGCACCAGTTTCAGGCTCCGGCCTGTTGTTTGTTAGACTGGGCACTAGTTGTAGGGGCCGTGGTTGACCCCCTGGCACCAGTTTCGGGCTCCGGCCTGTTGTTTCTAAGACTGGGCACTAGACACAGGGGTCGCAGGTGACCCCCTGGCACCAGTTTCAGGCTCTGGCCTATTATTTGTTAGACTGGGCACTAGACGTAGGGGCCACAAGGGACCCCTGGCACCAGTTTCAGTCTCCGGCCTGTTGTTTGTTAGACTGGGCTTTAGACGCAGGGGTAACAGGTGACCCCTTGGAACCAGTTTCAGGCTCCGGCCTGTTGTTTGTTAGACTGGGCACTAGACATAGGGGCCACAGGTGACCCCCTGGCACCAGTTTCGTACTCAGGCATGTTGTTAGTTATACTGGGCACTATACGTAGAGGTCGAAAGGGACCCCCTGGCACCAGTTTCAGGCTCTGGCCTTTTGTTTGTTAGATTGGGCACTAGAGATCAGGGTCGCATGTGACCCCCTGGAACCAATTTCCTGCTCAGGCCTGTTGTTTGTTAGACTGGGCACTAGATGTAGGGACCTAAGGTGACCCCCTGGCAGCAGTTCCAAACCCCGGACTGGTGTTTCTTAGACTGGGCACTGGATTTAGGGGTCGCAACTCGCAAGGGATATCCTGGCACCAGTTTCAGGCTCCGGCCTATTATTTGTTAGATTAAGCTCTAGACGCAGGGGTCGCAGTTGACCCCCTGGAACCAGTTTCAGGCTCCAGCCTGTTGTTTGTTAGACTGGGCACTAGTTGTAGGGGCCACAAGTGACCCCCTGGCACCTGTTTCGGTCTCCAGCCTTTTGTTTTTCAGACTGGGCATTAGACATAGGGATCGCAGGTGACCCCCTGGCACAAGTTTCGTACTCAGGCATGTGATTAGTTAGACTGGGCACTATACGTAGAGGTCGAAAGGGACCCCCTGGCACCAGTTTCGTACTCAGGCATGTTGTTAGTTAGACTGGGCACTATACGTAGAGGTCAAAATTGACACCCTGGCACCAGTTTCAAGCTACGCCTTTTGTTTGTTAGATTGGGCACTAGAGATCAGGGTCGCAGGTGTCCCACTGGCACCAATTTCCTGCTCAGGCCTGTTGTTTGCAAGACTGGGCACTAGATGTAGGGGTCGCAAGGGACCCCCTGGCACCAGTTTCAGGCTCCGGCCTGTTGTTTTTTAGACTGGGCTTTAGACGCAGGGGTCGCAAGGGACCTCCTGGCACCAGTTTCAGGCTCCGGCCTGTTATTTGTTAGACTGGGCTCTAGACGCAGGGGTCGCAGGTGCCCCCCTGGCACCAGTTTTGGGCCCGACCTGTTGTTTCTTAGACTGGGCACTAGACACAGGGGTCCAAGTGACCCCCTTGCACCAGTTTCAGGCTCCGGCCTATTACATGGTAGACTGGGCACTAGACGTAGGGGCCACAAGGGACCCCCTGGCACCAGTTTCAGGCTCCGGCCTGTTGTTTGTTAGACTGGGCTTTAGACACAGGGGTAACAGATGACCCCTTGGAACCAGTTTCAGGCTCCGGCCTGTTGTTTGTTAGACTGGGCACTAGTTGCAGGGGCCACAAGGGACCCCCTGGCACCAGTTTCGGTCTCCAGCCTTTTGTTTTTTAGACTGGGCATTAGACATAGGGGTCGCAGGTGACCCCCTGGCACCAGTTTCGTACTCAGGCATGTGATTAGTTAGACTGGGCACTATACGTAGAGGTCGAAAGGGACCCCCTGGCACCAATTTCGTACTCAGGCATGTTGTTAGTTAGACTGGGCACTATACGTAGAGGTCAAAATTGACCCCCTGGCACCAGTTTCAAGCTACGCCTTTTGTTTGTTAGATTGGGCACTAGACATCAGGGTCGCAGGTGTTCCACTGGCACCAATTTCCTGCTCAGGCCTGTTGTTTGCTAGACTGGGAACTAGATGTAGGGGTCGCAAGGGACCCCCTGGCACCAGTTTCAGGCTCCGGCCTGTTTGTTAGACTGGGCTTTAGACGCAGGGGTAATACGTGAAACCTTGGCACCAGTTTCAGGCTCCGACCTGTTGTTTTTTAGACTGGGCACTAGTTGTAGGGGCGGCAGGTGGCCCCCTGGCACCAGTTTCGGGCTCCGATATGTTGTTTCTTAGACTGGGCACTAGACACAGGGGTCACAAGTGACCCCCTTGCACCAGTTTCAGGCTCCGGCCTATTACATGGTAGACTGGGCACTAGACGTAGGGGCCACAAGGGACCCCCTGGCACCAGTTTCAGGCTCCGGCCTGTTGTTTGTTAGACTGGGCTTTAGACACAGGGGTAACAGATGACCCCTTGGAACCAGTTTCAGGCTCCGGCCTGTTGTTTGTTAGACTGGGCACTAGTTGTAGGGGCCACAAGGGACCCCCTGGCACCAGTTTCGGTCTCCAGCCTTTTGTTTTTTAGACTGGGCATTAGACATAGGGGTCGCAGGTGACCCCCTGGCACCAGTTTCGTACTCAGGCATGTGATTAGTTAGACTGGGCACTATACGTAGAGGTCGAAAGGGACCCCCTGGCACCAATTTCGTACTCAGGCATGTTGTTAGTTAGACTGGGCACTATACGTAGAGGTCAAAATTGACCCCCTGGCACCAGTTTCAAGCTACGCCTTTTGTTTGTTAGATTGGGCACTAGACATCAGGGTCGCAGGTGTTCCACTGGCACCAATTTCCTGCTCAGGCCTGTTGTTTGCTAGACTGGGAACTAGATGTAGGGGTCGCAAGGGACCCCCTGGCACCAGTTTCAGGCTCCGGCCTGTTTGTTAGACTGGGCTTTAGACGCAGGGGTAATACGTGAAACCTTGGAACCAGTTTCAGGCTCCGACCTGTTGTTTTTTAGACTGGGCACTAGTTGTAGGGGCGGCAGGTGGCCCCCTGGCACTAGTTTCGGGCTCCGATATGTTGTTTCTTAGACTGGGCACTAGACATAGGGGTCGCAGGTGACCCCCTGGCACTAGTTTCAGGCTCCGGCCTAATATTTGTTAGACTGGGCACTAGAAGTAGGGGCCACAAGGGACCAACTGGCACAAGTTTCGGTCTCCATCCTTTTGTTTTTTAGACTGGGCACTAGACATAGGGGTCGCAGGTGACCCCCTGGCTCCAGTTTCGTACTTAGGCATGTTGTTAGTTAGACTGGGCACTATACGTAGAGGTCGAAAAGGACCCTCTGGCACCAGTTTCAGGCTCCAGCCTTTTGTTTGTTAGACTGGGCATTAGACATAGGGGTCGCAGGTGACCCCCTGGCACCAATTTAATGCTCAGGCCTGTTGTTTGTTAGACTGGGCACTAGATGTAGGGGCCTATGGTGACCCCCTAGCACCAGTTCCAAACCCCGGCCTGGTGTTTCTTAGACTAGGAACTAGACGTGGGGGTCGCAAGGGACCTCCTGGCATCAGTTTCAGGTAACGGCCTGTTGTTTGTTAGACTGGGTTCTAGACGCAGGGGTCGCAGGTGACCCCCTGGCACCAGTTTTGGGCCCGACCTATTGTTTCTTAGACTGGGCACTAGACACAGGGGTCACAGGTGACCTCTTTGCACCAGTTTCAGGCTCCGGCCTGTTATTTGTTAGACTGGGCACTAGACGTAGGGGCCACAAGGGACCCCCTGGCACCAGTTTCCGGCTCCGGTCTGTTGTTTTATAGACTGGGCTTTAGACACAGGGGTAACAGGTGACCCCTTGGAACCAGTTTCAGGCTCTGGCCTATTGTTTGTTAGACTGGGCACTAGTTGTAGGGGCCACAAGGGACCCCCTGGCACCAGTTTCGGTCTCCAGCCTTTTGTTTTTTAGACTGGGCATTAGACATAGGGGTCGCAGGTGACCCCCTGGCACCAGTTTCGTACTCAGGCATGTGATTAGTTAGACTGTGCACTATACGTAGAGTTCAAAATGCACCCCCTGGCACCAGTTTCGTACTTAGGCATGTTGTTAGTTAGACTGGGCACTATACGTAGAGGTCAAAATTGACCCCCTGGCACCAGTTTCAGGCTCCGGCCTTTTGTTTGTTAGATTGGGCACTAGAGATCATGGTCGCATGTAACCCCCTGGCACCAATTTCCTGCTCAGGCCTGTTGTTTGTTAGACTGGGCACTAGATGTAGGGGCCTAAGGTGACCCCCTGGCACCAGTTCCAAACCCCGGCCTGTTGTTTGGTAGACTGGGCACTGGACGTAGGGGTCTCAAGGTACCTCCTGGCACCAGTTTCAGGCTCTGGCCTGTTATTTGTTAGACTGGGCTCTAGACGCAGGCTTCGCAGGTGACCCCCTGGCACCAGTTTTGGGCCCGACCTGTTGTTTCTTAGACTGGGCACTAGACACAGGGGTCACAGGTGACCCCCTTGCACCTAATTCAGGCTCCGGCCTATTCATTGTTAGACTGGGCACTAGACGAAGGGGCCACAAGGGACCCCCTGGCACCAGTTTCAGGCTCTGGCCTGTTGTTTGTTAGACTGGGCTTTAGACACAGGGGTAACAGGTGACCCCTTGGAACCAGTTTCAGGCTCCAGCCTGTTGTTTGTTAGACTGGGCACTATACGTAGAGGGCGAAAGGGACCCCCTGGCACCAGTTTCGTACTCAGGCATGTTGTTAGTTAGACTGGGCACCATACGTAGAGGTCAAAAGTGACCCCCTGGCACCAGTTTCAAGCTACGCCTTTTGTTTGTTAGATTGGGCACTAGCCATCAGGGTCGCAGGTGTCCCACTGGCACCAATTTCCTGCTCAGGCCTGTTGTTTGCTAGACTGGGAACTAGATGTAGGGGTCGCAAGGGACCCCCTGGCATCAGTTTCAAGCTCCGGCCTGTTGTTTGGTAGACTGGGCACTAGATGTATGGGTCGCAGGTGACCCACTGGCACCAGTTCCAAGCCCCGGCCTGGTGTTTCTTAGACTGGGCACTAGACACAGGGGTCGCAGGTGACCCCCTTGCACCAGTTTCAGGCTCCAGACTATTATTTGTTAGACTGGGCACTTGACGTAGGGGCCACAAGGGACCACCTGGCACCAGTTTCAGACTCCAGCCTGTTGTTTGTTAGACTGGGCACTTGACGTAGGGGCCACAAGGGACCACCTGGCACCAGTTTCAGACTCCAGCCTGTTGTTTGTTAGACTGGGCATTAGACATAGGGGTCGCAGGTGACTCCCAAGCACCAGTTTCGTACTCAGGCATGTGATTAGTTAGACTGGGCACTATACGTAGAGGTCGAAAGGGACCCCGTGGCACCAGTTTCGGGCTCCGGCCTGTTGTTTTATAGATTGGGCACTAGTTGTAGGGACCGCAGGTGGCCCCCTGGCACCAGTTTCCTGCTCCGGCCTGTTGTTTGATAGACTGGGCACTAGATGTAGGGGCCGCAGGTGACCCCCTGGCACCAGTTCCGAGCTCCGGCCTGGTGTTTCTTAGACTGGGCACTGGACGTAGGTGTCGCAAGGGTTCTCCTGGCACCAGTTTCAGGCTCCGGCCTGTTGTTTGTTAGACTGGGCACTAGTTGTAGGGGCCGTGGTTGACCCCCTGGCACCAGTTTCGGGCTCCGGCCTGTTGTTTCTAAGACTGGGCACTAGACACAGGGGTCGCAGGTGACCCCCTGGCACCAGTTTCAGGCTCTGGCCTATTATTTGTTAGACTGGGCACTAGACGTAGGGGCCACAAGGGACCCCTGGCACCAGTTTCAGTCTCCGGCCTGTTGTTTGTTAGACTGGGCTTTAGACGCAGGGGTAACAGGTGACCCCTTGGAACCAGTTTCAGGCTCCGGCCTGTTGTTTGTTAGACTGGGCACTAGACATAGGGGCCACAGGTGACCCCCTGGCACCAGTTTCGTACTCAGGCATGTTGTTAGTTATACTGGGCACTATACGTAGAGGTCGAAAGGGACCCCCTGGCACCAGTTTCAGGCTCTGGCCTTTTGTTTGTTAGATTGGGCACTAGAGATCAGGGTCGCATGTGACCCCCTGGAACCAATTTCCTGCTCAGGCCTGTTGTTTGTTAGACTGGGCACTAGATGTAGGGACCTAAGGTGACCCCCTGGCAGCAGTTCCAAACCCCGGACTGGTGTTTCTTAGACTGGGCACTGGATTTAGGGGTCGCAACTCGCAAGGGATATCCTGGCACCAGTTTCAGGCTCCGGCCTATTATTTGTTAGATTAAGCTCTAGACGCAGGGGTCGCAGTTGACCCCCTGGAACCAGTTTCAGGCTCCAGCCTGTTGTTTGTTAGACTGGGCACTAGTTGTAGGGGCCACAAGTGACCCCCTGGCACCTGTTTCGGTCTCCAGCCTTTTGTTTTTCAGACTGGGCATTAGACATAGGGATCGCAGGTGACCCCCTGGCACAAGTTTCGTACTCAGGCATGTGATTAGTTAGACTGGGCACTATACGTAGAGGTCGAAAGGGACCCCCTGGCACCAGTTTCGTACTCAGGCATGTTGTTAGTTAGACTGGGCACTATACGTAGAGGTCAAAATTGACACCCTGGCACCAGTTTCAAGCTACGCCTTTTGTTTGTTAGATTGGGCACTAGAGATCAGGGTCGCAGGTGTCCCACTGGCACCAATTTCCTGCTCAGGCCTGTTGTTTGCAAGACTGGGCACTAGATGTAGGGGTCGCAAGGGACCCCCTGGCACCAGTTTCAGGCTCCGGCCTGTTGTTTTTTAGACTGGGCTTTAGACGCAGGGGTCGCAAGGGACCTCCTGGCACCAGTTTCAGGCTCCGGCCTGTTATTTGTTAGACTGGGCTCTAGACGCAGGGGTCGCAGGTGCCCCCCTGGCACCAGTTTTGGGCCCGACCTGTTGTTTCTTAGACTGGGCACTAGACACAGGGGTCCAAGTGACCCCCTTGCACCAGTTTCAGGCTCCGGCCTATTACATGGTAGACTGGGCACTAGACGTAGGGGCCACAAGGGACCCCCTGGCACCAGTTTCAGGCTCCGGCCTGTTGTTTGTTAGACTGGGCTTTAGACACAGGGGTAACAGATGACCCCTTGGAACCAGTTTCAGGCTCCGGCCTGTTGTTTGTTAGACTGGGCACTAGTTGCAGGGGCCACAAGGGACCCCCTGGCACCAGTTTCGGTCTCCAGCCTTTTGTTTTTTAGACTGGGCATTAGACATAGGGGTCGCAGGTGACCCCCTGGCACCAGTTTCGTACTCAGGCATGTGATTAGTTAGACTGGGCACTATACGTAGAGGTCGAAAGGGACCCCCTGGCACCAATTTCGTACTCAGGCATGTTGTTAGTTAGACTGGGCACTATACGTAGAGGTCAAAATTGACCCCCTGGCACCAGTTTCAAGCTACGCCTTTTGTTTGTTAGATTGGGCACTAGACATCAGGGTCGCAGGTGTTCCACTGGCACCAATTTCCTGCTCAGGCCTGTTGTTTGCTAGACTGGGAACTAGATGTAGGGGTCGCAAGGGACCCCCTGGCACCAGTTTCAGGCTCCGGCCTGTTTGTTAGACTGGGCTTTAGACGCAGGGGTAATACGTGAAACCTTGGCACCAGTTTCAGGCTCCGACCTGTTGTTTTTTAGACTGGGCACTAGTTGTAGGGGCGGCAGGTGGCCCCCTGGCACCAGTTTCGGGCTCCGATATGTTGTTTCTTAGACTGGGCACTAGACACAGGGGTCACAAGTGACCCCCTTGCACCAGTTTCAGGCTCCGGCCTATTACATGGTAGACTGGGCACTAGACGTAGGGGCCACAAGGGACCCCCTGGCACCAGTTTCAGGCTCCGGCCTGTTGTTTGTTAGACTGGGCTTTAGACACAGGGGTAACAGATGACCCCTTGGAACCAGTTTCAGGCTCCGGCCTGTTGTTTGTTAGACTGGGCACTAGTTGTAGGGGCCACAAGGGACCCCCTGGCACCAGTTTCGGTCTCCAGCCTTTTGTTTTTTAGACTGGGCATTAGACATAGGGGTCGCAGGTGACCCCCTGGCACCAGTTTCGTACTCAGGCATGTGATTAGTTAGACTGGGCACTATACGTAGAGGTCGAAAGGGACCCCCTGGCACCAATTTCGTACTCAGGCATGTTGTTAGTTAGACTGGGCACTATACGTAGAGGTCAAAATTGACCCCCTGGCACCAGTTTCAAGCTACGCCTTTTGTTTGTTAGATTGGGCACTAGACATCAGGGTCGCAGGTGTTCCACTGGCACCAATTTCCTGCTCAGGCCTGTTGTTTGCTAGACTGGGAACTAGATGTAGGGGTCGCAAGGGACCCCCTGGCACCAGTTTCAGGCTCCGGCCTGTTTGTTAGACTGGGCTTTAGACGCAGGGGTAATACGTGAAACCTTGGAACCAGTTTCAGGCTCCGACCTGTTGTTTTTTAGACTGGGCACTAGTTGTAGGGGCGGCAGGTGGCCCCCTGGCACTAGTTTCGGGCTCCGATATGTTGTTTCTTAGACTGGGCACTAGACATAGGGGTCGCAGGTGACCCCCTGGCACTAGTTTCAGGCTCCGGCCTAATATTTGTTAGACTGGGCACTAGAAGTAGGGGCCACAAGGGACCAACTGGCACAAGTTTCGGTCTCCATCCTTTTGTTTTTTAGACTGGGCACTAGACATAGGGGTCGCAGGTGACCCCCTGGCTCCAGTTTCGTACTTAGGCATGTTGTTAGTTAGACTGGGCACTATACGTAGAGGTCGAAAAGGACCCTCTGGCACCAGTTTCAGGCTCCAGCCTTTTGTTTGTTAGACTGGGCATTAGACATAGGGGTCGCAGGTGACCCCCTGGCACCAATTTAATGCTCAGGCCTGTTGTTTGTTAGACTGGGCACTAGATGTAGGGGCCTATGGTGACCCCCTAGCACCAGTTCCAAACCCCGGCCTGGTGTTTCTTAGACTAGGAACTAGACGTGGGGGTCGCAAGGGACCTCCTGGCATCAGTTTCAGGTAACGGCCTGTTGTTTGTTAGACTGGGTTCTAGACGCAGGGGTCGCAGGTGACCCCCTGGCACCAGTTTTGGGCCCGACCTATTGTTTCTTAGACTGGGCACTAGACACAGGGGTCACAGGTGACCTCTTTGCACCAGTTTCAGGCTCCGGCCTGTTATTTGTTAGACTGGGCACTAGACGTAGGGGCCACAAGGGACCCCCTGGCACCAGTTTCCGGCTCCGGTCTGTTGTTTTATAGACTGGGCTTTAGACACAGGGGTAACAGGTGACCCCTTGGAACCAGTTTCAGGCTCTGGCCTATTGTTTGTTAGACTGGGCACTAGTTGTAGGGGCCACAAGGGACCCCCTGGCACCAGTTTCGGTCTCCAGCCTTTTGTTTTTTAGACTGGGCATTAGACATAGGGGTCGCAGGTGACCCCCTGGCACCAGTTTCGTACTCAGGCATGTGATTAGTTAGACTGTGCACTATACGTAGAGTTCAAAATGCACCCCCTGGCACCAGTTTCGTACTTAGGCATGTTGTTAGTTAGACTGGGCACTATACGTAGAGGTCAAAATTGACCCCCTGGCACCAGTTTCAGGCTCCGGCCTTTTGTTTGTTAGATTGGGCACTAGAGATCATGGTCGCATGTAACCCCCTGGCACCAATTTCCTGCTCAGGCCTGTTGTTTGTTAGACTGGGCACTAGATGTAGGGGCCTAAGGTGACCCCCTGGCACCAGTTCCAAACCCCGGCCTGTTGTTTGGTAGACTGGGCACTGGACGTAGGGGTCTCAAGGTACCTCCTGGCACCAGTTTCAGGCTCTGGCCTGTTATTTGTTAGACTGGGCTCTAGACGCAGGCTTCGCAGGTGACCCCCTGGCACCAGTTTTGGGCCCGACCTGTTGTTTCTTAGACTGGGCACTAGACACAGGGGTCACAGGTGACCCCCTTGCACCTAATTCAGGCTCCGGCCTATTCATTGTTAGACTGGGCACTAGACGAAGGGGCCACAAGGGACCCCCTGGCACCAGTTTCAGGCTCTGGCCTGTTGTTTGTTAGACTGGGCTTTAGACACAGGGGTAACAGGTGACCCCTTGGAACCAGTTTCAGGCTCCAGCCTGTTGTTTGTTAGACTGGGCACTATACGTAGAGGGCGAAAGGGACCCCCTGGCACCAGTTTCGTACTCAGGCATGTTGTTAGTTAGACTGGGCACCATACGTAGAGGTCAAAAGTGACCCCCTGGCACCAGTTTCAAGCTACGCCTTTTGTTTGTTAGATTGGGCACTAGCCATCAGGGTCGCAGGTGTCCCACTGGCACCAATTTCCTGCTCAGGCCTGTTGTTTGCTAGACTGGGAACTAGATGTAGGGGTCGCAAGGGACCCCCTGGCATCAGTTTCAAGCTCCGGCCTGTTGTTTGGTAGACTGGGCACTAGATGTATGGGTCGCAGGTGACCCACTGGCACCAGTTCCAAGCCCCGGCCTGGTGTTTCTTAGACTGGGCACTAGACACAGGGGTCGCAGGTGACCCCCTTGCACCAGTTTCAGGCTCCAGACTATTATTTGTTAGACTGGGCACTTGACGTAGGGGCCACAAGGGACCACCTGGCACCAGTTTCAGACTCCAGCCTGTTGTTTGTTAGACTGGGCATTAGACGCAGGGGTAACATAACAGGTAACCCATTGGAACCAGTTTCAGGCTCCGGCCGGTTGTTTGTTAGACTGGGCACTAGACATAGGGGTCGCAGGTGACCCCCTAGCACCAGTTTCGTACTCAGGCATGTGATTAGTTAGACTGGGCACTATACGTAGAGGTCGAAAGGGACCCCCTGGCACCAGTTTCAGGCTCCGGCCTTTTGTTTGTTAGATTGGGCACTAGAGATCAGGGTCGCATGTGACCCCCTGGCACCAATTTCCTGCTCAGGCCTGTTGTTTGTTAGACTGGGCACTAGATGTAGGGGCCTAAGGCGACCCCTTGGCACCAGTTCCAAACCCCGACCTGGTGTTTCTTAGACTGGGCACTGGACGTAGGGGTCGCAAGGGATCTCCTGGCACCAGTTTCGGTCTCCAGCCTTTTGTTTTTTAGACTGGGCATTAGACATAGGGGTCGCAGGTGACTCCCAGGCACCAGTTTCGTACTCAGGCATGTGATTAGTTAGACTGGGCACTATACGTAGAGGTCGAAAGGGACCCCGTGGCACCAGTTTCGGGCTCCGGCCTGTTGTTTCTTAGACTAGGCACTAGACTCAGGGGTCACAGTTTACCCCCTTGCACCAGTTACAGGCTCCGGCCTATTATTTGTTAGACTGGGCACTAGACGTAGGGGCCACAAGGGACCCCCTGGCACCAGTTTCGGTCTCCAGCCTTTTGTTTTTTAGACTGGGCACTAGACATAGGGGTCACACGTGACCCACTGGCACCAGTTTCGTACTCAGGCATGTGATTAATTAGACTGGGCACTATAAGTAGAGGTCGAAAGGGACCCCCTGGCACCAGTTTCGGGCTCCTGCCTGTTGTTTCTTAGACTAGGCACTAGACAAAGGGGTCACAGGTGACCCCCTTACATCAGTTTCAGGCTCCGGCCTATTATTTGTTAGACTGGGCACTAGACGTAGGGGCCACAAGGGACCACCTGGCACCAGTTTCGGTCTCCAGCCTTTTGTTTTTTAGACTGGGCACTAGACATAGGGGTCGCAGGTGACCCCCTGGCACCAGTTTCGTACTCAGGCATGTTGTTAGTTAGACTGGGCACTATACGTAGAGGTCAAAAGTGACCCACTGGCACCAGTTTCAGGCTCCGCCTTTTGTTTGTTAGATTGGGCACTAGACATCTCGGTCGCAGGTGTCCCACTGGCACCAATTTCCTGCTCAGGACTGTTGTTTGTTAGACTGGGAACTAGATGTAGGGGTCGCAAGGGACCCCCTGGCACCATATTCAAGCTCCGGCCTGTTGTTTGGTAGACTGGGCACTAGATGTAGGGGTCGCAGGTGACCCCCTGGCACCAGTGCCGAGCCCCGGCCTGGTGTTTCTTAGACTGGGCACTAGACACAGGGGTCGCACAAGTTTCAGGCTCCGGCCTATTATTTGTTAGACTGGGCACTTGACGTAGGGGCCACAAGGAACCCCCTGGCACCAGTTTCAGGCTCCGGCCATTTGTTTGTTAGACTGGGATTTAGATGCAGGGTTAACAGGTGACCCCTTGGAACGAGTTTTAGGCTCCGTCCTGTAGTTTATTATACTGGGCACTAGTTGTAGGGGCCGCACCAGTTCCAGGTTCCAGCCTATTATTTCTTTGATTGGGCACTAGACGTAGGGGCCACAAGCGACCCCCTGGCACCAGTTTCAGGCTCCGGCCTTTTGTTTTCTTGACTGGGCACTAGACGTGGGAGTCGCAGGTGACCTCCTGGCACCAGTTTCGTACTCAGGCCTGTTATTAGTTAGACTGGGCACTAGATGTGGGTGCCGTAGTTGACCCCCTGGCACCAGTTTCAGGCTCCAGCCTATTGTTTTTTAGACTGGGCACTCGTTGTAGGGCCACAAGGGACTCCCTGGCACCTGTTTCGGTCTCCATCCTTTTGTTTCTTAGACTGGGCACTAGACATAGGGGTCGCAGGTGACCCCCTGGCACCAGTTTCAGGCTTTAGCCTATTATTTTTTAGACTGGGCACTAGACGTAGAGGCAACAAGGGACCCCCTGGCACCAGTTTCAGGCTCCGGCCTGTTGTTTGTTAGAATGGGCACTAGTTGTAGGGGCCGCAGGTGGCCCCCTGGTACTAGTTTTGGGCTCTGGTCTGTTGTTTCTTAGACTGGGCACTAGACATAGTGGTCGCAGGTGACTCCCTGGCACCAGTTTCAGGCTCCGGCCTATTATTTGTTAGACTGGGCACTAGACGTAGGGGCCACAAGGGACCCCCTGGCACCAGTTTCGGTCTCCATCCTTTTGTTTTATATATAAATATATATATATATATATATTAGAGATGTGCACTTGAAATTTTTCGGGTTTTGTGTTTTGGGTTCGGTTCCGCGGCCGTGTTTTGGGTTCGACCGCGTTTTGGCAAAACCTCACCGAATTTTTTTTGTCGGATTCGGGTGTGTTTTGGATTCGGGTGTTTTTTTCAAAAAACACTAAAAAACAGCTTAAATCATAGAATTTGGGGGTCATTTTGATCCCAAAGTATTATTAACCTCAAAAACCATAATTTCCACTCATTTTCAGTCTATTCTGAATACCTCACACCTCACAATATTATTTTTAGTCCTAAAATTTGCACCGAGGTCGCTGGATGACTAAGCTAAGCGACCCTAGTGGCCGACACAAACACCTGGCCCATCTAGAAGTGGCACTGCAGTGTCACGCAGGATGTCCCTTCCAAAAAACCCTCCCCAAACAGCACATGACGCAAAGAAAAAAAGAGGCGCAATGAGGTAGCTGTGTGAGTAAGATAAGCGACCCTAGTGGCCGACACAAACACCTGGCCCATCTAGGAGTGGCACTGCAGTGTCACGCAGGATGTCCCTTCCAAAAAACCCTCCCCAAACAGCACATGACGCAAAGAAAAAAAGAGGCGCAATGAGGTAGCTGTGTGAGTAAGATAAGCGACCCTAGTGGCCGACACAAACACCGGGCCCATCTAGGAGTGGCACTGCAGTGTCACGCAGGATGGCCCTTCCAAAAAACACTCCCCAAACAGCACATGACGCAAATAAAAATGAAAGAAAAAAGAGGTGCAAGATGGAATTGTCCTTGGGCCCTCCCACCCACCCTTATATTGTATAAACAGGACATGCACACTTTAACCAACCCATCATTTCAGTGACAGGGTCTGCCACACGACTGTGACTGAAATGACGGGTTGGTTTGGACCCCCACCAAAAAAGAAGCAATTAATCTCTCCTTGCACAAACTGGCTCTACAGAGGCAAGATGTCCACCTCATCATCATCCTCCGATATATCACCGTGTACATCCCCCTCCTCACAGATTATCAATTCGTCCCCACTGGAATCCACCATCTCAGCTCCCTGTGTACTTTGTGGAGGCAATTGCTGCTGGTCAATGTCTCCACGGAGGAATTGATTATAATTCATTTTAATGAACATCATCTTCTCCACATTTTCTGGATGTAACCTCGTACGCCGATTGCTGACAAGGTGAGCGGCGGCACTAAACACTCTTTCGGAGTACACACTTGTGGGAGGGCAACTTAGGTAGAATAAAGCCAGTTTGTGCAAGGGCCTCCAAATTGCCTCTTTTTCCTGCCAGTATAAGTACGGACTGTGTGACGTGCCTACTTGGATGCGGTCACTCATATAATCCTCCACCATTCTTTCAATGGTGAGAGAATCATATGCAGTGACAGTAGACGACATGTCCGTAATCGTTGTCAGGTCCTTCAGTCCGGACCAGATGTCAGCATCAGCAGTCGCTCCAGACTGCCCTGCATCACCGCCAGCGGGTGGGCTCGGAATTCTGAGCCTTTTCCTCGCACCCCCAGTTGCGGGAGAATGTGAAGGAGGAGATGTTGACAGGTCGCGTTCCGCTTGACTTGACAATTTTCTCACCAGCAGGTCTTTGAACCCCAGCAGACTTGTGTCTGCCGGAAAGAGAGATCCAAGGTAGGCTTTAAATCTAGGATCGAGCATGGTGGCCAAAATGTAGTGCTCTGATTTCAACAGATTGACCACCCGTGAATCCTTGTTAAGCAAATTAAGGGCTCCATCCACAAGTCCCACATGCCTAGCGGAATCGCTCTGTGTTAGCTCCTCCTTCAATGTCTCCAGCTTCTTCTGCAAAAGCCTGATGAGGGGAATGACCTGACTCAGGCTGGCAGTGTCTGAACTGACTTCACGTGTGGCAAGTTCAAAGGGCATCAGAACCTTGCACAATGTTGAAATCATTCTCCACTGCGCTTGAGACAGGTGCATTCCACCTCCTATATCGTGCTGAATTGTATAGGCTTGAATGGCCTTTTGCTGCTCCTCCAACCTCTGAAGCATATAGAGGGTTGAATTCCACCTCGTTACCACTTCTTGCTTCAGATGATGGCAGGGCAGGTTCAGTTGTTTTTGGTGGTGCTCCAGTCTTCTGTACGTGGTGCCTGTACGCCGAACGTGTCCCGCAATTCTTCTGGCCACCGACAGCATCTCTTGCACACCCCTGTCGTTTTTTAAAAAATTCTGCACCACCAAATTCAAGGTATGTGCAAAACATGGGACGTGCTGGAATTTGCCCATATTTAATGCACACACAATATTGCTGGCGTTGTCCGATGCCACAAATCCACAGGAGAGTCCAATTGGGGTAAGCCATTCCGCGATGATCTTCCTCAGTTGCCGTAAGAGGTTTTCAGCTGTGTGCGTATTCTGGAAAGCGGCGATACAAAGCGTAGCCTGCCTAGGAAAGAGTTGGCGTTTGCGAGATGCTGCTACTGGTGCCGCCGCTGCTGTTCTTGCGGCGGGAGTCCATACATCTACCCAGTGGGCTGTCACAGTCTTTTAGTCCAGACCCTGCCCTGCTCCACTTGTCCACATGTCCGTGGTTAAGTGGACATTGGGTACAACTGCATTTTTTAGGACACTGGTGAGTCTTTTTCTGACGTCCGTGTACATTCTCGGTATTGCCTGCCTAGAGAAGTGGAACCTAGATGGTATTTGGTAACGGGGGCACACTGCCTCAATAAATTGTCTAGTTCCCTGTGAACTAACGGCGGATACCGGACGCACGTCTAACACCAACATAGTTGTCAAGGCCTCAGTTATCCGCTTTGCAGCAGGATGACTGCTGTGATATTTCATCTTCCTCGCAAAGGCCTGTTGGACAGTCAATTGCTTACTGGAAGTAGTACAAGTGGGCTTACGACTTCCCCTCTGGGATGACGATCGACTCCCAGCAGCAACAACAGCAGCGCCAGCAGCAGTAGGCATTACACTCAAGGATGCATCGGAGGAATCCCAGGCAGGAGAGGACTCGTCAGAATTGCCAGTGACATGGCCTGCAGGACTATTGGCATTCCTGGGGAAGGAGGAAATTGACACTGAGGGAGTTGGTGGGGTGGTTTGCGTGAGCTTGGTTACAAGAGGAAGGGATTTACTGGTCAGTGGACTGCTTCCGCTGTCGCCCAAAGTTTTTGAACTTGTCACTGACTTATTATGAATGCGCTGCAGGTGACGTATAAGGGAGGATGTTCCGAGGTGGTTAACGTCCTTACCCCTACTTATTACAGCTTGACAAAGTCAACACACGGCTTGACAAATGTTGTCCGCATTTCTGGTGAAATACTTCCACACCGAAGAGCTGATTTTTTTGGTATTTTCACCAGGCATGTCAACGGCCCTATTCCTCCCACGGACAACAGGTGTCTCCCCGGGTGCCTGACTTAAACAAACCACCTCACCATCAGAATTCTCCTGGTCAATTTCCTCCCCAGCGCCAGCAACACCCATATCCTCCTCATCCTGGTGTACTTCAACACTGACATCTTCAATCTGACTATCAGGAACTGGACTGCGGGTGCTCCTTCCAGCACTTGCAGGGGGCGTGCAAATGGTGGAAGGCGCATGCTCTTCACGTCCAGTGTTGGGAAGGTCAGGCATCGCAACCGACACAATTGGACTCTCCTTGTGGATTTGGGATTTCGAAGAACGCACAGTTCTTTGCGGTGCTTTTGCCAGCTTGAGTCTTTTCATTTTTCTAGCGAGAGGCTGAGTGCTTCCATCCTCATGTGAAGCTGAACCACTAGCCATGAACATAGGCCAGGGCCTCAGCCGTTCCTTGCCACTCCGTGTAGTAAATGGCATATTGGCAAGTTTACGCTTCTCCTCCAACAATTTTATTTTAGGTTTGGAGTCCTTTTTTTACTGATATTTGGTGTTTTGGATTTTACATGCTCTGTACTATGACATTGGGCATCGGCCTTGGCAGACGACGTTGATGGCATTTCATCGTCTCGGCCATGACTAGTGGCAGCAGCTTCAGCACGAGGTGGAAGTGGATCTTGATCTTTCCCTAATTTTGGAACCTCAACATTTTTGTTCTCCATATTTTAATAGGCACAACTAAAAGGCACCTCAGGTAAACAATGGAGATGGATGGATACTAGTATACTTATGGATGGACTGCCGAGTGCCGACACAGAGGTAGCTACAGCCGTGGACTACCGTACTGTGTCTGCTGCTAATATAGACTGGATGATAATGAGATGAAATCAATATATATGTATATATAATATCACTAGTACTGCAGCCGGACAGGTATATATATTTATTATGTAATGACTGATGACGGACCTGCTGGACACTGTCAGCTCAGCAGCACCGCAGACTGCTACAGTAAGCTACTATAGTAGTATGTATAAAGAAGAAAGAAAAAAAAAACAACCACGGGTAGGTGGTATACAATTATGGATGGACTGCCGAGTGCCGACACAGAGGTAGCTACAGCCGTGGACTAACGTACTGTGTCTGCTGATAATATAGACTGGATGATAATGAGATGAAATCAATATATATGTATATATAATATCACTAGTACTGCAGCCGGACAGGTATATATATTTATTATGTAATGACTGATGACGGACCTGCTGGACACTGTCAGCTCAGCAGCACCGCAGACTGCTACAGTAAGCTACTATAGTAGTATGTATAAAGAAGAAAGAAAAAAAAAACAACCACGGGTAGGTGGTATACAATTATGGATGGACTGCCGAGTGCCGACACAGAGGTAGCTACAGTCGTGGACTAACGTACTGTGTCTGCTGATAATATAGACTGGATGATAATGAGATGAAATCAATATATATGTATATATAATATCACTAGTACTGCAGCTGGACAGGTATATATTATATATTTATTATGTAATGACTGATGACGGACCTGCTGGACACTGTCAGCTCAGCAGCACCGCAGACTGCTACAGTAAGCTTCTATAGTAGTATGTATAAAGAAGAAAGAAAAAAAAAACAACCACGGGTAAGTGGTATACAATTATGGATGGACTGCCGAGTGCCGACACAGAGGTAGCTACAGCCGTGGACTAACGTACTGTGTCTGCTGATAATATAGACTGGATGATAATGAGATGAAATCAATATATATGTATATATACTATCACTAGTACTGCAGCCGGACAGGTATATATTATATATTTATTATGTAATGACTGATGACGGACCTGCTGGACACTGTCAGCTCAGCAGCACCGCAGACTGCTACAGTAAGCTACTATAGTAGTATGTATAAAGAAGAAAGAAAAAAAAAACAACCACGGGTAGGTGGTATACAATTATGGATGGACTGCCGAGTGCCGACACAGAGGTAGCTACAGCCGTGGACTAACGTACTGTGTCTGCTGATAATATAGACTGGATGATAATGATATGAAATCAATATATATGTATATATAATATCACTAGTACTGCAGCCGGACAGGTATATATATTATATATTTATTATGTAATGACTGATGACGGACCTGCTGGACACTGTCAGCTCAGCAGCACCGCAGACTGCTACAGTAAGCTACTATAGTAGTATGTATAAAGAAGAAAGAAAAAAAAAACAACCACGGGTAGGTGGTATACAATTATGGATGGACTGCCGAGTGCCGACACAGAGGTAGCTACAGCCGTGGACTAACGTACTGTGTCTGCTGATAATATAGACTGGATGATAATGAGATGAAATCAATATATATGTATATATAATATCACTAGTACTGCAGCCGGACAGGTATATATATTATATATTTATTATGTAATGACTGATGACGGACCTGCTGGACACTGTCAGCTCAGCAGCACCGCAGACTGCTACAGTAAGCTACTATAGTAGTATGTATAAAGAAGAAAGAAAAAAAAAAAAAACACGGGTAGGTGCTAGGTGGTATACAATATTATATATATATTATATACAATTATATATATATATATATATAATATATATTAAACTCATAAACTGGTGGTGATTATTAAACTGGTGGTCAGGTCACTGGTCACACTATCAGCAACTTGCAAGTAGTACTCCTGAGTCCTAAGCAGACAATCACAATATATATTATACTGGTGGTCAGTGTGGTCACAAACAATGGCAGTGTGGCTGGCACTCTGGCAGCAAAAGTGTGCACTGTACGTTATATTATGTACTCCTGAGTCCTGAGTCCTGCTCTCAGACTCTAACTGCTCCCCACTGTCAGTGTCTCCCCCACAAGTCAGATAATACAGTCACACTATCTCTCTCTATCACTTCAGCAAGTACTAGTAGTAGTAGTACTCCTCCTAATGCTCCCCAAATTACTACTGTGTTTCTCTCTGTCTCACTCTCTTCTCGAATCTCTATAAACGGAGAGGACGCCAGCCACGTCCTCTCCCTATGAATCTCAATGCACGTGTGAAAAATGGCGGCGACGCGCGGCTCCTTATATAGAATCCGAGTCTCGCGATAGAATCCGAGCCTCGCGAGAATCCGACAGCGTGATGATGACGTTCGGGCGCGCTCGGGTTAACCGAGCAAGGCGGGAAGATCCGAGTCGCTCGGACCCGTGTAAAAAAACATGAAGTTCGGGCGGGTTCGGATTCCGAGGAACCGAACCCGCTCATCTCTAATATATATATATATATATATATAATAGAGTGATACATCCCTTATAGTATAAGGACACCTCCTCATCTCCGACCACAGTGCAATTGTGGGTTTGTCAGAGCATAAGGAGCCTGTTAATCTCTCCTTCATCACAATCTCCCACAAGACATTATATCAGAGGCATAAAATAGGTGAGAGACAAAAACGTATTTTGGACCTTATTCAGCTTCAATTGCAGTATTGCTAAATTAGTACAGGGCACGGGCACACGCCCCCCCCCCCCCCCCCCCACTCCACACCCCGCCCAATGCTGCTTTGCCACCCGCAACCGCCTCTGTAATCAGGCAGAGGCATTCACGTCACTGAGATGTGACTGCATCTCCCGGGTTGCGTATGTGCAGAACAAGTGCTACGCATGCGCACTGGCCCATATATCGCCCGTATGCGATTACATCTCATATACGATGATCCATACTGAATAGGGTCCATAGTGCAGTACATTTTAATCTAAACATGCAGTTTTTTGTTAAAAAGAATAAAGGTATAAAAAAAACACATATAAAATATAAGCATTCCACAAGATGGCGTGAATAAAGGTACAATTGCCGACTGTGCATGAGAACCAATGTAAATTAGCTCTCTGTATAGATAGATAAAGAAATACCAGCGGGTGTCCCGGATCACAACCACGGCACAGCTCCCAGTCAGGCAATGTCTCCAGAATCCTTCACCATCTACCGTATAGTCCACACAAATGTCACCGCGTTTCAGTCACATTCTGGGATCTTTTTCAAGGCCAGTAATAGTGAAGAGTGATAGAGAGTGATGGAGAGTGATACAATGGAGAGAGAGAAAGTAGCAGCCAGTCAGCTCCCAAGTCCAACTGTCATTTTTTTCAAACACAGCATGTGACATGGTAGTTAGGAGCTGATTGCTGATTGGCTGCTTTTTCTCTCTCCGTTTTATCACTCTCCAAGCGACGATGCATCTAGCCCAGTGTGCTATCCTCATCTCCTTCACAGAATTACATACCAAATCTAACCAATCATCTGTCAGTATAGGTCATTTCGCTATACCAACACACCTGCCTATACAGGGCTTCCTCTCAGTGTGGCACATCCCTGCACCAATCATGGCTACTTGATACTCTGTACAGTGCACCTGATTTGCCGAGCAGCAACTTGGTCGGGGTCAAACACTTTTGCTAAATTCTACAAGTTTGATACCCTGGCTGATGAGGACCTAGCATTTGCTCAGTCGGTGCTGCAGAGTCATCCGCACTCTCCCACCCGATTGGGAGCTTTGGTATAAACCCCATGGTCCTTACGGAGTCCCCAGCATCCTCAAGGACGTAAGAGAAAATAAGATTTTAAACCTACCGGTAAATCTTTTTCTCCTAGTCCGTAGAGGATGCTGGGCGCCCGTCCCAGTGCGGAAAATCTGCAAGACTTGTATATAGTTATTGCTTACATAAGGGTTATGTTACAGTTAGACTCGGTCTTGGACCGGTACTGTTGTTTGTTCATACTGTTAACTGATTATGTGTATTCCAGGTTATATGGTATGATTGGTGTGGTATGAATCTTGCCCTTAGATTAACAAAATCCTTTCCTCGTATTGTCCATCTCCTCTGGGCACAAGATCTAACTGAGGTCTGGAGGAGGGGCATAGAGGGAGGAGCCAGTGCACACCATACTAGAAAGTTATTTTAGGTGCCTATATCTCCTGCGGAGCCCGTCTATACCCCATGGTCCTTACGGAGTCCCCAGCATCCTCTAGGACGTAAGAGAAACTGAGATTCCCATTTATCTCCAGTGGAGAGTATCCGCCCCGGAACGCCTCTCCGCTGTCAATCTTCTTGCGGTCGCCACTGCGACCGCTTTCTTCTCTGTATGCGTTGACAGGGGTCACCGGGCAACGTCGCGCATGTGCAATGTGCACGCCGCGCATGCGCATTCCAGACCCGTTCACACCGTAGCAAAGAACCGCTGCGTGCGAACAGGTCGGAATAACCCCCCTTATTCACATTACACTACACCGTATCACTCCTTATTCACATTACACTACAACGTATCACTCCTTATTCACATTACACTACACTGTATCACTCCTTATTCACATTACACTACACCGTATCACTCCTTATTCACATTACACTACACTGTATCACTCCTTATTCACATTACACTACACCTTATCACTCCTTATTCACATTACACTACAACGTATCACTCCTTATTCACATTACACTACACTGTGTCACTCCTTATTCACATTACACTACACCGTATCACTCCTTATTCACATTACACTGCACTGTATCACTTTTTATTCACATAACACTGCACCGTATCACTCCTTATTCACATTACACTACAACATATCACTCCTTATTCACATTACACTGCACTGTATCACTCCTTATTCACATTACACTACACTGTATCACTTTTTATTCACATAACACTGCACCGTATCACTCCTTATTCACATTGCACTAGACCGTATTGCTGTTTATTCACATTTCACTACACCGTATTGCTCCTTATTCACTTTACACTATACTGTATTGCTCATTATTCACATTACACTGCACCGTATCGTTCCTTATTCACATTACACTACACCGTATCATTCCTTATTAACATTATACTACACCATATCACTCCTTATTTACATTACATTACACCATATTGCTCCTTATTTACCTTACACTACACCGTATTGCTCCTTATTCACATTACACTATAAGATATGGCTCCTTATTCACATTACACTGCACCGTATCCCTCCCTAATTACATTACACTAGACCGTATTGCTCCTTATTCCCATTACACTGTACCATATTACTCCTTATTCACATTACACTGCACCATATTACTCCTTATTCACATTACACTGCACCGTATTGCAACTTATTCATATTACACTACACCGTATCGCTCCTTACTCACATTACACTGCACCATATTGCTCCTTGTTCCCATTAAACTGCACCGTATCAGTCCTTATTCACATTACACTACACCATATGGCTCCTTATTCACATTACACTACACTGTATCACTCCTTACTCACATTACACTGTACAATATTGCTCCGTATTCACATTACACTAGACCATATCACTCCTTATTCACATTACACTAGACCATATCACTCCTTATTCACATTACACTACACCATATCTCTCCTTATTCACATTACACTAGACCATATCACTCCTTATTCACATTACACTATACCATATGGCTCCTTATTCACATTACACTGCACCATATCTCTCCTTATTCACATTACACTGCACCATATTGCTCCTTGTTCACATTACACTGCACCGTATCACTCCTTATTCACATTACACTACAACATATCACTCCTTACTCACATTACACTGCACTATATTGCTCCTTGTTCACATTACATTGCACAATATCGCAACTTATTCACATTACACTACACCGTATCGCTCCTTACTCACATTACACTGCACTATATTGCTCCTTGTTCATATTAAACTGCACCGTATCACTCCTTATTCACATTACACTACATCATATCACTCCTTATTCACATTACACTACACCATATGGCTCCTTATTCACATTACACTGCACTGTATCACTCCTTAATCACATTACACTAGAACGTATTGCTCCTTATTCACATTACACTACACTGTATCGTTCCTTATTCACATTACACTACACCGTATCGTTCCTTATTCACATTACACTACACCGTATCGTTCCTTATTCACATTATACTACACCGTATCACTCCTTATTTACATTAAACTACACCATATTGCTCCTTATTTCACTGGTTTCCAAACTTTTTTGAATCACGGCGCCTTAGAATATCAGAATTTTTTTCACGGCACCTCTAGGCCAAAAATTTCTTATTGAGAAATTTAGAAAGTAATATTACATTAAGTAGATCGCGTTTATATGTCATCCTTAGGGTCAGTTGTGTGGTGAGGGACAAGATTTGCTTCTGTTTGGCCACATATTTTATGACTGGCAGCCACCAGCACTGGTTTTGCCTATTATATTGACCATGAATAATTTGAATTGGTCCTGGACCACCAACCCAGGGCACCCCTGCAAGTGTCCCGAGGCACCCCAGGGAGCCATGGCACACAGTTTGGGAACATCTGCCTTATTTACATTACACTACACCGTATTGCTCCTTATTCACATTACACCACACCGTATTGTTGCTTATTCACATTAAACCACATTGCTTCTTATTGACATTACAATACTCTTCATAGACCCACCTGTGCTGGCAGGGTTTGATTGATAGCTGGACCAGGCTCTGGTTGGTGAATGAATGGCACAGCTGAGAGGGGAGATGCTGCTATTCCACGTGATGTCATACTGTCTGTAAGCCCCACCCAGGCTCTGCTCATCATGTGACCTGGTAGCTGTCAAGTTCCTTCTAAGCTCTGGTATCTCTATGCTTCTGGCCACAGTTACATTGCTCATGTCTATACAGATTGCACATCCCCAGCCACACTGCACAGTCACATTACACTATCACAGCCCCGTAACAATACACACTCTCAGCCACATTGCACAATCAATCAATCAATCAATCAATCACAATGCACACTCTCGGGATGCAGTTAATATACCAGCTGTAGGGACAGGAGACTGACGCCGGAACCCTGACAGCCGGTGAAATGCCACCAGCCGGGATCCCGACAAACGACTTTTATTCCCACTTATATATATTAGAGATGAGCGGGTTCGGTTTCTCTGAATCCGAACCCGCCAGAACTTCATGTTTTTTTTCACGGGTCCGAGCGACTCGGATCTTCCCGCCTTGCTCGGTTAACCCGAGCGCGCCCGAACGTCATCATGACGCTGTCGGATTCTCGCGAGGCTCGGATTCTATCGCGAGACTCGGATTCTATATAAGGAGCCGCGCGTCGCCGCCATTTTCACACGTGCATTGAGATTGATAGGGAGAGGACGTGGCTGGCGTCCTCTCCGTTTAGAATAGATTAGAGAGACACTTGATTTACTAATTTTGGGGAGCATTAGGAGTACTCAGTAGTGTACAGTGCAGAGTTTTGCTGATAGTGACCAGTGACCACCAGTTTTATTTATAATCCGTTCTCTGCCTGAAAAAAGCGATACACAGCACACAGTGACTCAGTCACATACCATATCTGTGTGCACTGCTCAGGCTCAGGCCAGTGTGCTGCATCATCTATTATCTATATATAATATTATATATATCTGTCTGACTGCTCAGCTCACACAGCTTATAATTGTGGGGGAGACTGGGGAGCACTACTGCAGTGCCAGTTATAGGTTATAGCAGGAGCCAGGAGTACATAATATATTATATAGTGAGTGACCACCAGACACACAGTGCAGTTTATTTAATATATCCGTTCTCTGCCTGAAAAAAGCGATACACACAGTGACTCAGTCAGTCACATACCATATCTGTGTGCACTGCTCAGGCTCAGGCCAGTGTGCTGCATCATCTATATATATTATATATCTGTCTGACTGCTCAGCTCACACAGCTTATAATTGTGGGGGAGACTGGGGAGCACTACTGCAGTGCCAGTTATAGGTTATAGCAGGAGCCAGGAGTACATAATATTATATTAAAATTAAACAGTGCACACTTTTGCTGCAGGAGTGCCACTGCCAGTGTGACTAGTGACCAGTGACCTGACCACCAGTATATATAATATTAGTAGTATACTATCTCTTTATCAACCAGTCTATATTAGCAGCAGACACAGTACAGTGCGGTAGTTCACGGCTGTGGCTACCTCTGTGTCGGCACTCGGCAGCCCGTCCATAATTGTATATACCACCTAACCGTGGTTTTTTTTTCTTTCTTTATACATACATACTAGTTACGAGTATACTATCTCTTTATCAACCAGTCTATATATTAGCAGCAGACACAGTACAGTGCGGTAGTTCACGGCTGTGGCTACCTCTGTGTCGGCACTCGGCAGCCCGTCCATAATTGTATATACCACCTAACCGTGGTTTTTTTTTCTTTCTTTATACATACATACTAGTTACGAGTATACTATCTCTTTATCAACCAGTCTATATATTAGCAGCAGACACAGTACAGTGCGGTAGTTCACGGCTGTGGCTACCTCTGTGTCGGCACTCGGCAGCCCGTCCATAATTGTATATACCACCTAACCGTGGTTTTTTTTTCTTTCTTTATACATACATACTAGTTACGAGTATACTATCTCTTTATCAACCAGTCTATATATTAGCAGCAGACACAGTACAGTGCGGTAGTTCACGGCTGTGGCTACCTCTGTGTCGGCACTCGGCAGCCCGTCCATAATTGTATATACCACCTAACCGTGGTTTTTTTTTCTTTCTTTATACATACATACTAGTTACGAGTATACTATCTCTTTATCAACCAGTCTATATATTAGCAGCAGACACAGTACAGTGCGGTAGTTCACGGCTGTGGCTACCTCTGTGTCGGCACTCGGCAGCCCGTCCATAATTGTATATACCACCTAACCGTGGTTTTTTTTTCTTTCTTTATACATACATACTAGTTACGAGTATACTATCTCTTTATCAACCAGTCTATATTAGCAGCAGACACAGTACAGTGCGGTAGTTCACGGCTGTGGCTACCTCTGTGTCGGCACTCGGCAGCCCGTCCATAATTGTATATACCACCTAACCGTGGTTTTTTTTTCTTTCTTTATACATACATACTAGTTACGAGTATACTATCTCTTTATCAACCAGTCTATATATTAGCAGCAGACACAGTACAGTGCGGTAGTTCACGGCTGTGGCTACCTCTGTGTCGGCACTCGGCAGCCCGTCCATAATTGTATATACCACCTAACCGTGTTTTTTTTTTCTTTCTTTATACATACATACTAGTTACGAGTATACTATCTCTTTATCAACCAGTCTATATTAGCAGCAGACACAGTACAGTGCGGTAGTTCACGGCTGTGGCTACCTCTGTGTCGGCACTCGGCAGCCCGTCCATAATTGTATATACCACCTAACCGTGGTTTTTTTTTCTTTCTTTATACATACATACTAGTTACGAGTATACTATCTCTTTATCAACCAGTCTATATATTAGCAGCAGACACAGTACAGTGCGGTAGTTCACGGCTGTGGCTACCTCTGTGTCGGCACTCGGCAGCCCGTCCATAATTGTATATACCACCTAACCGTGGTTTTTTTTTCTTTCTTTATACATACATACATACTAGTTACGAGTATACTATCTCTTTATCAACCAGTCTATATATTAGCAGCAGACACAGTACAGTGCGGTAGTTCACGGCTGTGGCTACCTCTGTGTCGGCACTCGGCAGCCCGTCCATAATTGTATACTAGTATCCAATCCATCCATCTCCATTGTTTACCTGAGGTGCCTTTTAGTTGTGCCTATTAAAATATGGAGAACAAAAATGTTGAGGTTCCAAAATTAGGGAAAGATCAAGATCCACTTCCACCTCGTGCTGAAGCTGCTGCCACTAGTCATGGCCGAGACGATGAAATGCCAGCAACGTCGTCTGCCAAGGCCGATGCCCACTGGCATAGTACAGAGCATGTCAAAACCAAAACACCAAATATCAGTAAAAAAAGGACTCCAAAACCTAAAATAAAATTGTCGGAGGAGAAGCGTAAACTTGCCAATATGCCATTTACCACACGGAGTGGCAAGGAACGGCTGAGGCCCTGGCCTATGTTCATGGCTAGTGGTTCAGCTTCACATGAGGATGGAAGCACTCAGCCTCTCGCTACAAAACTGAAAAGACTCAAGCTGGCAAAAGCACCGCAAAGAACTGTGCGTTCTTTGAAATCCCAAATCCACAAGGAGAGTCCAATTGTGTCGGTTGCGATGCCTGACCTTCCCAACACTGGACGTGAAGAGCATGCGCCTTCCACCATTTGCACGCCCCCTGCAAGTGCTGGAAGGAGCACCCGCAGTCCAGTTCCTGATAGTCAGATTGAAGATGTCAGTGTTGAAGTACACCAGGATGAGGAGGATATGGGTGTTGCTGGCGCTGGGGAGGAAATTGACCAGGAGGATTCTGATGGTGAGGTGGTTTGTTTAAGTCAGGCACCCGGGGAGACACCTGTTGTCCGTGGGAGGAATATGGCCGTTGACATGCCAGGTGAAAATACCAAAAAAATCAGCTCTTCGGTGTGGAGGTATTTCACCAGAAATGCGGACAACAGGTGTCAAGCCGTGTGTTCCCTTTGTCAAGCTGTAATAAGTAGGGGTAAGGACGTTAACCACCTCGGAACATCCTCCCTTATATGTCACCTGCAGCGCATTCATAATAAGTCAGTGACAAGTTCAAAAACTTTGGGTGACAGCGGAAGCAGTCCACTGACCAGTAAATCCCTTCCTCTTGTAACCAAGCTCACGCAAACCACCCCACCAACTCCCTCAGTGTCAATTTCCTCCTTCCCCAGGAATGCCAATAGTCCTGCAGGCCATGTCACTGGCAATTCTGACGAGTCCTCTCCTGCCTGGGATTCCTCCGATGCATCCTTGCGTGTAACGCCTACTGCTGCTGGCGCTGCTGTTGTTGCCGCTGGGAGTCGATGGTCATCCCAGAGGGGAAGTCGTAAGCCCACTTGTACTACTTCCAGTAAGCAATTGACTGTTCAACAGTCCTTTGCGAGGAAGATGAAATATCACAGCAGTCATCCTACTGCAAAGCGGATAACTGAGTCCTTGACAACTATGTTGGTGTTAGACGTGCGTCCGGTATCCGCCGTTAGTTCACAGGGAACTAGACAATTTATTGAGGCAGTGTGCCCCCGTTACCAAATACCATCTAGGTTCCACTTCTCTAGGCAGGCGATACCGAGAATGTACACGGACGTCAGAAAAAGACTCACCAGTGTCCTAAAAAATGCAGTTGTACCCAATGTCCACTTAACCACGGACATGTGGACAAGTGGAGCAGGGCAGGGTCAGGACTATATGACTGTGACAGCCCACTGGGTAGATGTATGGACTCCCGCCGCAAGAACAGCAGCAGCGGCACCAGTAGCAGCATCTCGCAAACGCCAACTCTTTCCTAGGCAGGCTACGCTTTGTATCACCGCTTTCCAGAATACGCACACAGCTGAAAACCTCTTACGGCAACTGAGGAAGATCATCGCGGAATGGCTTACCCCAATTGGACTCTCCTGTGGATTTGTGGCATCGGACAACGCCAGCAATATTGTGTGTGCATTAAATATGGGCAAATTCCAGCACGTCCCATGTTTTGCACATACCTTGAATTTGGTGGTGCAGAATTTTTTAAAAAACGACAGGGGCGTGCAAGAGATGCTGTCGGTGGCCAGAAAAATTGCGGGACACTTTCGGCGTACAGGCACCACGTACAGAAGACTGGAGCACCACCAAAAACTACTGAACCTGCCCTGCCATCATCTGAAGCAAGAAGTGGTAACGAGGTGGAATTCAACCCTCTATATGCTTCAGAGGTTGGAGGAGCAGCAAAAGGCCATTCAAGCCTATACAATTGAGCACGATATAGTAGGTGGAATGCACCTGTCTCAAGTGCAGTGGAGAATGATTTCAACGTTGTGCAAGGTTCTGATGCCCTTTGAACTTGCCACACGTGAAGTCAGTTCAGACACTGCCAGCCTGAGTCAGGTCATTCCCCTCATCAGGCTTTTGCAGAAGAAGCTGGAGGCATTGAAGAAGGAGCTAAAAGGGAGCGATTCCGCTAGGCATGTGGGACTTGTGGATGCAGCCCTTAATTCGCTTAACAAGGATTCACGGGTGGTCAATCTGTTGAAATCAGAGCACTACATTTTGGCCACCGTGCTCGATCCTAGATTTAAAGCCTACCTTGGATCTCTCTTTCCGGCAGACACAGGTCTGCTGGGGTTGAAAGACCTGCTGGTGACAAAATTGTCAAGTCAAGCGGAACGCGACCTGTCAACATCTCCTCCTTCACATTCTCCCGCAACTGGGGGTGCGAGGAAAAGGCTCAGAATTCCGAGCCCACCCGCTGGCGGTGATGCAGGGCAGTCTGGAGCGACTGCTGATGCTGACATCTGGTCCGGACTGAAGGACCTGACAACGATTACGGACATGTCGTCTACTGTCACTGCATATGATTCTCTCAACATTGATAGAATGGTGGAGGATTATATGAGTGACCGCATCCAAGTAGGCACGTCACACAGTCCGTACTTATACTGGCAGGAAAAAGAGGCAATTTGGAGGCCCTTGCACAAACTGGCTTTATTCTACCTAAGTTGCCCTCCCACAAGTGTGTACTCCGAAAGAGTGTTTAGTGCCGCCGCTCACCTTGTCAGCAATCGGCGTACGAGGTTACATCCAGAAAATGTGGAGAAGATGATGTTCATTAAAATGAATTATAATCAATTCCTCCGCGGAGACATTGACCAGCAGCAATTGCCTCCACAAAGTACACAGGGAGCTGAGATGGTGGATTCCAGTGGGGACGAATTGATAATCTGTGAGGAGGGGGATGTACACGGTGATATATCGGAGGGTGAAGATGAGGTGGACATCTTGCCTCTGTAGAGCCAGTTTGTGCAAGGAGAGATTAATTGCTTCTTTTTTGGGGGGGGTCCAAACCAACCCGTCATATCAGTCACAGTCGTGTGGCAGACCCTGTCACTGAAATGATGGGTTGGTTAAAGTGTGCATGTCCTGTTTTGTTTACACAACATAAGGGTGGGTGGGAGGGCCCAAGGACAATTCCATCTTGCACCTCTTTTTTCTTTTCTTTTTCTTTGCATCATGTGCTGATTGGGGAGGGTTTTTTGGAAGGGACATCCTGCGTGACACTGCAGTGCCACTCCTAGATGGGCCCGGTGTTTGTGTCGGCCACTAGGGTCGCTAATCTTACTCACACAGTCAGCTACCTCATTGCGCCTCTTTTTTTCTTTGCGTCATGTGCTGTTTGGGGAGGGTTTTTTGGAAGGGACATCCTGCGTGACACTGCAGTGCCACTCCTAGATGGGCCCGGTGTTTGTGTCGGCCACTAGGGTCGCTAATCTTACTCACACAGTCAGCTACCTCATTGCGCCTCTTTTTTTCTTTGCGTCATGTGCTGTTTGGGGAGGGTTTTTTGGAAGGGACATCCTGCGTGACACTGCAGTGCCACTCCTAGATGGGCCCGGTGTTTGTGTTGGCCACTAGGGTCGCTAATCTTACTCACACAGCTACCTCATTGCGCCTCTTTTTTTCTTTGCGTCATGTGCTGTTTGGGGAGGGTTTTTTGGAAGGGACATCCTGCGTGACACTGCAGTGCCACTCCTAGATGGGCCCGGTGTTTGTGTCGGCCACTAGGGTCGCTAATCTTACTCACACAGCTACCTCATTGCGCCTCTTTTTTTCTTTGCGTCATGTGCTGTTTGGGGAGGGTTTTTTGGAAGGGCCATCCTGCGTGACACTGCAGTGCCACTCCTAGATGGGCCCGGTGTTTGTGTCGGCCACTAGGGTCGCTAATCTTACTCACACAGCTACCTCATTGCGCCTCTTTTTTTCTTTGCGTCATGTGCTGTTTGGGGAGGGTTTTTTGGAAGGGCCATCCTGCGTGACACTGCAGTGCCACTCCTAGATGGGCCCGGTGTTTGTGTCGGCCACTAGGGTCACTAATCTTACTCACACAGCTACCTCATTGCGCCTCTTTTTTTCTTTGCGTCATGTGCTGTTTGGGGAGGGTTTTTTGGAAGGGACATCCTGCGTGACACTGCAGTGCCACTCCTAGATGGGCCCGGTGTTTGTGTCGGCCACTAGGGTCGCTTATCTTACTCACACAGCGACCTCGGTGCAAATTTTAGGACTAAAAATAATATTGTGAGGTGTGAGGTATTCAGAATAGACTGAAAATGAGTGTAAATTATGGTTTTTGAGGTTAATAATACTTTGGGATCAAAATGACCCCCAAATTCTATGATTTAAGCTGTTTTTTAGTGTTTTTTGTAAAAAACACCCGAATCCAAAACACACCCGAATCCGACAAAAAAAATTCGGTGAGGTTTTGCCAAAACGCGGTCGAACCCAAAACACGGCCGCGGAACCGAACCCAAACCCAAAACACAAAACCCGAAAAATTTCAGGCGCTCATCTCTAATATATATAATTATATAAGTCCTTTTTGGAACACGGGTATCTTATGGAGTTACTCCAAAAGGACCTTAAAGAAGTAGATGAAATGAACAATGTTACAAAGAACTGCTCAAACAGAATACAGTATGATCAAAGGGGTTAAAGTGTTACCAATCACCCAAAATCTGCATCATTTCCCACAAAGTACAATAGTTGTGCATATAAAATGAAATCTATTATTAAGAAAAATTCCTCATTATTGAGATTAGATAATGTTCTTAGGGAAAATGTGGACCTTAACGGTACGGTTATCTTTAGGAAATCTAATCATGTACAGTCACACTAATACCCCTTATACACCGCCAGCATATAACGCCGGTTATTTCACATGAGCGTACATAACCCGTGTTACTGATCGGTGTAAAAGGGCAGAGTTGGAATAATCCGGGGCGAGTGACCCGGTATTCCAACTCGGGTAGTTTGTGGGGCAAACTGTGCAGTGAAAACGGGAGCCGGATCGCACTACCCGGCTTCCCGTTTACAATGAATGGATGGGCGGCGCTTGGAGATCATGTGATCTCCAAGCGCTGCCCCTGTCGCGTCACCGTCAATGTCACCAACCTGGTAATATGTCGGGCTGGTGACTTCGGTGGAAAAGGGGGCTGACGCGGGTCGCAGCCGGGTAGCTTCCGTGTCAGGCTCCCGGCTGTGACCCACGATTTAGGTATAAAAGAGAACTTAGTGAAAGTCATTTTCAACAAGAGGATGTACATGGATCCCCAAGAAACTGGAAGGATTTCATGTATGTGGGATACAGACGTGTAAAACATGTACACATGCCCCATAAGAACACTACAGAATTTACATCTTATACGAATAGCGAAACATTTAAGATAAAAGATTTTTTGAACTGTAAGTCCACATACGTCATTTACTGTATATGATAGAATGCAGCTGTGGGAAACAGTACATAGGAAGGACGACACCAAATGCCAGTAAGCCGCGGCAGGCAATGTTTGGCAGATTGGGTGTCAGTTGGTGTGGCTCCCCTATCTGAATTTTGGACTATGCTGCAGCCCCACCTCTTGAACCGCCACTGGAAAGGAAGTCCAGGAACAGAGCATTTTGTACCTAATGGAGTGGGTCATGTTGCAGGATTTGCATCAGTGATGATGGAGATATTGAATCGTCCGGTGAGTTCACCATTGCTCAGATATGCAAAGTGGGCGTGGCAGAGTGTGCTCAGTCCGTCGCACGGTGATGCACAAGCGGTATGCTTACACTGGCATTTGCATATTTTGGCACTTGAGAATCTGTGAGAAATCTCAGTGGCACATAATCTGCGTGCACCTCGGAGTCATTGTTTCCATGGAATGATGCATTAATAGTAGCTGTATTTGATGTGGGGAAAGGATAAATAAATAGGCAATTACATTTACCAGAAGGAAGGAGGGTGTAAGAGCGGAGACTGTCATCTTTTCACACGTGTTACACAAAATATTCAGCTCACAAGATGATAGGTTAGAACTTAAATGCAGAATACAGTATGCTTGCTTATTATATACCAGATGGACAATGCTCTAGACACTGGCAGCTGCTATTGTTATGATTCCAGTACTCCTGACCGGAGGAGATCTAATGACAATGGCCAGAGTACTGGAAGGGGAATGCTGGTTACGGGAGCTAGAAAGACTAGTTGCCCCTGGCGCCCTAACTCTATTGTCTCACCCGTGCTATCGAAAATCCCTTGCGAGACTATGGTTTCTTGAGCCCCTGGCAGCCACGTTTGAAAGGCGGATTATGTCTGCCCAACTCCGGTGCCCCCCGGTCTTAGTGAGAGACAAAGGGAAATCCGAGGCAGGATGATGACAAGAGGACCTCTGACTGACAACAGGCCAGGGGCAACAAGCTAACTAACCAAACCAGAAGTATGCGCGGAAAAACCGCCAGATAAAAGGACAACCAAAATCCACTAGTCCGTTACTCCTACCCAGCACCGCTGGATACCAGAGTGGATCTGTGGGAGCGGAATCCTCCGCAAAAGCTCCGAAACACAAATAATAAATAATAAGTAATAAAGCGGCCAAGCCGCTACACACGGCTACGCCGTGACTCACGAACACCACTGGATGTTTAAAGGTGCTCAGTCAGGACTCCAGGAACAGATGACGACTTCCGAGTACAGGACAACTGAGGACAGGAACGACCGGGTACAGCAGGACTGGAAACACTCTCAGCAAACAGATACAGCATGCAGGAAGCTATTACCGGCGTCTGTGAGAAGCCCTGGAAGTGTACTTAACAGGGAGTCCTCCAATCAGCTGCTCAGAGGCTGATTGGATTAAATGCCGTGCAGCTGCCTTGCTGCACGGCCAGGAAACAGGTGCCCTATTAATTTAAATGGACCCAGCAACGGGGAACGCGGTCCGCCAGTGGCGTCCCCGTTGCTAGGGTCCGTGCGGCTCCGTGCGCCCGGCGTCTAGCGTTGCCAGGGAGCCGGCGGCTGTACGTGCACGGCGTCCCTGGTTGCTAGGCGCCGGGCCGCACCGACGAGCGGACCCCGGCGCCTAACAGTACCCCCCCTTGAGGAGGGGTCAAGGAACCCCTAAAGCCAGGTTTCCGAGGAAATTCCCGAAAAAATGCCCTCTTGAGCCTCGGGGCATGGAGATCCTTATCCAGGACCCAAGACCTTTCCTCTGGACCATAGCCCTTCCAGTGCACCAGAAAATAAAGCCGACCCCGGGACAATTTGGAATCGAGAACCTTCTCCACCAAGAACTCCTGATGTCCCTGTACATCTACTGGTGATTTCCCCTGAGAGATCTTCCGAGGAAATCTACTGGAAGAAACGTATGGTTTCAACAGGGAGCTATGGAACGTATTTCCGATTCGGAGAGCTCTTGGTAAACGTAACCGGAAAGCAACTGGATTGATTTTTTTAATAATATGAAATGGTCCAATAAATTTGGGGCCCAATCTAGCTGAGGTTTGTCGAAGTCTAATGTTACGAGTCAACAACCATACCCTGTCTCCCACCTTAAAAGTGCAAAGACGCCGGAGCCTGTCAGAAAACTTTTTCTCTCGAAATGCCGCTTTTCTGAGAGCAAGGTGCACTTTTTTCCAAATGACTCTGAGATGAGAGGTTAAGGTTAGCGAGGAAACAGAGGAATGTTAAAAAAAAGAATTAGCTCTGGGGTGAAAACCAAAAACTGAAAAGAATGGAGACACATTAGTGGAGGAATGACAAGAATTGTTGTAAGCAAACTCCGCCAAAGGAAGAAACTCGGACCAATCATTCTGGAGTTTGGCTGAGTACAAACGCAAATACTGTTTTAATGATTGATTAACTCGCTCGGTCTGCCCGTTGGATTGGGGATGATAGCCGGATGTTAAAGACAATTTCATCTTTAATGAGGCACAAAAAGACTTCCAGAATTGTGCAATGAATTGTGGACCCCGATCAGAAACAATATCAGTGGGCAACCCATGAAGTCTGAAAACATGACGGAGAAACAAAACAACCAATCACTGGGCAGATGGCAGTCGGGGAAGAGCAATGAAATGGGCCATCTTGCTAAAACGGTCCACTACCACCCATATGACTCGGAATCCGGCTGACAGAGGGAGGTCTACCTCAAAATACATGGAAATATGAGACCATGGCCTGAGAGGAACATTTAAGGGCATAAGTTGCCCGATAGGCAAGGAACGGGGAACCTTATGCTGTGCACAGACCTGACAAGAAAAAACAAACTCCTTAATGTCTTTAGAAAGACCAGGCCACCATACTGAGCGGGAGACTAATTCCAAAGTCTTAGAGATCCCCGGATGCCCGGCAACTTTGCTATCATGAAACTCAGTCAAAACAGTAGCTCTCAAAAACTCAGGGACGTAAAGACGACCAGCAGGAGTATTTCCAGGAGCTTGATGTTGAAGCTGCTTAAACTGGGTAAACAAATCTTGTGTGAGGCCTGCCCAAATGACTGAAGACGGAAGTATGGGAGTAACAGGACTGTTATTATGAACTGGAATAAAACTGCGTGACAGGGCATCCGCCTTGGTATTCTTGGAACCTGGCCTAAAAGTGATAATAAACTTGAAACGAGTAAAAAATAAAGCCCAACGAGCCTGCCGGGCATTCAGCCGCTTAGCTGATTCGATGTACTGAAGATTTTTGTGGTCAGTCAATACTGAAATGGTATGTGTTGCTCCCTCAAGCCAATGCCTCCACTCCTCGAAAGCCCATTTAATAGCCAGTAACTCCCGGTTACCAACATCGTAGTTGGATTCAGCAGATGAGAATTTCCTGGACATAAAGGCACAAGGATGTAGTTCCAGAGAGTCCGGATCCTTCTGAGATAGGATAGCCCCCACTCCAACCTCCGAGGCATCAACCTCAACAATGAAGGGCAATTCTGGGTTGGGATGTCTGAGGACTGGAGCTGAGACAAAAGCTTGTTTCAAGGCCTAAAAGGATAACTCAGCTTCACGTGACCAGTTGGTAGGATCCGCTCCCTTCTTAGTCAGTGCCACAATGGGAGCAACCAGGTCGGAAAAAGAATGAATAAATCTTCTATAATAATTCGCAAACCCTAAAAAGCGCTGAATTGCTTTTAAGTTGGTGGGTTGCGCCCAACTAAGGATGGCTTGGAGCTTCTTAGGTTCCATACAGAATCCCCGAGGGGAAATAATGTACCCTAAAAAGGATACCTCCGTGACATGAAACTCACACTTCTCCAGCTTGGCATATAGGTGATTTTCACGTAATTTTTGAAGAACCTGACGCACCTGGGTAACATGTTGTTCAATTGAGTCAGAATAGATCAGGATGTCGTCTAAGTAAACGACCACGAATCTTCCTAGAAAATCACGGAGCACATCGTTAATGAGATCCTGGAAAACTGCCGGAGCGTTAGACAAGCCAAACGGCATCACCAGATACTCGTAGTGACCCGACTGAGTACTGAAAGCCGTCTTCCACTCATCTCCCGACTTGATTCGGATGAGGTTATACGCTCCCCTCAGGTCAATTTTAGAAAAAATCACAGCAGAACGCAGCTGATCAAAGAGGACAGAAATCAGCGGCAGAGGGTAAGTATTTTTAACTGAGATTTTATTCAGGGCTCTAAAGTCAATGCAAGGTCTGAGTGATCCATCTTTTTTCTCCACAAAGAAGAAGCCTGCACTTAAAGGGGATTTAGATGGCCTGATAAATCCTTTCCCTAGGCTCTCCTTAACATACTCATTCATGGCCGCAGTTTCTGGCCCGGATAATGCATATAACCTTCCCTTTGGCAATGTGGCACCAGGAATTAGCTCAATAGCACAATCATAAGGCCGATGGGGAGGCAGAATGTCCGCATTGCCCTTGGAAAACACATCAACAAAGTCCTGGTATTCCACGGGAATGAGTTCGGGAATGGCAGCAGCTATTCTGACGGGAAACGTAATACATTCCTTATTACAGATGGTACCCCATTGTGAAATCTCCCCCGACTGCCAATCAATGATGGGATTATGAAAGGCCAGCCAAGGGTGACCCAGAACCACTGGAACTGCTGGGCAATGGGTAAGGAAAAACTCGATCTTTTCGGAATGAAGAGCTCCTACCGTAAGTAGTATAGGGGGTGTACGGAGGAAAATAACCCCATTGGACAAGGGACTCCCATCTAAACCATGCATGGTGATACACCTACCCAAGGCTAACTGAGGAATACCTAAGGCTTTGGCCCACGTTAAGTCCATAAAGTTCCCTGCAGCTCCACTGTCAACAAAAGCCGACACCGAAGAACTGAGGCTGCCAAAGGAAACTTTAGCTGGGACTAAAAGGGAGTTATTCGAGGAGATAAGCTGCAGACCAAAGTGAACCCCCTCACAATTCACTTGGTCGAGGCGTTTCCCGACTTGTTCGGACAATTACGGGCAAAATGTCCCTTACCCCCACAGTACAAACAAAGACCAGAGTTTTGCCTTCTGGCTCTTTCTTCTGGAGACAGCCGGGAGAGACCCATCTGCATGGGCTCCTCTATGTCCTCAGGAATGGAAAATAGACATGGAGTAGACCTGACAGGTGCTCCTTTTTCAGCCCTCCGCTCTCTGAGACGACGATCAATCTTAATAGAAAGCTCCATGAGTTTATCGAGAGTCTCAGGAGCGGGATACTGAAGGAGACTGTCTTTTATAGACTCAGATAAGCCGAGGCGAAACTGACTGCGCAGGGCTGGGTCATTCCAGCCACAGTCGTTCGACCAACGGCGAAATTCTGTACAATAAACCTCTGCAGGATTTCTACCCTGTCTGAGAGCGCGTAACTGACTCTCAGCGGATGCCTCTCTATCAGGGTCATCATACAAAAGCCCTAAAGACCCCAAAAAGGCGTCTACTGACAACAATGCCGGATCCTCTGCTTTTAAACCAAAAGCCCAGGTCTGAGGATCCCCCTGGAGCAAAGAAATAATAATTCCGACCCGCTGAGATTCAGTACCTGAGGAGATCGGTCTTAAACGAAAATAAAGTTTACAGGATTCTTTAAAATTAAAAAACTCCTTCCTATCACCAGAAAAACGGTCAGGCAAGTGCATTTTTGGTTCAGGGACTACCCTCGGGGAAGTTCGTAAAAGATCTTCCTGCGACTTCACCCGAAGGGAAAGATCCTGAACCATCTGAGTAAGTTCTTGAATCTGGCTGACTAGGAGCTGGCCAGGATTTGGCCCTAAACCTGTGGGATTCATGAGGCCGATAACTCTTACAAAACTGAATAAGGAAAAAATCAAACCCTGTTTAATTTTAAGTTTTGGTATGGCCAGTAATAATGTTATGATTCCAGTACTCCTGACCGGAGGAGAACTAATGACAATGGCCAGAGTACTGGAAGGGGAATGCTGGTTACGGGAGCTAGAAAGACTAGTTGCCCCTGGCGCCCTAACTCTATTGTCTCACCCGTGCTATCGAAAATCCCTTGCGAGACTATGGTTTCTTGAGCCCCTGGCAGCCACGTTTGAAAGGCGGATTATGTCTGCCCAACTCCGGTGCCCCCCGGTCTTAGTGAGAGACAAAGGGAAATCCGAGGCAGGATGATGACAAGAGGACCTCTGACTGACAACAGGCCAGGGGCAACAAGCTAACTAACCAAACCAGAAGTATGCGCGGAAAAACCGCCAGATAAAAGGACAACCAAAATCCACTAGTCCGTTACTCCTACCCAGCACCGCTGGATACCAGAGTGGATCTGTGGGAGCGGAATCCTCCTCAAAAGCTCCGAAACACAAATAATAAATAATAAGTAATAAAGCGGCCAAGCCGCAACACACGGCTACGCCGTGACTCACGAACACCACTGGATGTTTAAAGGTGCTCAGTCAGGACTCCAGGAACAGATGACGACTTCCGAGTACAGGACAACTGAGGACAGGAACGACCGGGTACAGCAGGACTGGAAACACTCTCAGCAAACAGATACAGCATGCAGGAAGCTATTACCGGCGTCTGTGAGAAGCCCTGGAAGTGTACTTAACAGGGAGTCCTCCAATCAGCTGTTCAGAGGCTGATTGGATTAAATGCCGTGCAGCTGCCTTGCTGCACGGCCAGGAAACAGGTGCCCTATTAATTTAAATGGACCCAGCAACGGGGAACGCGGTCCGCCAGTGGCGTCCCCGTTGCTAGGGTCCGTGCGGCTCCGTGCGCCCAGCGTCTAGCGTTGCCAGGGAGCCGGCGGCTGTACTTGCACGGCGTCCCTGGTTGCTAGGCGCCGGGCCGCACCGACGAGCGGACCCCGGCGCCTAACAGCTGTATATGACACTGGGGGCTAATGCGCTGTCATTTGGGGCATTTTTACATTTTTGGACTTTTTCATACTTTACGATCCACGTGGACTACAACTGGCAACGGTAACCTGTGCCGAGTGCAGCGGTAGCGGAGCGAGGCACCTTGTCCGAAGCATGGCGAGCAAAGCGAGGGGACACGGTGTACTAGATGGGGTTCCCTGTCACTTTATGAAGAAAACTACACCCAAAAAAGTAAAAAAACTCATCTCAACCTTTTGACCTGTTGACCTAGTGACCCTGTCGACCTAATGCATGTTGACCTATAGTGGTCTACCAAATGACTGTCAGCCTAAGTTGTGTCGACCCAACGACCCATACCCATAAAATAGCTTCATTAAAAATAATTGTTGTCCCAAATAAGTAGTTATGCTGTAAAGGATGCATGACCGGGATGTAACATAGAAACATAGAAACATAGAATGTGACGGCAGATAAGAACCACTTGGCCCATCTAGTCTGCCCCTTTTTTTATCCTTTAGGTAATCTCAACCCTTTTTGAACCTTAATTCTTTGTAAGGATATTCATACGCCTATCCCAAGCATGTTTATATTGCTCTACAGTCTTAGCCTCTACCACCTCTGATGGGAGGCTATTACACTTATCCACTACCCTTTCTGTGAAGTATTTTTTCCTTAGATTTCCCCTGAACCCCCCCCCCCCCCTCCCCCTCCAGTCTCAGTGTATGTCCTCGAGTTCTAATACTTCTCTTCCTTTGAAGAATGTAGTGATGTGACCGGCGGTCAGGAGACCGCCAGTCCCAATACCTCCCCTTATGTCCCGCCCCCTCGCAATCCCGACGGTCTGCATGCCGACCAACAAGGACTATTCCCACTCGTAGGTGTCCATAGAGTGGGAACAGAATCCTGGGCTGCTGAGTACAGTATGAAGACAGCATGAGTGACTGACCAACACATTATATACAGTCCTAATCAGCTGATTATCTACAATGAATACCTCAATATCCTTAGGGGCCCATTTATCTTTAATCACATATTCAATGCGACCCAGATGCAATATTAGTGCCCAGAATCATATTACAGTATGTGATTATAATGGTGGGATGTATCATCAGGCACCCGCAGGGACAGGGGCTCTGAAAGGAGCCCATCCTTGCAATGTGCTTAATGAGCTGCCGGCACTCCTGCGCATGTGCGGTCCCACTGACCACATGCACAGCTGCCATTTCTGTGGAGGGTTCCTTGGGAACTACATCTGCGGTGTGTAGCCCATAGCCCATATTCAGGTGGTGGCAGCTGCAGCGGCCAATCCGGTATATCTGGCAGCATAGAAACCTATCGTGAATGTGACTGACAGCAGGAATGGAGGGATCATAGCAAGTATCGGATATATCTGCTGTGATCCCTCCTACGTTAATTCAGGGGATATGTAAATAGGATTTTGATAACCTACCGGTAAATCCTTTTCTCCTAGTCCGTAGAGGATGCTGGGGACGACATCAAGACCATGGGGTATAGACGGGATCCGCAGGAGACATGGGCACTCTAAAGACTTTTCATTGGGTGTGAACTGGCTCCTCTCTCTATGCCCCTCCTCCAGACCTCAGTTGTAGGAACTGTGCCCAGGGAGACTGACATTTCGAGGAAAGGAATTACTTAACTAATGGTGAGATATCTACCCTCAACAATGCCGCACACATGGCATTCAATAACACACGCCAACAGGCATGAACTAATTGCAGCAACATGCTGAAACCAAGATAACACAGCTTATGTAACTGTAATAACTAAACTGCAGGTAAAATACGAACTGGGACGGGCGCACAGCATCCTCTACGGACTAGGAGAAAAGGATTTACCAGTAGGTTATCAAAATCCTATTTTCTCATACATCCTAGAGGATGCTGGGGATGACATCAAGACCATGGGGTCTATACCAAAGCTCCAGTACGGGCGGGAGAGTGCGGATGACCCTGCAGCACCGATTGACCAAACTTTAGGTCCTCATCGGCCAAGGCGTCAAACTTGTAGAACTTAGCAAATGTGTTTGACCCTGACCAAGTAGCTTCTCTGCAAAGTTGTAATGCCGAGACCCCCCGGGCAGCCGCCCAGGGTGAGCCCATCTTCCTAGTGGAGTGGGCCTTTACCAACGTCGGTAACGGCAATCCAGCCGTAGTATGAGCTTGCTGAATCGTATTTCTAATCCAACGTGCAATAGTCTGCTTGGAAGCAGGACAGCCAATCTTGTTGTGATCATACAGGACAAACAGAGCCTCTGTTTTCCATATACGAGCTGTTCTAGCAACATAGATTTTCAAAGCTCTAACCACATCTAGAGACTTTGAATCAGTGAATGTGTCAGTAACTACTGGCACCACAATAAGTTGGTTTATGTGAAAAGCAGAAACCACTTTCGGAAGAAAATGTTGGCGAGTTCGCAACTCTGCCCTATCTTCATGGAAAATCAGGTAAGGGCTCTTGTGAGACAAGGCCCCCAATTCAGACACCCACCTTGTGGATGCCAGAGCCAAAAGCATCACCACTTTCCAAGTGAGAAACTTCAAGTCTATCTTTTGTAGAGGCTCAAAGTCTCAAACCAATCCGATTGAAGGAACTGCAATACCACATTAAGGTCCCATGGTGCCACTGAAGGCACGAATGGAGGCTAGATGTGCAGAACCCCTTTCACAAAGGTCTGAACCTCTGGAAGAGAGGCCAATTGTTTTTGGAAGTAAACTGACAAGGCCGAAATCTGGACCTTGATTGATCCCAATCGTAGGCCCGTCTCCACACCATCCTACAAAAAATGGAGAAAACGTTCTAAGTGAAACTCTTCCGTAGGAGCTTTCTTGGATTCACACCAAGACACATATTTTCTCCAAATACGGTGGTAATGTTTTGACGTTACTCCCTTTCTTGCCTGAATAAGGGTGGGGATGACCTCCTTGGGAATACCCTTCCTGGCTAGGATACGGCGCTCAACAGCCATGCCGTCAAACGTAGCCGCGGTAAATCTTGGTACACACACGGCCCCTGCTGCAGCAGGTCCTCCCGAGGAGGAAGAGGCAGAGGATCTCCTATGAGTAACTTCTGAAGATCTGGGTACCAAGCCCTTCTTGGCCAGTCTGGGGCAATGAAGATTGCTCGAACCCTTGTCTTTCTTATGATCCAGAGTACTTTTGGGATCAGCGGAAGTGGATGGAATACATACACTGGCGGAAACACCCACTGGGTCACCAGTGCATCCACTGCTACTGCTTGAGGGTCTCTCGACCTGGAACAGTATCTCTGAAGCTTCTTGTTGAGACGAGACGCCATCATGTCTATTTGAGGAACTCCCCAAAGACTTGTCACCTCTGCGAAGACTTCTTGGTGGGGGCCCCACTCTCCTGGATGGAGATCGTGTCTGCTGAGGAAGTCTGCTTCCCAGTTGTCTACTCCCGGAATGAATATTGCCGACAGAGCTTGTAGATGTTTTTCTGCCCAGCGGAGGATTTTTGTCGCCTCTGCCATTGCCGCTCTGCTTTTCGTTCCGCCCTGCCTGTTTATGTATATGACTGCTGTTACATTGTCCGGCAGGATCTGCATGGGACGGTCTTGAAGAAGATGTACCGCTTGTTGAAGGCCGTTGTGAATGGCTTAGCTCCAGAACGTTTATGTGAAGGCAGGCTTCCTGTTGTGACCAATGTCCCTGGAAGTTTTCTCCCTAAGAGACTGCTCCCCAGCCTCGGAGACTTGCATCCGTGGTTACTAGGACCCAGTCCTGAATCCCGAACCTGCGTCCCTTTAGCAGGTGAGAGCTGTGCAACCACCAGAGGAGCGAAATCCTGGTTTTTGACGACAGGATTATCTTTCTGTGCATGTGTAGGTGTGACCCCGACCACTTGTCCAACAGGTCCCACTGGAATACTCTGGCATGGAACCTGCCAAACTGTATGGCCTCGTAGGCCACCACCATCTTCCCCAACAACCGAATGCACTGATGGATCGACACACTTGATGGTTTCAATATCTGTTTTACCATTTTCTGGATTTCCAGAGCCTTTTCCAGCGGAAGAAATACTCTCTGAACTTCTGTGTCCAGAATCATCCTGAGGAAAGACAACCTTGTCGTCGGTTCCAACCGTGACTTTGGGTAATTTATGATCCACCTGTGTTGTTGGAGTATTGACAGGGAGAGGGATATGTTTTGTAATAACTGCTCCCTGGATCTCGCTTTTATCAGGAGGTCGTCCAGATAAGGGATTATATTGACTCCTTTCTGACGAAGGAGGACCATCATCTCCGCCATCACCTTGGTGAATACCCTCGGCGCCGTGAAGAGACCGAAAGGTAACGTCTGGAATTGGTAATGGCAATCCTGAATCGTGAATCTCAGATAAGCCTGGTGAGGAGGATAAATGGGAACATGCAGGTAAGCATCCTTTATGTCCACCGACACCAAGTAGTCCCCCTCCTCCAGACTGGCAATCAACGCCCGAAGTGATTCCATCTTGAACTTGAACCTCTTCTGGAAGAAATTCAGATATTTTAGATTTAGGATCGGTCCGACCGAGCCGTCCGGCTTCGGAACAACAAAGAGGCTTGAATAAAAACCCCGCCCTTGTTGTGACAACGGTACCAGGACTATGACCTGGTCTTGACATAATTTTTGGATTGCCGCTGTTACTGCTTCTCTCTCTGGCAGAGAAGCTGGCAAGGTCGATTTGAAAAATCGGCATGGGGGAACGTCTTGAAACTCTAGTTTGTATCCCTGGGATACTATTTGCAACACCCAGGGGTCCAGGCCAGACAGAATCCAATCCTGGCTGAAGAGTTTGAGACGTGCGCCCACCGGAGCGGCATCGTGCAAGGGAGTTCCAGCGTCATGCTGGGGATTTGTCAAAATTAGGGGTAGACTTTTGCTCTTGGGAACCTGGAGCCGGTGTGGGCTTCTTTACCCTTCCCCTACCTGCAAAGAAACCTCTCATATTTTTGTGTTTATTGGGCCGAAAGGACTGCATTTGCGGGTGATAGGTCTTTTTTACCGGTGCAGGCGCAGAGGGCAAAAATGTTGACTTACCTGCGGTAGCCGCCGAGACTAACGCATCCAGACCATCGCCAAATAAGGCCTCACCTTTATATGTGAGAGCCTCCATGTTTCTTTTGGAATCTTCATCCGCGTTCCACTGGCGAATCCATAACGCCCGCCTAGCCGATACTGCCATGGTAGCGGCTTGTGAACTCAAGAGTCCAATATCCTTCATTGCTTCCAGCATGTAGGCGGCAGCTTCCTTGATATTCCCTAACTTAAGGAGTATCTCATCTTTATCAATCGTGTCAGTTTCTGATGACACGCTTTCTGACCATTTTTCAATAGCGCGACTCAGCCATGCACAGGAAATAGTGGGCCTGAGCAGTGTACCATTGGCAACATAAATGGATTTCAATGTCGTTTCCATTTTGCGGTCTGCCGGCTCTTTAAGAGAAGCCGTGCCAGGAGCAGGGAGAATTACCTTCTTTGTCAACCTGGAAAGTGCACTGTCTAACACAGGGGGTGACTCCCATTTTTTCCTGTCTTCAACCGGGAAAGGATAAGCTATGTGAATTCTTTTGGGAATACAATTTTTTTTTTAATCAGGATTCACCCACATCCCTTCAAACAGAGCATTTAGTTTGTGTGAAGGAGGGAACGTGACTTTGGATTTCTTTTCCTTACATAAATAAGCCTTCTCCTGAGGTACAGGAGTGCTTTCTGTAACCTTCAACACGTCCCTTATAGCCACAATCATATATTGTATACTTTTTGCCAATTTATGATCTATCTCTCTGGATTCATTACTGTCGACACAAGAATCAGAATCTGTGTCGGTATCAGTGTTTACAACATTTGCAAATGGTCTCTTATGTGACCCAGAGGGGCCGCCCGCATAAGGAATAACAGCATCCTGAAAAATCACATCTTCCACAGATTTTCTCCAGCATGCAGCCTTAGATTCAGACTTATCCAATCTACGGTTAATCAGATGCATACTGTCACGTAGCTCTTTCACCCATGCAGGCTCTTGGTGTGCCGGTAGCACCACCACATTACAACTCTGTATCCCTAAAATGGCTTCCTCTGGGGTGGAACTCCCTACCTCAGACATGCCTCACACGTGTACACCACACTCACAGACACACTGGAACTTATTTTGGGGACAGACCCACAGTAAAATCTGTCAGAGGGACACAGGATAGGAGCAGCCAGTTCACAAACCCAGCGCCAGTATTGCCTGTGAACACAGTATGTCCACAGCCCAAAAGCGCTTTTTTTATTTTTTTTATAAATTTCTTTATTAGACAGCCAAAGAGTCACAACATAAATTAGCAGTAATCAATTTACAGTAATAGTAATCAATTTACAGTAATAGTCAGCAGTGACAATCAAGTTCAATAACGAACAAAATACAGAAAATTGAAGGCTGTACGGCTTTTTTGTTTTTTTGTAGTTGAAGAGAAAGAAAACTAAAAACATTTCACATAGAGTAATATCAACACAGCTGTCTAGCAACAATAGTAGGGGGGTATGATTACCACTATCTCCAACAGTAAGCAACCTACCTAATATGTAGTCTGAATATCGCAGCTGTGAGGAAGAAGGAGAGACAGGAAAGGAAAGGACAGAGATAGAAAGTAATGAGAAAGAAATATTACAGAAATACTATAGATAGGTGGCGTATATATTGCCGGGGGGGGGGGGGAGTTAGTCTGATATATAATCTGGATAAGGAGGTGGAATCATGGTTTCGGGGCGAACACTGTAGTGTGTAGTACCCTAACTTGGGAGAGTCAGTGTTATAAGTGGAGTCAACTCATGGACTTTGTTCTTTAAAGTACCGAAAATCAGGTAATATTACCCGCTATCCGACTAGTCCAGTACCACATTGTGTCTCGGAATACCCTCCAGATACATTCACGTCTATCCGTAGGTAAATTCTCTATATAGGGTCCCCACTTTTTATGGAAAAGTATAACTCCATTTTCAATTTGGAAAGTGGCCATTCGTCTCTCACAAAATAGTACGTCTAGTAAAGCGGATTCCCATTCTCCTACCGTTGGGGCAGTTTTATATATCCAGTGTCTCAGTATCACCTGCTTTGCCACCGTAACCATCACAGTTAGCAGCGGGATCATCGGGGTGAGATCAAATCGTACCAGCCAGGGCGAAAAGTCAGCGAACAACAGCGGACTCGCCACTCCAGGGAGAGTTAATTTGAGTAGTCGGGATAAATACTGGAGAATCTTACCCCAGAATCGTTTAATTTTTCCACATAACCAGAGAGTGTGTGCAAGGGATGCTCCATTTACTCCGCATTTAGGGCATGTGCCCGACTCACCCGGGCGGAAGTGTTGTCTTTGGGAGGGGGATATATACATCCTATTTACTGTCTTTAAATGTATTTCTTGTAGTGTAGCGGATTTTAGAGCCTTAAGGACTAGGTCAGTGTTCGCAGAGACCCCGCCCATCTCGGGTATCTCTGGGAGCTCCTTCTGCCAGGAGTCAGAGAGGGGGGACCAAGAGGGTGCTGACACCTCAATTAGGTCATTGTAAAGATATCGAATTTTAAAGGGATTTTGTCTGCAAAACGTGAGAGTGTCGAGAATTGTTCGATTAGGGCCCCCTTTGCCTAAGGGGTCACGAAGAGAGTTGACATAATGACGCGCTTGGAGAAACATGAAAAAGTTGGAGTGGGGTAACGAGAATTTGTCACGTAATTGCAAAGGAGAGCATCTGTCCACCAGGATCAAAGACATCTTTAATGGTGTATATCCCCTTACATTTCCATGTGTAGAAGTGACAGTTATCCAAAGAGGAGGGGAAATTGGGGTTACCCCATAAGGGTATGTATGGTGACTCAAATGGGTCAGTACGAAATAGTTTATGGATGGAGGTCCAGGCCCTATAGGTATCCCAGAATAAGATATTAGTCTTAACTTCTTGGGGTAGTCCAGATCTCGGCGTGTGAAGTAAAGCTGCAGGGGAATAAGGAGAGAACAGTGCCTCTTCCAGTTCTAGGTTCGTGAATATGTCTGACCGTAGTAGCCAATCTGAGGCGAACTTAAATAATGCTGATCTGGCGAACATCGTTACATTGGGCATACTCAGACCGCCTTTTCGTTTATTAACATAGGTGCGGGCTTTGGGCATACGTGGTTTTGAATTTTTCCAAATAAACTTTGAAAATATTTGTGAGCAGAGTAGGGCGTCTTGTTTAGTGATTGTAATAGGGAGCATTTGAAGCAGATAAGCCAGTTTAGGGAAGATAATAGCTTTTATCACCACTATCCTGCCCAACAGAGAAAGTTTAAGATCCTTCCAGGATTCTAATCGTGTTTTAATTTGTTGAATAATAGGTGTATAATTAAATATATATAGCCGGGAGAGTTCCGAGGGAATATAGATACCTAGGTATTTCAGTTTAGTAGGGGTCAGCGTGAATTGGGAAGAGAATTCGGAGTAGAGAAGAGGGTCTGCTATGTTAGTCAGAGGGAGTAGTTCAGATTTATGGGTATTTATGCGATAACCAGCAAAAGTGCTAAAACAATGTATGCTATCAAAGATAGCAGGTATCGAAGTGCGGGGGTTAGAGACAAATAGGATCATATCATCTGCAAATAGTCCAAGTTTAACTTCTTTCCTTCCTACTGATATTCCCGAAAAAGCTGACAATTGTCTCAGTGCTACCGCCAGGGGTTCTAATGCTGCCGCAAAGAGTAAAGGGGATAAGGGGCAGCCCTGTCTGGTCCCCCTATGAATCGTTAAGGGTTGAGATAAATGTCGATTTGTGAAAACTTGTGTAGATGCGTTACGGTATATGGTGTGCATGATGTTCACAAATTGGTCTGAAAATCCGAAACGTCGGAGTGTCTCAAATAGGTGGTCCCATGTCACCAGGTCAAATGCCTTTTCCGCATCCAATGATAATAGGAAAGCAGGGCCACCCCCCTCCACCTCCCTCTGGGATTGTAAAACTGTTAGAACTTTCCGGATGTTGGTCACCGAGTGCCTGCCTGAGATAAAACCGGTTTGATCACTGTGGATTATTTCAGGCAAGATAAATTTTAGTCGGTCTGCTAATAGTTTAGTAAATAATTTGTAGTCTACATTAAGTAAGGAGATAGGGCGGTAAGAAGACGGGAGAAGTGGGTCCTTGCCAGGTTTGGGTAGAACCCGGATCAGGGCTGAGTTAAAATGGTGTGGGATAGTTAGGTTGGAAAAAATAGAGTTAAAAAAGGCTGTTAGAGAGTCTACTATTTTAGGCGAGAGTAATTTAAAGAATTCCCCAGATAAGCCATCAGGGCCTGGGGTCTTCAGCTGTTTAAGGGCTTTAATAGCCTCCGTCACTTCAGTGATAGTAACAGGAGCCGTAAGGGAATCTGATTGATCTGGGGAGATCTGAGGTAATTGTAATGTGTCCCAGAAGGAGGTTTTGGTAGATTGGTCAACGTTACTATGTGAATAGAGATCACTAAAAAAGGAGTAGAAGATGTCTGTGATCGCCTTCCCCTCGGTCTGCACAGCTGAGGTCGAATCCCTCAAAGCTGTCACGTATTGGGGTCCCTTGTCGGATTTAATTAAGTTGGAAAGCATTCGGCTCGGTTTATCTCCATATTGAAAAAATTTATATTTACCCGCCATAAGAAATCTATTATCCATATGTGTCAGGGTGTGATCAAATTGGGTCTTAGCGTCTCTATATTTCTGCTTGTTAGCTAACGTAGGTGAGGATTTAAAGTTTTGAAATGAGGAAGTGAGTGCAGATTGTGCTGCCCTATATGTTGCTTCTTGGTCTCGTCTATATTTTGTCATGTATGCAATTATATCTCCTCGTAAAACAGCTTTAGCAGTCTGCCAAAATAAGGCAGGGTCAGACGTATGGTCAGAGTTGTTGAGAGCATAGGAGTCCCAGGAATTCATCAACATAGTTTTAAAATCTGGAGAAGCCGCCATCTTGGCAGGGAACCTCCAGTGTGAATTAGTACCCAGCGTGAACCTACCCTGGAGCACAAGTGAAATGGGGGCATGGTCTGAGATAGTTATAGGGTTAATAGCTGTGTCAGTGATCCTGGGTGACAGATCGGTGGAGACAAGGAAATAATCTATACGTGAGAAGGAATTATGGGATGAAGAGTAGTAAGTGTATTCTAATTCTACAGGGTTATGGAGGCGCCACACATCAATCAGTCCCAGCTGTGTAGACACATAATCTAGGTTGATCTTGGGTAGTCGGGTCCTCTGAGATGAGGCACCCTTCCTGTCCAAAACCAAAGAGGACACCATATTCATATCACCTCCAAGGATAAGAGAGGCATGCGAATATGGGCGGAGAATATTCGTTTTCTCCAGATAGAATGACTTATCATACACAGCCGGGGCATAGATATTGCACAAGGTTAATCTGGTGCCTTCTAAGGTGATATCTAGGACAATGTATCTGCCTAGAGGGTCGATAATCTGATGATGTATATCAAACACCACCCCCTTACGGATAAGGATAACGACCACCATTGCTTTAGAAGAGAATGAAGAAGATGCTACAACCTCTTGTCTAAGCATGGTAAGTTTAGCATGTTCAGGAGGGGTCAGATGTGTCTCTTGAAGCATAGTGACATCAGCCTTTATCTTATTTAAATAGGTAAGGATGCGTCTCCGTTTGATAGGAGAGTTAATACCCCTAACATTCCACGATATTATATTAAGTTGTGACATTTATGACATCATCAGAGGAATATAGAAGGATAGTAAGAGGTCTTGTGATAAGAAATATCATTATACAAGTAGTCCAGAGCATCATTAGAATATATAATCCCCACCCCAACCGGCTAAGCATCTGTAAATAAGAAGTAACGGAGAGGACAGTAAGAGAGGTTAGAATGAAGAGAAAGAGGTGGAGACAAAAATGAAGATAAAGATAACATATAAGAGCGTCTACACCAGCATACATCGGTATAAACTTTCAGTGTGAACCCGCTGTAATGTAGAACAGTAGAAATAACTAAATAACCAACAGGCAATATGAGAATAATAACTTCAAGGAAATATCCCAATGGCCCATATATAAAAAAAAAAGTGCTTTTCTAAATGGTCATAATAGGAGTTAAACCTAAATTACCTCACAATATAGTAGAATTAGCAACTATATCAAGCAGTATAAGAACATGGATTAAGTCCCGGCATCAGGTTTCAGTCAATGTCCACCGCCTTGTTTGGAGAGGATGGTGGTGAGGTCAAAGGCGACCGCGTGGTTTTACCGAGCTCCATCATAAAGCCCTTAGCCGAGTCCACCGAAGTGAAATCTTTCGGACCCTGTGGGGTGAAGATGCGCAGCCGTGCTGGGTAGAGAATAGCAAATCGGATACCATTTTTCACTAGGTGAGAGCACATTGGGGACAGTTGCGGATGGTGTAAATTCACATAGCGCTGTGAAATGTCTCCATTACTGGTGAACGGAGAGCGGGTGTAGTACACAGAGTAGACCGAAACATGCACTTGTGTCTATCAGGTAGAAAGTTGCTATCGCCAATATATATGGTAGCAGCGAGACTTTGAGGGCGTGATAGATAGTAGCGGTAACGTAGTATATCAATTACAACGGCAATCCGGCCTGCGGTATCACCGCGTAAGCACGCCAACTGGAAACAAATTAGTAGGTATTGAGTAAATCTCACTCACCTCCCACACATGTGGCGATGGGGAGGGGGGGGTGAAAGATGTAATTCACTTCGTGGCAGCGGACCGGATATATAGCATCTTATCCTGTGGTCAGCGATGGCAGCAGCCAGAGTTAACTGTTTCAGTATGATGCAATTCAGGGCCCAGGTATAATCAGTAAAGGGCGAGGGGGGGTAGTGTATGGAAGCTCCGTGGTGTTCCTGTGGCCACAGATAAGGAATATTGGCCCTCATTCCGAGTTGATCGCTCAGTTTTTCGTTCGCACAACATATTCGCAAAGTTGCGTTAGTGTAGTAAATTTGCGAACATCCGCCCCCAACGTATTTTTGCACATTCGTACGCAGTATTAAACAAAGTGGGCGTACGCCAAATGACATCGCAGTAATGCGAAACCATCGCAGCATTGCGAAGCCTTCGCAAAAACACATATTTCATCGTAAAAATACTAAGTTTTAGTAGATTTACTAATTTTTCCTTAAAATTGCACACTTTTAAGGTAAAACGCAAAATAAATTTTTTTTTTGCGATTTAGTGAAATTACCCCTTTCATTTTAAAGTACACAAGCCCTTGTCAATTACGAATCCAATTAGTGTAATGATTGATAATGTTCCTAAACAATTAAGTCAGCCCAAAAAACCAGATTAACACTTTGTTGCCATAATTGGCCATCAACATGTAAAAGTGTTTAAAAAAAAACTATTATATTTAAAAAATTTGTTTTTCTTTTTTAAAAGATGTTGTTTGTGAATGAAGGTGTTTACATGTTTATTAACACAATAATCTCCTAACTGATTTTTTAATTGTAAACTTACGTTACATGTGAGTAATGTTTAATTTAAACTATTTCTGCCTGCCATTCTGCTGATCCTTTTTTGCATTAATAAGCACAACACCCGGTTAACTTGAATCATAATTTTTTTATTTTTTATATTTTTTAAAACATTAATATTTTTTGCAAAAAAACAAAATCATGTAAATTTTTCCAAATCATCCAGACAACTTAAAACACCATGCAGGTGTTGTCGCATTCTGGCAATAATGCCTCCAAAACTTGTTGGATCTCCAACTGCAACATCTGAAATTAAGAAGCAACAGAAACATTAATAACTGAATTACATTACTTATTATCCAAGAAAGGCACAAAGCACACTTAAATGCAGGCATGTCAAAACTGCTGGCCTCCAGCTGTTGTGAAACTACATCTACCAGCATGCCTTTTCCCAGTTTTGTGGTCAGAGAATGCAAAATCTGTGTCAGGGCATGCTGGGATGTGTATTTTTTCTCCAGCATGAGGGCCGCAGTTTGGACAGGCCTGCTTTAATGCCTAAGTGACTACATCATGGCTGCTTTAAGGCTAAATCAGTAGCATAATACACAATCCTGCTCAGCAATGTTTTTTTTTTAAACTAGAAAGTGAACCACACCATGTTGTCCATTTTCTACTACGGGAGTTCAATTTAAGATGGGAAGTAGACCATAGCAAACAAACAAATTAAACATGTTATCTTGTAAAAGTGGGCATAACAATTTAATTTCTAATCTTATTGGTTGCTATGGTCAACATCCCATGTTAAAGATAACTACCATCTTAGTAAATGTAACACCATGTTGCCATTCACATCTGGACTGAAGAGAATTAAATTTAAGGAGGTTTGGTCCTGCATGATCACACTGCATATCAACATCTTCAGAAGGACTACATATCCTAGCATGCCCACAATCCATGTAAATCCAGTTTCCGAAATAAGGTAAAACAGGTTTAAATTTTACAAATTAGCATTTTGTGAGTGTAACTTAACACCACAAATCATTGTGTTGTTCTGCTTGCTAACAAAGTGAAGCATGTGTTTTGAAAGTGCAAACATTATGAATAGAGAGGCACAAGTGTAAAAGACTAACAACATACTAAACTGCACTCAGCTATAAATGTTTTTGTGAAAAATAAACACATATTAAACTATGTAGTCCTGGCAACCCTGTCAAACTAATTAGTGTCGACCTAGAGTGGACACACAACACATTGCACACATAAACACTACATATAATGATACTCTAAAAAATATCAATGCAACATGAACACCATCAATAATTAATGAAAATGTGTACCTTGCTAGCTGATTTAAAACAGTACAACAGTGCATGTTTGTACATTGTAAGTGTAAGTAGGTCATATTTTGAACTGAAATGTAAAAACACTTACTTTCCTTACCAACATTAGGGTCACCACTGACCCCATCAGGGACTTCTTCTGCCCATTCTGTGGGTGGTGAAGGCAGCTGGATGGGGGAAGGAGGAGGGATTGGTGAAGGAGGAGGGATGGGGGAAGGAGGCTGGATGGGTGAAGGAGGAGGGTTTGGGGAAGGAGGAGAGATGGGGTAAGGAGGAGGGTTTGGGAATCTAATTTCTGAGGGTGGGTCTGATTGAGAGGGCGAGGGGGGCGGAGAGAATGTTAGGCCAATAGAGGGTGAGGGGGGCTGAGAAGGGGAGTTGGAAGTAGAAGGAGAAGGGGACTGGGAAGGAGGAGAAGGGGTCACAGAAAGAGAAGGAGAGGTGGGCTGAGAAGGGGAGTGGAAAGGGGAGTGGGCCTGGGAAGCTGAGGGGGCCTGGGAAGCTGAGGGGGCCTGGGAAGCTGAGGGGGCCTGTGAAGCTGAGGGGGCCTGGGAAGCTGAGGGGGACTGGGAAGCTGAGGGGGACTGGGAAGCTGAGGGGGACTGGGAAGCTGAGGAGGACTGGGAAGCTGAGGGGGCCTGGGAAGCTGAGGGGGACTGGGAAGCTGAGGGGGATTGGGAAGTGGAGGGGGAGTGAGAAGGGGAAGGGGACTGGGAAGTGGAGGGGGAGTGAGAAGGGGAAGGGGGCTGAGAAGCTGCCTGATGTGGGCTCACTGGATGTCTTTGCCGTTGTGGTCGTCCTATAATGATATTTGTGGGAAAATTTTATTTGCATGTTAAATTACATACTAAACATTTGTAAATTACACTGTTCTGTTCCATGTAAAAATCAAATTTTTTTTAAAATTTTTTAACAACACATTTTAAAAACCTCTTCATGTTGGCCCCAGCAACCAAAATGTTTCAAATAAATTATTTGGACGCTCATTCCTTAATCTATTCCATTGAGTCATATTGATTGGTCTAGGCAACATCACCAGATCACTATTCAAGCCACCTTATTATATAGACACCACTGATCAAGTTTTTGGGTACAGTTTCCTGCCTGGGTATTAATTCTGTACAACATGCACTTGTTTGGTAACACTTTGACACAGTCAGTACTGTTTGCCCTAACCACACACACTGTCCTATTTTTAAAAATTGTTCACTCAGTGTTGCTATTAGCCTACCACTTAGTGTAAATTTGCTAATTTTATGCTAATAATCTTATGTAATGTAACTTACTGCGTGCATGCATTTCCCTGATTTGCTGGCGGATCTCCGCCAACAGTTCTGGAGTCCTCCTGCGGAGATCACTCCATCTCCTCTCCAGCTGGATGATTGTCCGCCTGCTGCGAACGCGAGACCGCAGTAGGTGGCGGACCTCCGCGTAGGCCTCGCGCTTAACCCGATTTGGGATGAAGCGCCCAACGCGGCCTACGCGGCGGTCCATCACCGCAACCAGGACGCGGAGCTCCCGCCTGGTGAAAGGTGCCGCACGCATCATGGCAATGGCGTTTTCCTTATTTGGGCATATATTTATAGTGTCTGTTAGCATGTGATTGGTCCAAAATCTATGCTGTCATTTCTAATAACTTTATTGATCTTTGCAATGCTGGGAAGAGCAGAGTGTTAAATCGCACGAGCGGAAATACGCAGGCGCAGAAGGAATAAAATAAAATAAAAAAAAAACCAAATAAAACCCCAACACAAACACAGACACAGACACACACACAGTTTTGTTTAAATTTCGAAACATATCTGTGTACTCACCACAGTTTGTGTGCTCAGTCAGCTGGACAGTCACAAAGTGGTCAACATTCATTTTCATTTGTTTGTGTGTTTGTTTAAAAAAACATGTTTTTAGGAAAGAAAACAAATAAGGACACTATTTAGCAACATAACATTATTATATTTGCAAATAACACATTGTAAGCTTAACCTGTTTACGGATATTTTTTATAAAAAATATTACAGATTCCCACACACCAAAATAATTACACAATGACCTTACAATAGCTTAAAAAAATACAACATTACAAAATGAACATAAGCATACTGTGTTTTTTTTTTTTTATAAAAAAAACAAATAAAAAACTATACCTGAAATATTCAGCAACAATGCTTGCCCTGACTTGGCTCCCCCTCCGTGTAACACTCCCCCCACCGAAGTGTCGGACAACCCCTGGCTCCTCATCAGGCAATTCCTCTGTCTGAGGAAGCTCTACGCTACTCCTTACCGCGATGTTGTGTAGTATAGCGCACAGGACCACTAGTTTACTTGCCATCTCCGGCGAATACATGATGTCGCCACCAGTGCGGTGGAGCACACGAAACCGCCCTTTAAGGACCCCAATTGTGCGCTCCACCAGCTGTCTAGTGGCAGTAAGCGCGGAGTTAAATGCCATCTGTGGTCCTGGCCTGGGATTACGGTAAGGAGTCATGAGCCAGGGGGTGCAAGGATATCCACGGTCTCCTGTTTGATGAGAAGTAAAAATTAGAAATAGTAATTCCGATAATTTGGTAAAAATGACAGGAAATTATGTTGGCCAACTCACCCAATAACCACATGTCTGCTCGTTGACTTGATCTTAATCTGTGCCATATCCCTGTTTGTCTAATGACATACGCATCATGTGAGTTTCCTGGAAACTTGGCATTCAGGGAAAGGATCTGGAGGGATGGCCCACAAACAACCATTACATTCAGAGAATGAAACAGTTTCCTGTTTCTAAAAATTTCTTCATTATGTCTTGGTGGCTGAATAGCTACATGTGTGCCATCCACAACCCCAATAACATGTGGGAAGCGACTACCACCTTCCTCAAATTGCCGCTTCACCACATCTAGGGCACCAACATCCAAAGGCATAGCAATAAATTGCTTAACCCGCTTTAGGAAAGCCTGGCTGACACACCGCAGGACCTTACTGAACTGGCCCTGCGACATGCCAATCAGGTCTCCAACTACATGCTGAAAAGACCCTGTAGCCAAAAAATGTAACACAGCAAGGAATTGTGTCAATGGTGGTATTGCTGTAGGATACCGAATTGAAGACTCCAGATCACTCTCTATTATGGAGAGAGTGTCTAGGATTAGATGTGGTGGCAGCCTGTATCTACGCACAACAACATCATCTGGCATCCCAAAAAGTAGGACACGGGTTCGGAAAATTGGTGGCCTAGCACGCCTCCGTTGCCTTGGTTGATGAGGAGCCGGTTGTGGTTGTGGGGCTGGCGGTTGGGGTGGGAGTGCTGCCGTGGGTTGGGGTGGGAGGGCTTCTGCTGCCACAAACACTGCCATCACACACTTTAAAAAAGATTAACACATGTTGAATAAGACAAATGCAAAGCCAAAAAACTAAATTAAAAAAAAAAAAAAAAAAAAACGGGGTGTCAACTTACTGCAGGAGCATAAGACATTTTTTCTGGGTTCAATTCCGGGAAAATGTGAAATTGAGACAAAAAAGGATAAACACAAATTAAAAGTGTGAAACCTACATATTGTTTAAAAAAAAAAAAAAAAACATAATAAGACCATCAAAGACATCACAAACACCTAAGTATAAATTTTCAAAAATCGGTTAGACATCTCTAAAAAATTAAAAAACAAAGTTAGCCCTTTAGTAGCTAGTACAGGCAAGAACAGCACTACTTTGCAGAACAATCCTGGGAAAAATAAGATTAATTATAATAAAGATGGCTGACAAACATAAGCAAAACACTTTGAACAAACACAAACAGGCACCAACACAGGCAAAGGGGACTTACCTGCTCCAAAGAAAGAAAATAAATGCCAATTAGTGTTCGAGGTCACACTAATGAACTAAAAGAAAACGGGTTTAAGTCACCACAAATAAGACACCTACAAGAGACCAAAAATGACAGTAAGAACAACATAGAGACCATTAACACAAACAGGCACCAACACAGGCAAAGGGGACTTACCTGCTCCAAAGAAAGAAAATAAATGCCAATTAGTGTTCGAGGTCACACTAATGAACTAAAAGAAAACGGGTTTAAGTCACCACAAATAAGACACCTACAAGAGACCAAAAATGACAGTAAGAACAACATAGAGACCATTAACACAAACAGGCACCAACACAGGCAAAGGGGACTTACCTGCTCCAAAGAAAGAAAAAAAATGCCAATTAGTGTTCGAGGTCACACTAATGAACTAAAAGAAAACGGGTTTAAGTCACCACAAATAAGACACCTACAAGAGACCAAAAATGACAGTAAGAACAACATAGAGACCATTAACACAAACAGGCACCAACACAGGCAAAGGGGACTTACCTGCTCCAAAGAAAGAAAATAAATGCCAATTAGTGTTCGAGGTCACACTAATGAACTAAAAGAAAACGGGTTTAAGTCACCACAAATAAGACACCTACAAGAGACCAAAAATGACAGTAAGAACAACATAGAGACCATTAACACAAACAGGCACCAACACAGGCAAAGGGGACTTACCTGCTCCAAAGAAAGAAAATAAATGCCAATTAGTGTTCGAGGTCACACTAATGAACTAAAAGAAAACGGGTTTAAGTCACCACAAATAAGACACCTACAAGAGACCAAAAATGACAGTAAGAACAACATAGAGACCATTAACACAAACAGGCACCAACACAGGCAAAGGGGACTTACCTGCTCCAAAGAAAGAAAATAAATGCCAATTAGTGTTCGAGGTCACACTAATGAACTAAAAGAAAACGGGTTTAAGTCACCACAAATAAGACACCTACAAGAGACCAAAAATGACAGTAAGAACAACATAGAGACCATTAACACAAACAGGCACCAACACAGGCAAAGGGGACTTACCTGCTCCAAAGAAAGAAAATAAATGCCAATTAGTGTTCGAGGTCACACTAATGAACTAAAAGAAAACGGGTTTAAGTCACCACAAATAAGACACCTACAAGAGACCAAAAATGACAGTAAGAACAACATAGAGACCATTAACACAAACAGGCACCAACACAGGCAAATGGGACTTACCTGCTCCAAAGAAAATAAATGCCAATTAGTGTTCGAGGTCACACTAATGAACTAAAAGAAAACGGGTTTAAGTCACCACAAATAAGACACCTACAAGAGACCAAAAATGACAGTAAGAACAACATTTTAACATTAGTCCACACAACAGCAACACTGAAGCACAGGTTTAGTGTTAAAAATGTACAATCAAAATATATATTTACAAAATTAAACATTTAATAATCCAAAAGCAAAAAAAAAAAAAAACAGGAAAATTGAACAAGACGAATGCACGAATACTCACAAACGGAATTTCGCAAAAAGTATGCAATACTGTCTATATGCTAAACGCGAACAAACGGACAAAGGTATGCTTGACAATTACTCACTCAGAAAAGTACTTTAGCACCTTCACGCACGGGCCAACAAACAACTGCAACTACGACAAACTCCAAACTACCAACACTCACAGCGTGCAAAGTAGGCCCTTAAATAAGCAGTGCAATCAATAGCAAGATTACCATACTGTACACCTGTGTGAATGAACGCGTCGCACGTAGGTATAAATAGGCACACACCTGGGCGTACACACGTCATCTCCAACATGGCTTCTCGTGAGGAATTAACAGCAGAGATGGACCGCATTGCACAGCAGCAGATGGCACTGGCGAAAAAACGCCTAGAGTGCCAGAAACGGATGTTGGAATACGCCTCTGCGGATTCTGAACAGGCAGGACCTAGTACTCTGCAAATGTCAGGTTCTGAGCCCCAACAATTGAGTGGGGATACCCTGCCACACACACATACTGGACAAACTGAGGAGGAATCAGCATTAGCCACACAAACACAACAGACAGAAGCTGCTAGTGAGGAGGAAGATGGTGAGGAGCAGCAGGAAGAAACCTCACAGGCTACCTCCAGACGTAAGAAAAGACAGCCAGCATTCACTAAGAGGGAGTTGCGTGTCTTGGTCACGCAGGCCATGTCCAAAGTACATAGAGGCCCCAAAAACATGGGTGCTGCTACAAAAGATCGCATCTGGAGGGACATCACACATTCTGTGAATGAAGTTGGCTCTGTCGTCAGAACATCGCAGGAAGTTAGACGACGGTAAGTGCATCTTGCCAGTCCTTTTTCTGTGCTAAGTTGTCTTAAAAATGTAGTGACATGTGATGTTATGTATAGCAAACAGAAGCAGAACATGTGTCCTAGATATTTACATACACAAATAATAATACTCTACTTTGCCCCTCTTTCACAATACATATGTAGGTGGGCCGACTTTAAATCCCGCCTGAAGGCAAAGAGGTCTGCGGAGTGGAATGCCTCAAGGGCTACAGGGGGAGGACCATCTGTCGCTGTGGAGTTTACAGACTTGGAGGAGATGGCGATGCCCTGTATCAGTTATGAGGAGGCCCAAGGGGTGTCAAATATGGACACGGTCCTGCCTGAGATCCTGACGGGACATGACTTGCCAGGTAAGTTTACACATGTATTTGTCTGCAATTTAAACAGTATTTATAAAATTAAATCTAATTTTTTATTGTACTCTTTTCCCACACATTCTTCTATTTGCTTGCCACAAAACACAGCACAGGGGGATGATCAGTTTGAGTCACAGGAGGGTTATGTGGCTGAGGCTGAGGTGGAGGGACCTAGTGGGTCTGCCAGTGTGGGGCCACAAATCCCACCTCTGCAGGTTCCTACTGGCCCCCCCACCCAACCCTCTGCTATCCCGGAGATCCTGCTTGAAATCGCTAGGTATGGTGAGAGCCTAAATGCGTTTCAAGACGGGATCCTCCGGGAGGTAAGCCAGATAGCTGTCCGGCTCACTGAGCACCGAACCAGTGTTGAGCAAGGTGTTGCTCAACTCTGCCAAGGTCTGGCAGAGATCAGGCAGGGCCAAGAACAACTTGCCTCCTCATTCCAAAGCCTTGCAAATAACATCTTGCAAGGGCTCCAGGCCATCGCTGTCTCCCTTGCCCACAGTGGCAGAGAGCCACCCACATCGGCTCCCTCCCCTGCCCCTGCCCAGGAAGAACAGCCCACTGGGCAGGCCCAACGAAGGTCGCTCCGCAGACCAAGCCAAGAAGAACAGCCTCAGGTGGGGAGAAAAAAAAGAAAGTGATGTCTCTCCAGATGGGCAGCACCCATGTTTTTCATGTTGCCTCTATGTTATTTTGGAGTTGGCTTGTGTGGCCAGAATGGATAACTCCCTCTTAGTGAAATGTATTATTTATGTTTGGAGGTATTGTAGCCTGTGAGTTTTTGGGTATAAACACCAGAGCCATCTTCCTCTTACTAGTGTGCTATGTATTGTTGTGTTTGTGTGGTGGATCCTAATTCTTTCTCAGTTGTGGCAAAATTTTTGTGTGGCAGGGTGTGTAATATGTATTATTTTTGATTACAAATTATAATTTAGTCAGAAGCTGAATTTTGCAGAGTACTAAGTTCTGCTCTATCATTTGTGTCAGTGCCATATGCTTGCTGCTTGGTCCATCTCTGCCTGTGAGACTCACGTGTAGCCATGTTGATTTCATGTTGTGAAATCTTACTACAGTAATAAAAAAAAATTAATTAAAAATTGTGCAATTTATTCAAGGTAATGCATTAGGTAAATGTTAGTTCCAGAAAAATTAGGTCAGCATATAGACACTTGTGGACCAATCTGCAATTTCTCCCACAAAATTGCATCATCCAACAAATACAGGTATGCTTTGCACCACACTTTAATGTCCATATTAAGTAAACTGACACAACACTTTTTAGATTTATCTATTGATCAACAGGACATCATTTAAAACATTGTCAAATATTATAAACAACAATTAATGTTACATTTCTGACAAAATGAAAGGGTATGCTGCATTATTTGGTTGTCGGTTTCTTTAGCAAAAATGTTGCAGCTTTAAATTTAAATGTTTATTTCACTTGTTTGTATTTGTTATTCTTACAAACATAAAAAAAAAATTAAAAATGTTTACACACCAACTTTAACACTAAAAACAACCTTATTTGGCAGTGTGTGTGATTTATATGTGAGTAGAATAAACATGTAATGTTGGTTCAGACAATTGCTATTTGCTAACTTTCATCTGCGCAGTAATTAGCTAGTAATTGGCCATCAGATGAATGTGCTCTCCAATTAACAGCTAATTACTGCATACACACTTGGTAACAGTACTTCGCAAATGTAGAGTAACTGCAGACCTACTCGGCTGCTGCGTGAAGGTTGCTACGGTTTCCTATGTTAGATTTAACAGCGACAAGGTATAATTGCGAAAAACACGCCCATTGCGAGTTGCATACTCCCACACTGTACGCCCACTTTCACGCCCATGTCGGAGCATTGCGAAGTCTCGCCTCCGCCACGCCTCCGCCACTCCTCGTTTTCGTTTGCCAGTTACGTGTTGGTTTAAATTTGGCATTTTTGCACTAATGTCGTACGTATGTACTCGCGCATGCGTATTTACGCTTTTGCGCATGCGCAGACACTTAGTTTTCGTACATTTGCGATGCGATGAATCTCAGCGACCAACTCGGAATGAGGGCCATTGCACATATGAGTATGAAACCTGCAGGCTCCCTCACTCCTGTAGCTCCCTTCCACCTCACTCTGTTGAAGTAAATAACACTCCAAGGGGGAGAGAGGTGCAGGGAAGAATCACTGCCGTCCGTGGGTGATCTTTGCCAGCGCAGCACCGGAAGTGCGGTTGCGCGGCTTTAAAGATGTTTAATGGTGTTTAATAATGTTTAATAACCCCCTCACCTCCAGCTCTCACTCCTCCAGGCCCAGTGCGGGATGTGTGCAGTGGGTACAGCGGTACAGGCGATAGAGCAGGGAGCAGCAGAGACGCGCTGGTGCAGCACCGGAAGTGCGCGTCTGTCCCCAGCTGCGGGATCCGAGCTCCGTTCCACAGGCCACCAACGTTGTTGTGAGGGGGTCCCAGCGGGTAGACAGCTGGCTCCGAGGTAGACGAGGTAGACGAGGGGGGGACGAAGGAGTTCCAATGGCTGCAGGCGTCTCCGTAATCAGCAGGCCCCACGGAGCTTCTTGGCGGACCGGAAGTTGAAATTTAGTCCGCGGCTTCTTTTCCCGGCACAGGCCGCAACCCGCAAAGACCAAGGAAACGGTCTCCCGGCTCCGCGGACAGGCGTGCAGGTACTTAAGGCCGTCGGGGGTACAAATTGGGCACAGAGGGGGAAATATTTCCAGCGGCAGCCGCTATTCAGATGTGTGGAAGCAGGAGCTCTAATTCCCTGCATCCAGCTGCCTCTCCAGTCAGGCCACGCCCCCCCAAAAGCGCTTTTAAATAGTAATATACACTATCAAATGCACCACAATCGCTTTGTGCCCCCCCTTTATAGCACCCTGTACTTGTCAGAAGTGGAGGAGAGGACCAGCATGTTCTCTGTAGCCTGAGGAGAGAGAGAAAATGGCGCTGAGTAGTGTGCTGGCTGCCTGAGGAAGAAGTTCCGCCCCCACAATGGTGCGTCCTTACACTCAGTATATTGACTCATTATTTATACTGGCAGGGGTAGGGCTGTGCCAGCGGCATTTTATGCCCCATTTTAGCCTGTTTGAGGTATTTTTCTTGCTGCCCAGGGCGCCCCCCCCCCGCGCCCTGCACCCTGCAGTGCCTGTGTGTGTGGGCAGCAATGGCGCGCTGTGCTCCTGCCAGCCGCGCCGCACCTCAGCCGTCACTTACTTGATTGAAGATCATTCTTGTCATACTCACCTTTCTTCTGACTTCTGGCTCTGTGAGGGGGGTGACGGCGTGCTGTGGGAGTGAGCATCTAGACACGGCTAGCATTCAGTTACCTTCAGGAGCTAATTGTGTCCTGTCAGCCAGAAGCAGAGCCATGAAACTCTGAGGAAGTTGGTTCTGCTTCTGCCCCCTCAGTCCCATGAAGCAGGGAGTCTGATGCCAGATCTCCCTGAAAATAAACCTAACATAAATCTTTTCAGAGAAACTCAGTAGCACTCCTCAGAGTGCATCCAGTCGACCTGGGCACAATTCTAAAACTGAGGTCTGGAGGAGGGGCATAGAGGGAGGAGCCAGTTCACACCCAGTGAAAAGTCTTTAGAGTGCTCATGTCTCCTGCGGATCCCTTCTATACCCCATGGTCTTGATGTCGTCCCCAGCATCCTCTGGGACGTAAGAGAAATACTTTTTTTTGTTCTGGGATTAAGCTGCAAATATACAATGATAAATGGGCCTGTTAGTGAGGTCTGCACTGGATAAGAAACGTGCCAGCACACAGAGCTGGCCTTAACCAATATGATGCCCTAGGCAAGATTTTGGCTGGTGCCCCCTAGCATCACCGCTAGTTCCACCTCTAACCCTGCACCCGTTTCCCAGCACCATCACCCCTCACCCATAGCAGTCCTTATTTTGGAGTTCCCAATCCCTATATTTTAAACAGGAACAGTGCGCACATTTGGCGCACAGCCCAAAAAGGGGTGTGTTTTTGCTGGCAAGGGGCATAGCAACACAATAGTTTCCCCAATTCCAATTATTAGACCACACAGTAGTGCCATTTCTATATGTTACACCACACAGTAGAGCATCAAATACACATAATGCCACACATTATTAATGCATTTATACACATAATACTACACAGTAATGCCCCTTACACATTATGCCAACCTTTATTAATGCCCTTATACATATAATGTCCCTTACACATATGCCACACATTATTAATGCCTTTATACACATAAAGACACACATAGTTCCCCTTACACATATGCCGCACATTATTAATGCATTTATACACATGACACACTTATTGCCCCTACACATATGCCGTACACTATTACACAACCAACCCACTCACACAAACACAGCACTCACATGGCCACTAACACTGTGACCTCTGCCTCTGCTTGGATACAGATGTGTCCTCATAAATCTTGCCTCAGTGCGCCATGCAGCAGGAGATGCCTGGCGTGAGTCAGCTGGCAACTCTGCTAACGGAAGGTGCATATTTTTTGTGAAAATGTATCTTATTATTATATGTGGCTAGGATGCACATGCTAGGATGTCAGCGGTTGACCCGAAAGTAACCTCACCGCTGACCGCAAAGTTCCCACCATTGGCTACAATGGAGCGCATAGGCGCTACATTGTATCTCTGCCGTGTGCTGCCTCACAGACACTACAGGAGCACACAGCCAATCAGGAGACTGGCACGACGTGGCGCTCCCTGATTGGCTGAAGGGACCCTCTTTGACAGGAGTCAGGGGGGGGGGTCCTGGCAGTCGGGGAAAGGGGTCCCATGTGTAAACATGGGACCCCTTTCAGTGCGTGGATCGGGTATGCGGTTTGTTTTTTTGCCAAGTACGTGGATTATTAAAAAAGGACACGACACACTGGATTTAGGTGAGTATCATTTTATTTTCAGGTACCCTGGAATCGACGTCGAGACGTGGGCCGAGTCGGCATCTGAACATAAGTAAGTATGTGTGTGTCAGAATGTATGTAATAAAGTTGTACTTTCAAGGTGTGTGTGTCCTGTTTATATTTGGGTATTTTTTTTGCTGAAGAACTATAGGTACCAGCGGGCCCATTTAACCCCCGCATGCTGGAACTTGTGGTTCTCCAAGTACCAGCTTGCGGGGGAGGCTTGCAGGGACTTGTAGTTCTTGTGCAAAAAACAATATTCTTTTATTTTACACTTGGCTATCAGCCCCCCATCCACAGCCCATGGATGGGGGGGACAGCCACGGGCTTCACCCCTGGCCCTTGGGTGGCTGGAGGGGGGACCCCTTGATTTAAGGGGTTCCCACTCCTCCAGGGTACCCCGGCCAGGGGTGACTAGTTAGTGATTTAATGCCAGGGCTGCAGGTACCTATATAAAAGTGTCCCCCGGCTGTGGCATTATCTCTCTGACTAGTGGACCCCGGTGCTGGTTCAAAAAATATGGGGGACCCCTACGCTTTTTGTCCCCCGTATTTTTTGCACCAGGACCAGGCGCAGAGCCCGGTACTGGTTGATCAAATATGGAGGAACCCCTGTCAATTTTTTACCCATATTTTTTCAACCTGGACCGGCTCAAAGAGCCCGAGGCTGGTTATGCTTAGGAGGGGGGACCCCACGCAATTTTTTTCAGATTTTGAAACACTTTAAAAACCTTTTTAAGGTACACAATGAAGCCCTGCACGGATCTCACAGATCCGGCCGGGATTCCTTGTGTTTTGTCAGGCAGTGTTTTACTCCTCACTCCCGTAAAACACTGCCTGATATTACGAATCACATCGACATCGGAAAATACGAATTGTGAAAAGTCGGCAGCTTAGTGAATGACCATATCAGGATTCAAAAAATTGCAGTAAAATGCACCCGATACCATTTGAGTTCAAACACCCTTTAAAACGGCCAAAACACGAATCTTTGTAAATATACCCCTAGGTGTAAATTGTGCACTATATGAATTGAATATTGAATATGTCTTTGCAGCTTTTCTGTGCGAATGCATATGCTACCATATATACTCATACCACGCACCAATACGCAAGGCTCGTGAACCAATGTACGTAGCGTGCGTGTATGCATACGCACGGTGAGAACGCGCACGCACAGAGGCCACTCTGTATGGTGTTTGCACGTGGAGTGTGTGTGTAATATTTTCGACTACGCCCTTACACCCTTTAACAGTAAACATTAACTGTCATAAATTACTAACAAAAGAAAATATTTCAAAACACATAATTGGTAACCTAAACACACGTATGTACTTATTTCACAAATCAGACATTGACTATGGTTGGGAAGACAGGGAGGAGGATGAGACAACCTCTATATGCACTCACTGGTCAAGGGACCACTGGTTGGGTGTGGGATGACATTCAACCTATAGAGTACGAAAACAAAAAATTCCCAAAGTCAGGCGCTGAATGTGGATTCACTCAAAAAATTTACAATATTTGATACATATGTCCATATTATTCTTGAATGATGAAATCTTCTGTTTTTCTCAACAGTGATGTATATCTTGTTCCTCCCAATTGGGTCACCATTTACATATGAGAAAAAAACAGAAGATACAAAATCATAGTGTAATATGTCCCATAAAAAATTGTGGATATGCTCATCTATGTCCGGAATCTACACATTAGTGCGCACCAAACTCACAATCTATGAAGATAAGTTCCACTTATAAAGGTATCTTTATCACATTTACAACGCTCCTTAGACTCATCAAATGTGTATTATGCCTTTTTCGCCGCGTCAAAATCCGAACAATCTAAATATCAGGCCGATAATTATGACAACACCCAGGATACAGAGGAGAAACTTCCCCACATTTGCAACCATTCCTTGTGCCCACTCTCCTTACCCAGAGATCCATTTGAGTGGGTTCAACCATGAGGCCCATCCAGTCAATTCATTACTCACAGCCGCTAAAGTGAGATTGTGTCCCCTTCTAAACTCCCATTTCAACTGCAAGATCTCGTCCATCTTTTGATCAATGATCTCCGTTGGGTCCTCAGTACTGTTCGCCATATATACGTGCAGCACTTCACACCATATTGAGTTGCTAAGGTAACACAATATTCACCTGTTATGGCTGTGATGTCATTTAAGACCATCCGGTGTTGGACCAGTCCCTTTTTGTAGGCCTGTAGTTCCCTACCCGTATACCTGAAGGTGTCGTCATACATCTCAGTGATATTATCTATCAAGTTCGCTAGCGCATGGATATACCTATAATTTATGATTCCTCTGGCAGTATGAGTGATATCTAATGCAAGAAGAATCTGAATCCCGGTGGATTCATGAATCAAATTGGAGGCTGCGAGCTCTCTCCTGTCTATGAGGTGTCTCTTGAAAATGTGTTCGTAGTGGGTGTGAGTATAAGGAGGCAGAGCGCTGCGGTGAATGTCTTTCATTTTGTCATGTGCAATGGTCATGACTTCTGGAGTTCTGGTGGTACTCTGCCTATGTAACACAACCCTTCAGAGTTCGGAGTAAGCCACTTGTACGCCTTCCTTCCATATATGAAATAAGCATCATCTGGGAGAACATAGGGGACAAAATGCATCAGTATCATATCACAGATAATCCTTACAAAGAAACCTGTCCAAAGTTTTTCCATCTGTTTGACACAAGTATCTGGCTGGATGATGTGCGCACAATGGGGGTCATTCCGAGTTGTTCGCTCGCAAGCTACTTTTAGCAGCATTGCACACGCTAAGCCGCCGCCTACTGGGAGTGAATCTTAGCTTATCAAAATTGCGAACGAAAGATTCGCAATATAGTAACAGCAGTTTAAGGGAAGAAAATTGTGCGCAGTCTAGCTGCTGGAAGAGACACACTTTCCTGAAGGATCCTTCTCCCTCCACCATAAGTGCCACAATAAAAATAAAAAATGGAAAGTGTAACCTATCCTGCGCTTGTCTTTGTTTCCATTGACCGTAATCAGATACTCAATGCAGATTTTGTAGCAGCATAAAAGAATTAAAAAGAGTGGATATAGTGAAGCACAATTTAATACATATAAAATTCATATAACACACTTATAAAATCCAAACACATAATCATAACAGCAAAAAGTTAAATTGAAATGTATTGCACAGAAATCCCTATGAGCAAACAAGACTGGTGGATAATTACCAATGTGTATAAAACTGTAAAAACAGTTCTAAACCAGCATGCAGGTTTTTGTTTTGGCTTCTGAGCGTTCCACCAACGCGTTTCTACTCCGAACAGGAGTCTTTTTCAAGGTGTAGTGAACACTACACCTTGAAAAAGACTCCTGTGCGGAGTAGAAACGCGTCGGTGGAACGCTCAGAAGCCCTGGGACAGCATACTGGAGGACTTGCCATTTGGTTCCAGTCATACGAGGACTGAGGGGATTCCCGGGATCCTCCAAAACAAAAACCCGCATGCTGGTTTAGAACTGTTTTTACAGTTCTATACACATTGGTAATTATCCACCAGTCTTGTTTGCTCATAGGGATTTCTGTGCAATACATTTCAATTTAACTTTTTGCTGTTATGATTATGTGTTTGGATTTTATAAGTGTGTTATATGAATTTTATATGTATTAAATTGTGCTTCACTATATCCACTCTTTTTAATTCTTTTATGCTGCTACAAAATCTGCATTGAGTATCTGATTACGGTCAATGGAAACAAAGACAAGCGCAGGATAAGTTACACTTTCCATTTTTTCTTTTTATTGAAAGATTCGCAATATTGCGAAAATACTTATCTGTGCAGTTTCTGAGCAGCTCGAGACTTACTCTGCCAGTGCGATCAGTTCAGTGCTTGTCGTTCCTGGTTTGACGTCACAAACACACCCAGCGTTCGCCCAGACACTCCTCTGTTTCTCCAGCCACTCCCGCGTTTTTCCCAGAAACGGTAGCGTTTTTTCGCACACACCCATAAAACGGCCAGTTTCCGCCCAGAAACACCCACTTCCTGTCAATCACATTACGAACACCAGAACGAAGAAAAAACCTCGTAATGCCGTGAGTAAAATTCCTAACTGCATAGCAAATTTACTTGGTGCAGTCGCACTGCGGACATTGCGCATGCGCAGTAGCGACTAATCGCTCCGTTGCGAAAAAAAAATAACGAGCGAACAACTCGGAATGACCCCCAATATCCCTGTGACACTTTTCCAGCCCACATGGTTTTAATCCCACATGTATACTTGCATTGGAAGTACCTCCCACTTGCGGCTATGCCACGTACTAGTTCAGAGAGAGAAGGTCATTGTCTGATTGTTCCAAGTCACTTCCCAATTTCCTGGTTTCCGGAAATTGGTTACGTTGAAACACAGTAGTGATCTATCTACGTGGTACTGGTGGAGCTTTAGGCTAGGGGGTCTAGATATATTGTATTTTCTGTCCACCGGTCTCCCCCCATGCAATTCGAGTACCTCATTTACTGTTAATGGGTATGGCACTAATCCCGATTTACTCTGTCCTTGAGGTACTTGTGAGCAGACCCAGCATTCTGTTTGGTTTAAGACCGAATTTCAAAGGGTGATAGGTTAAGCAGTGACCTGGGAGTGGTTCTGATGCTGTACAATACTAGTGGCAGTGCCTCCGGCCACAACAGTCCAGTTTCAGCCACTACTTTGCTCAGCTTGTTCTTAATAGTGCTATTCATTCTCTCCACCTTTGCACTGGCCTGTGGCCGGTAGGGAGTATGTAGCTTACTATTAATACCCATAAGTTTGCACATGACCTGAAAGACCTCACCTGTAAAATGGGTACCCCTATCACTCTCAATAATCTTAGGGATACCATACCTACACACAAATTCCTGCACAATTTTATTTGCTGTAAACACAGCAGTATTTGTGGTGGCAGGGAATGCCTCTACCCAGTTTGAGAAGACATCAGTGCATACCAGTACATATTTCAAATTCCTACAGGGTGGTAGCTGTATGAAGTTGATTTGTATTACCTGTAAAGGTCTGTCTGTAGGAGGGATATGGGATGGCTCCATCGGTATTGTCTTACCAATATTCTTCCTCAAGCAAGTAAGACATGTCATTGCTTTCTTGCTTGCATGAGAAGAGAACCCTGGTGCACTCCAGTAAACTCTTACCAATTTGCACATACCATCCTTGCCCAGATGAGTCAGACCATGTGCTGCCTCAGCTAGGCTTGGGAGATACACCCTGGGAGCCACTGGCTCACCTTGTCCATCTCTCCAGAGTCCTGAGGACTCCTGACCATATCCCTTCGCCTTCCAGACTGCCTTCTCCTGTAGGGAACACAAATCTTGCATTTCAATTGACTGTTGTGTATTTATTGTGTTGAATGTCATCAGTTGTGTGGTGGTGCTTGCTGCTGATTTAGCAGCTTCGTCCGCCCGGCTGTTACCAAGTGAAATTGGGTCTTGGTTGTAGGTGTGTGTCTTACACTTGATAACAGCCACTCTGTCAGGTTCCTGTATGGCCATCAGCAGTCTTTTGATGTGTGACGCATGCGCCACAGGTGTGCCAGCTGCCATCATGAAATTTCTGAGGCGCCACAGGGCCCCAAAATGATGCACTACAAAAGCATATCTAGAGTCCATGTATACATTAGCTGACTTACCCTTTGCCAACTCACATGCCCTGGGCAGTGCTACCAGCTCAGCGACTTGTGCTGAGTGAGGTGGACCAAGGGGTCCAGCTTCTATGATACCTTCGTCGTCTACATCTGCATATCCAGTGCACAGGTCTCCTGAGTCCATCTGTCTGTGACAACTACCATCCGTGTAGAAGGTAAAGTCTACGTCTTCTAGTGGGTTGTCACTGATGTCAGGACTCGCAGTGAAGGTTTGGTTCAAGTATTCCATACAATCATGCATATCAGTGTCTGTACTAAGTCCTCCTTCACCATTGTTCTCATCCTCCACCCTTTGTGCATGACAAGGCACACTTGGCAAATAAATTGCAGGATTTAGGGGGTAATTCCAAGTTGATCGGAGCAGGAATTTTTTTAGCAGTTGGGCAAAACCATGTGCACTGCAGGGGGGGCAGATATAACATGTGCAGAGAGAGATAGATTTGGGTGTGGTGAGTTCAATCTGCAATCTAAATTGCAGTGTAAAAATAAAGCAGCCAGTATGTACCCTGCACAGAAACAAAATAACCCACCCAAATCTAACTCTCTCTGCACATGTTATATCTGCCTCCCCTGCAGTGCACATGGTTTTGCCCAACTGCTAAAAAATTTCCTGCTACGATCAACTTGGAATTACCCCCTTAGTGTGCTACACCTTTTTATGGTGATGTTTACAGGGGCCATCAGTGATAGTTCCCATTTTGTAAACCGAGCGGATGAGACATGTCTGGTTTGGGCGGAGTTTAGCAAGGCTGATACTGCGTGAGGTGTATGGATTGTCAGGTCATGTCCTAGCACTACGTCTTAACTCTTACTTACCAACAAACTTCGTAGGCAAGTGGGGAGAGACCATGCTACAGTGTCTAGCTGTGCACTGTAGTAGGCTACCAGCCTGATGGCATCACTATGTTTCTGTGTTAGGACCCCTGCTATGCACCCAGCACTTTCGGTACCATATAACTCAAAAGGTTTCTCATAATCTGGCATCCCCAATGCTGGTGCTTGAGACAAGCACTCTTTTAGTCTCTCAAATGCCAGTTCGAACTCCTCAGTATAAGAGACCTGTTCTGGTTTGCTTGAAGAGACCATTTCTTGCAGTTGCAGTGCCAGAATAGAGAACCCCGGAATCCAATTCCAACAATACCCACACATTCCTAGAAATGTGCAAATTTGTTGCTGAGTCTGCGGTAGAGTCATGTCATGGATGGCCTATATCCTGTCTGTGGTCAGGTGTTTTAGTCCTTGTGTCAAGCAGTGTCCCATGTATTTAACCCTTGTCCGGCACAACTGTATTTATCCTTAGAATCCTTGTGTCCTGTCTGGGAGAGGTGAAACAGAAGTTGTTTAGTGTCTGCCAAGGATGACTCAAATGAATCAGAGCATAACAACAAGTCATCCACATATTGTATCAGCACTGACCCATTCTCAGGTTGAAAGGATTGCAAACAGTCTTGTAGAGCCTGGGAGAAAATACTTGGGCTGTCAATGAAACCTTGGGGGATACGGGTCCAGGTGTACTGTACTCCCCTGTGGGTGAAAGCAAAAAGGTACTGGCTGTCAGGGTGAAAAGGAACAGAAAAGAAAGCAGAGCAGGGGTCAATCACAGTGAAGTACTTAGAGGTGAAGGTAATCTGCATGAGGATGACAGCTGGATTGGGCACTACGGGGAATTGGATGATGACTGTTTTGTTTATTCCCCTTAAATCCTGCACTAGCCTGTAACTCCTCCCCCACTCTTTTTCACAGGGAAGATGGGACTATTGGCTGTGCTGGACATCCTGACTAGGATGCCCTGCTGTAGCAGCCGTTCTATGACAGGGTATACTCCTAATTCCAGCTCTGGTTTCAGAGGGTACTGGGGGATTTTTGGAGCTATCCTGCCATTTTTAATTTGCACTACTACTGGGGCTACATTTGCCCTCAATCCAGTGTCCTGTTCATCTTTGGTCCAAAGGGAACCCGGTATTTGTGAGATAATTTCTTTTACCTGTTATGGACATGTATCTAGAATGGTAGAGTGCAACATTAGCCTTTGAGGGGTGTCTAACATATCTTGTACTTCCTGCGCATGGTTCTCAGGTATATCTAAAAACACACCCTCAGGGGTACAATATATGACACACCGCATATTACATAATAAATCTCTGCCAAGTAGATTAGTCGGAGCCGATGCAGCCAACAAAAAAGAATGTTTGGTATGCAAGGGCCTTATTGTAACCTCTGCAGGGTTAGTCAAAGGATACTGCTGCACTTTTCCCGTTACTCCCATTGCCAAAATCGTTTTGCCCGTGGTCATTATACCTATTGAAGAGTTTAATACAGATCTGGCCACCCCTGTATCTAGAAGAAAAGGTTGTGGTGTGCCAGCTACATTGACCATGACCTCAGGTTCATCTCCAAGGCCAGCAGTCAGTTTCACTGGCTGCAGAATACAGATGTGACCTGACCTCTGTTTTGGATTTGGGCTTTCCAGCAGAGCATTGGCAGCTACTATGTGTGAGGGAGATATGTGTGAGGTTTCGGAGGTCTGCCAGTCCTTCCTTGGTGGGTACCTCCTTGTTTCCCCTCTGTGTGGTTCGTAATTCCTTCTATATGTTCCTTGATCCCGCCTATGTGACTGATAACGTGGCTCATGTTTTTGTCTAGGGGGTCAATACTTACTATGTGTCCCTGTGTTCCTACAATCTCTATCAAAATGTCCCTCCATCTGGCAAATGTAACATTTTATTGACCTTCTCCAGTTCTCTTCAAAGGTCTGGGGTTTCGGTTGGTTGGTCATCCCTCCAAGTGCCTGTATACTTACCACCATCAACCTTTCCCCTTGCGATTCTTTGTGTTTGATGATATTCCATGTTTAATAGGGGATTCTCTCAGGGAATCTACCGTAATCCCCCTCCAATTAGGCATAGAAGTCTGTACTCTGACTTTCAATGCCTCTTTGAGCCCATCCATTAAAACAGAGACAGCCACCTCCCGGTGGTTTGCATCATTCTTTATTTCCTCTGTCCCAGTGTATTTAGCCATATCTTGTAACGCTCTATGGAAATATTCAGATGCCAGTTCACTTTCTTTCTGTTTAATTGTGAAAATCTTATTCCACTTTGCAACTGTGGGAAAATACAATACTAGTTGTGTATTAATCTGTCTCTCATTGTACTGATTGTATTCATCAGTCAGAGGACTGTCTGTCTCTATCTTACAATCTGTTATGAATTTTTTGGTGTCAATATTAGGGTGTAGGCACGCTCTTAACACTGTTCGCCAATCTTTGTTTGTGGGTTCATGGGCATTTCCCAGGTCTTTAAAAACTTCTGGCATCCGATTAAATCTCTCCTGGGATCGGGGAATTCTGACATGATTGACTGCAGTTCAGACCTGGACCACAGGTAATACATGGCAATATTCCTGATGGGGGTTGCTCCCTGGTTATCAGTTCTCCCATTGGGAACTGCTATTACCCGGACAGGGTTTAACCCAACCACTTTACTCTTGTTTGTCTCAGTGTGGGGAGCTATTGTCTCTGCATACTTACCGGTGGCTATGATCTCACCCATCCCTCCAGTGGAAGACATAGCCACTGCTCTTACCGGTTGGGCTGTGCCCACCTGAGTTTCCTGCATGGTGGTTGCCTGAGAGAGGGCTGAGATCATGCTGGGCTCGTCGTCCTACTCTGAACCATAATCCTTGGGAGAACTTAGGACAGGGTACAGTTTGCATGGGTTAGGGTTAATACAATTACTAAGTGCATTCCTATCATTTCCTGGTATGCTATTGGTTGTAGCAGCCTTCTCTCCATCGACATATGGCGGTGGTGGTGCACTCGCATTCACATTCCTGTCTGGTTTGGACGTTGCTATACGAGCAAGTTCCCCTTGCATTTCTCCCTCTTGTTGCCATATGTTTAAACAGTCGTTATGTCTGATCCTTTGTTTCTTGGATTTGATCAGACATATCCTATTTCTAACATTCTGCAGCACCTCTGGTTCAAAACTACCAACCTTTGGAAATGATGCCCTATCATCAGCAATCATTTGTACCCATTCATCTCAAAAAGCCTCTGTGTATGGACCATATTTCCCACACATTATGTAACCAGCGGACCCTTTTGGCCCTTGACTTTCAGCCTGAACCCTGGCTGCCGAACTTTTCTCACTTGTGCATTTGGCTCCCATTGTGGACTTTTTAAACACAAACACCAAATGGACAATGCAAGCAAACGATGAAAGTTCTCCGAGTTCTTTCACCAACTCCTTCTCCGCAGGAAAGTACCACAGTCCACTTCTGTAGTGACTGCTGCGTACCCAGTGAGTACCCTTTATCAAGAAGGGGTGAGCGAACCCCGAAACAAGTTGAAGCTAACCAAGTGATGGACTCCGTACCCATTACAGGACGTGTGTGACGACACCTTTAAATCTTACCTGAATAGGAGATTATACAGGACTTTGGCTGTGTCACCTGCCGCTCTGAGGATATGACCCTAAATCCGGTTTAAATTGAATTTGTATCGTTTTTATTGGAATATTAAATCATCTCAGTTTGTGAAAAAACTCCTGACTCCTGTCTGTCCTCTACATATCTGCAAGTGTGGGAGGCTTAAAGATACCACTCAACGAACTCGAGACAGAACTTTAATGTAAATTTCACTTTATAAGCTTAACATTCCTGACGAGCAGCCAGCAGTTTTTCCACTAAAGATACCTTTATGGGAAAGTGAGATTGAATACTAAAGTGAGTGTTTTTCCATAAGTGTGAGAACACCTGACTGCTGATCAGGATGAAGTCTCTATACTCTTGGTTTTCCTTACCTTTGAGGAGCGCTGGTTTTTAACAAATTTCTGTGTTAATTAGATGTATGGCCTCCCGCAGCAACAACAACAGCGGCAACAGAAGCAGCATCTCGCAAACGCCAACTCGTTCCTAGAGATGCTACGCTATGTATCACAACTTTCCGTAAGAGGCACACAGCTGACAACCTCTTACAGAAACTGAGGAACATCATCGCAGAATGGCTTACCCAAATTGGACTCTCCTGGGGATTTGTGATATTGGACAATGTCACCAATATTGTGCGTGCATTACATCTGGGAAAATTCCAGTACGTCCCATGTGTTGCACATACAATTAATTTGGTGGTGCAGAATTCTTTTAAAAATGACAGTCAGTAGCCTGAAAAATTGCGGGCCACTTTCGACATTCTGCCACCGCGTGCCGAAGACTGGAGCGACAGCAAACACTCCTGAACCTGCCCTGCCATCAACTGAAGCAAGAGGTGGTAACGAGGTGGAATTCAACACTCTATATGCTTCAGAGGATGGAGGAGCAGCAAAAGGCCATTAAAGCCTATACATTCACCTATGATATAGGCAAAGGAGGGGTTATGCACCTGGCTCAAGCACAGTGGAGAATGATTTCTGTCTTGTGCAAGGTTCTCCAAACCATTCGAACTTGCCACACGTGAAGTCAGTTCAGACACTGCCAGCTTGAGTCAGGTCATTCCCCTCATCAGAATTTTGCAGAAGCAGCTGGAGAAATTGAAGGAGGAGCTAAGATGGAGCGATTCCATAAACTATGTGGGACTTGTGGATGTAGCCCTTCATTCGCTTTGCCAGGATTCAAGGGTGGTCGATCTGTTGAAATCAGAGCACTACATTTTGGCCACCGTGCTCGATCCTAGGATTAAAGCCTATGTTGTATCTCTCTTTCCGGCAAGTGTGCAGAGGTGCAAAGACCTGCTGGTGAGTAAATTGTCAACTCAAGCAGAACGTGATCTGTCAACAGCTACTCCTTCAATTTCTCCTGCCACTGGGGCTGCGAGGAAAAGGATAAGATTTCCGAGCCTACCCGCTGGCAGTGATGCAGGGCAGTCAGGAGCAAAAGCTGGCATCTGGTCCAGACTGAAGGACCTGCCAACAATTACTGACATGTCTACTGTCACTACATATGATTCTGTCACCATTGAAAGAATGGTGGAGGATTGTATGAGTGACAGCATCCAAGTAGGCATGTCAGACAGTCCGTATGTATACTGGCAGGAAAAAGGCAATTTGGATGCCCTTGCACAAACTGGCTTTATTTTACCTAAGTTGCCCCTCCTCCAGTGTCTACTCTGAAAGAGTGTTTAGTGCAGCTGGTAACCTTGTCAGAAATTGGCGTAGGAGGTTGCTTTCACTAAATGTGGAGAAGATGATGTTCATCAAAATGAATTATAAATTCCTCCATGAAGACCTTTACCAGCAATTGCCTCCAGATAGTACAGAGGGACCTGTGTTGGTGGATTCCAGTGGGGACGAATTAATACTCTGTGAGGAGGAGGAGGATGTACACAGTGAAAGTGGTGAGGAATCAGAGGATGAGGATGAGGTCGACATCTTGCCTCTGTAGAACCAGTTTGTGCAAGGAGAGATTGATTGCTTCTTTTTTTGGTGGGGAACCAAACAAACCAGTCATTTCAGCAACAGTCGTGTAGCAGACCCTGTCGCTGAAATGATTGGTTTAAAGTGTGCATATCCTGTTTATACAACATATGGGTGGGTGGGAGGGCCCAAGGACAATTCCATCTTGCACCTCTTTTTCTTCTTATCATCATGTGCTGTTTGGGGACTATTTTTTTAAAGTGCCATCCTGTCTGACACTTCCATATATGTCCAGTGGTACTGCCATTTAATTCCAGTGATTTGGGTGTATAATTCCAGTGATTTTGCCATTTAATTCAAGGGATTTGGACGTATAATTCCGGTGATTTTGCCATTTAATTCCAGTGAATTGGACATATAATTCCAGTGATTTGGACATATAATTCCAGTGATTTTGCCATTTCATTCCAGTGATTTGGATGTATTATTCCAGTGGGAATTGTTTGTGTTGCTTTGCTTATTCATACAGCTACCTCATTGCACCTCTTCGACATCTTTGCATGAGGTGCTGTTTGGGGACTAGTTTTTGAATAGTGCCATCTTGTCTGCAACTGCAGTGCCACTCCTAGATTGGCCAGGTGTTTGTGCCGCACACTTGTGTCGCTTAGCTTAGTCATACATAGTGATGAGCGGGTTCGGTTTCCGAGAAACCGAACCCCCCCAAACTTCAGCCTTTTTACACGGGTCCGAGCCATACTCGGATTCTCCCATATGGCTCGGTTAACCCGAGCGCGCCCGAACGTCATCATCCCACTGTCGGATTCTCGCGAGATTCGGATTCTATATAAGCAGCCGCGCGTCGCTGCCATTTTCATACGTGCATTGAGATTGATAGGGAGAGGACGTGGCTGGCGTCCTCTCCGTTTATACTTATTAATACTACAAAGTTGATCTGATTGCTTAGCTTATTGTGGGGAGGATTGGGGAGCAGCTGTTAGGAGGAGTACAGAGCAGAGTTTTGCTAGTTTTTAATCCGTTCTCTGCCTGAAAAAAACCGCTCCATACCATATCTGTGCTCAGTGTGCTGCATGATATATATCTGTGCTGAGTGCTCACACTGCCTAATTGAGGGGACTGGGGAGCAGTTATAGCAGGAGTACAGTGCACAGTTTTGCTGACAGTGACCACCAGTATACGTTGGTCTGCCTGAAAAACACTCCTGTGGTGGCTTTTTTTTATACTAGTTTAGCAGTCTGCTGACAGTGTCCACCAGGTCCATTATACTGTATATAGCAGTACGGTAGGCCACTGCTGTACCTACCTCTGTGTCGTCACTCGTCGTCCATAAGTATACTATAGTATCCATCCATCTACATTGTATACCTGTGGTGTCTTTTTTTTTTAATACTATAAACGCAGTCTGCTGACAGTGTCCACCAGGTCCATTATACTGTATATAGCAGTACGGTAGGCCACTGCTGTACCTACCTCTGTGTCGTCACTCGTCGTCCATAAGTATACTATAGTATCCATCCATCTACATTGTATACCTGTGATGTCTTTTTTTTTATACTATAAACGCAGTCTGCTGACAGTGTCCACCAGGTCCATTATACTGTATATAGCAGTACGGTAGGCCACTGCTGTACCTACCTCTGTGTCGTCACTCGTCGTCCATAAGTATACTATAGTATCCATCCAACTACATTGTATACCTGTGGTGTCTTTTTTTTATACTATAAAAGCAGTCTGCTGACAGTGTCCACCAGGTCCATTATACTGTATATAGCAGTACAGTAGGCCACTGCTGTACCTACCTCTGTGTCGTCACTCGTCGTCCATAAGTATACTATAGTATCCATCCATCTACATTGTATACCTGTGGTGTCTTTTAGTTGTGCACATTAAAATATGGAGAACAAAAATGTGGAGGTTAAAAAAATAGGGAAAGATCAAGATCCACTTCCACCTCGTGCTGAAGCTGCTGCCACTAGTCATGGCCGAGACGATGAAATGCCATCAACGTCGTCTGCCAAGGCCGATGCCCAATGTCATAGTACAGAGCATGTAAAATCCAAAACACAAAAGATCAGTAAAATGACGCAAAAATCTAAATTAAAAGCGTCTGAGGAGAAGCGTAAACTTGCCAATATGCCATTTATGACACGGAGTGGCAAGGAACGGCTGAGGCCCTGGCCTATGTTCATGGCTAGTGGTTCAGCTTCACATGAGGATGGAAGCACTCATCCTCTTGCTAGAAAAAAGAAAAGACTTAAGCTGGCAAAAGCACAGCAAAGAACTGTGCGTTCTTCGAAATCACAAATCCCCAAGGAGAGTCCAATTGTGTCGGTTGCGATGCCTGACCTTCCCAACACTGGACGGGAAGAGCTTGCGCCTTCCACCATTTGCACGCCCCCTGCAAGTGCTGGAAGGAGCACCCGCAGTCCAGTTCCTGATAGTCAAATTGAAGATGTCAGTGTTGAAGTACACCAGGATGAGGATATGGGTGTTGCTGGCGCTGGGGAGGAAATTGACAAGGAGGATTCTGATGGTGAGGTGGTTTGTTTAAGTCAGGCACCCGGGGAGACACCTGTTGTCCGTGAGAGGAATATGGCCATTGACATGCCTGGTCAAAATACAAAAAAAATCAGCTCTTCAGTGTGGAATTATTTCAACACAAATGCGGACAACAGGTGTCAAGCCGTGTGTTGCCTTTGTCAAGCTGTAATAAGTAGGGGTAAGGACGTTAACCACCTCGGAACATCCTCCCTTATACGTCACCTGCAGCGCATTCATCATAAGTCAGTGACAAGTTCAAAAACTTTGGGCGACAACGGAAGCAGTCCACTGACCAGTAAATCCTTTCCTCTTGTAACCAAGCTCCCGCAAACCACACCACCAACTCCCTCAGTGTCAATTTCCTCCTTACACAGGAAAGCCAATAGTCCTGCAGGCCATGTCACTGGCAAGTCTGACGAGTCCTCTCCTGCCTGGGATTCCTCCGATGCATCCTTGAGTGTAACGCCTACTGCTGCTGGCGCTGCTGTTGTTGCTGCTGGGAGTCGATCGTCATCCCAGAGGGGAAGTCGGAAGACCACTTGTACTACTTCCAGTAAGCAATTGACTGTCCAACAGTCCTTTGCGAGGAAGATGAAATATCACAGCAGTCATCCTGCTGCAAAGCGGATAACTGAGGCCTTGGCAGCCTGGGTGGTGAGAAACGTGGTTCCGGTATCCATCTTTACTTCAGAGCCAACTATAGACTTGATTGAGGTACTGTGTCCCCGGTACCAAATACCATCTAGGTTCCATTTCTCTAGGCAGGCGATACCGAAAATGTACACAGACCTCAGAAAAAGAGTCACCAGTGTCCTAAAAAATGAAGTTGTACCCAATGTCCACTTAACCACGGACATGTGGACAAGTGGAGCAGGGCAGACTCAGGACTACATGACTGTGACAGCCCACTGGGTAGATGTATTGCCTCCCGCTGCAAGAACAGCAGCGGCGGCACCAGTAGCAGCATCTCGCAAACGCCAACTCTTTCCTAGGCAGGCTACGCTTTGTATCACCGCTTTCCAGAATACGCACACAGCTGAAAACCTCTTACGGCAACTGAGGAAGATCATCGCAGAATGGCTTACCCCAATTGGACTCTCCTGGGGATTTGTGGCATCGGACAACGCCCACAATATTGTGCGTGCATTACATCTGGGCAAATTCCAGCACGTCCCATGTTTTGCACATACCTTGAATTTGGTGGTGCAGAATTATTTAAAAAATGACAGGGGCGTGCAAGAGATGCTGTCGGTGGCCAGAAGAATTGCGGGCCACTTTCGGCGTACAGGCACCGCGTACTGAAGACTGGAGCACCACCAAAAACACCTGAACCTGCCCTGCCATCATCTGAAGCAAGAGGTGGTAACGAGGTGGAATTCAACCCTCTATATGCTTCAGAGGATGGAGGAGCAGCAAAAGGCCATTCAAGCCTATACATCTGGCCACGATATAGGCAAAGGAGGTGGAATGCACTTGACTCAAGCGCAGTGGAGAATGATTTCAACGTTGTGCAAGGTTCTGCAACCTTTTGAACTTGCCACACGTGAAGTCAGTTCAGACACTGCCAGCCTGAGTCAGGTCATTCCCATCATCAGGCTTTTGCAGAAGAAGCTGGAGACATTGAAGGAGGAGCTAAAACAGAGCGATTCCGCTAGGCATGTGGGACTTGTGGATGGAGCCCTTAATTCGCTTAACCAGGATTCACGGGTGGTCAATCTGTTGAAATCAGAGCACTACATTTTGGCCACCGTGCTCGATCCTAGATTTAAAACCTACGTTGTATCTCTCTTTCTGGCAGACACAAGTCTGCAGAGGTTCAAAGACCTGCTTGTGAGAAAATTGTCAAGTCAAGCGGAACGTGACCCGTCAACATCTCCTCGTTTACATTCTCCCGCAACTGTGGGTGCGAGGAAAAGGCTAAGAATTCCGAGCCCACCCGCTGGCGGTGATGCAGGGCAGTCTGGAGCGAGTGCTGACATCTGGTCCGGACTGAAGGACCTGCCAACGATTACTGACATGTCGTCTACTGTCACTGCATATGATTCTCTCACCATTGAAAGAATGGTGGAGGATTATATGAGTGACCGCATCCAAGTAGGCACGTCAGACAGTCCGTACGTATACTGGCAGGAAAAAGAGGCAATTTGGAGGCCCTTGCACAAACTGGCTTTATTCTACCTAAGTTGCCCTCACTCCAGTGTGTACTCCGAAAGAGTGTTTAGTGCCGCCGCTCACCTTGTCAGCAATCGGCGTACGAGCTTACTTCCAGAAAATGTGGAGAAGATGATATTCATTAAAATGAAATATAATCAATTCCTCCGTGGAGACATTCACCAGCAGCAATTGCCTCCAGAAAGTACACGGGGACCTGAGATGGTGGATTCCAGTAGGGACGAATTAATAATCTGTGAGGAGGGGGATGTACACAGTGAAAGGGGTGATGAATCGGACGATAATGATGAGGTGGACATCTTGCCTCTGTAGAGCCAGTTTGTGCAAGGAGAGATTGATTGCTTCTTTTTTGGTGAGGGCCCAAACCAACCAGTCATTTCAGTCACAGTCGTGTGGCAGACCCTGTCGCTGAAATGATGGGTTCGTTAAAGTGTGCATGTCCTGTTTATACAACATAAGGGTGGGTGGGAGGGCCCACGGACAATTCCATCTTGCACCTCTTTTTTCTTTCTTTTTTCTTTGCGTCATGTGCTGTTTGGGGAGTATTTTTTTGAAGGGCCATCCTGCGTGACACTGCAGTGCCACTCCTAGATGGGCCAGGTGTTTGTGTCGGCCACTCGGGTCGCTTATCTTAGTCACACAGCTACCTCATTGCGCCTCTTTTTTTCTTTGCGTCATGTGCTGTTTGGGGAGTATTTTTTTGAAGGGCCATCCTGCGTGACACTGCAGTGCCACTCCTAGATGGGCCAGGTGTTTGTGTCGGCCACTTGGGTCGCTTATCTTAGTCACACAGCTACCTCATTGCGCCTCTTTTTTTCTTTGCGTCATGTGCTGTTTGGGGAGTATTTTTTTCAAGTGCCATCCTGTCTGATACTGCAGTGCCACTCCTAGATGGGCCAGGTGTTTGTGTCGGCCACTTGGGTCGCTTAGCTTAGTCACACAGCTACCTCATTGCGCCTCTTTTTTTCTTTGCGTCATGTGCTGTTTGGGGAGTATTTTTTTGAAGGGCCATCCTGCGTGACACTGCAGTGCCACTCCTAGATGGGCCAGGTGTTTTTGTGTCGGCCACTTGGGTCGCTTATCTTAGTCACACAGCTACCTCATTGCACCTCTTTTTTTCTTTGCGTCATGTGCTGTTTGGGGAGTATTTTTTTGAAGGGCCATCCTGCGTGACACTGCAGTGCCACTCCTAGATGGGCCAGGTGTTTGTGTCGGCCACTTGGGTCGCTTATCTTAGTCACACAGCTACCTCATTGCGCCTCTTTTTTTCTTTGCGTCATGTGCTGTTTGGGGAGTATTTTTTTGAAGGGCCATCCTGCGTGACACTGCAGTGCCACTCCTAGATGGGCCAGGTGTTTGTGTCGGCCACTTGGGTCCCTTATCTTAGTCACACAGCTACTTCATTGCGCCTCTATTTTTCTTTGCGTCATGTGCTGTTTGGGGAGTATTTTTTTGAAGGGCCATCCTGCGTGACACTGCAGTGACACTCCTAGATGGGCCAGGTGTTTGTGTCGGCCACTTGGGTCGCTTATCTTAGTCACACAGCTACCTCATTGCGCCTCTTTTTTTCTTTGCGTCATGTGCTGTTTGGGGAGTATTTTTTTGAAGGGCCATCCTGCGTGACACTGCAGTGCCACTCCTAGATGGGCCAGGTGTTTGTGTCGGCCACTTGGGTCGCTTATCTTAGTCACACAGCTACCTCATTGCGCCTCTTTTTTTCTTTGCGTCATGTGCTGTTTGGGGAGTATTTTTTTGAAGGGCCATCCTGCGTGACACTGCAGTGACACTCCTAGATGGGCCAGGTGTTTGTGTCGGCCACTTGGGTCGCTTATCTTAGTCACACAGCTACCTCATTGCGCCTCTTTTTTTCTTTGCGTCATGTGCTGTTTGGGGAGTATTTTTTTGAAGGGCCATCCTGCGTGACACTGCAGTGCCACTCCTAGATGGGCCAGGTGTTTGTGTCGGCCACTTGGGTCGCTTATCTTAGTCACACAGCTACCTCATTGCACCTCTTTTTTCTTTGCGTCATGTGCTGTTTGGGGAGTATTTTTTTGAAGGGCCATCCTGCGTGACACTGCAGTGCCACTCCTAGATGGGCCAGGTGTTTGTGTCGGCCACTTGGGTCGCTTATCTTAGTCACGCAGCTACCTCATTGCGCCTCTTTTTTTCTTTGCGTCATGTGCTGTTTGGGGAGTATTTTTTTCAAGTGCCATCCTGTCTGACACTGCAGTGCCACTCCTAGATGGGCCAGGTGTTTGTGTCGGCCACTTGGGTCGCTTAGCTTAGTCACACAGCTACCTCGGTGCAAATTTTAGGACTAAAAATAATATTGTGAGGTGTGAGGTGTTCAGAATAGACTGAAAATGAGTGGAGATTATGGTTATTGAGGTTAATAATACATTGGGATCAAAATGACCCCCAAATTCTATGATTTAAGCTGTTTTTTAGGGTTTTTTGAAAAAAACACCCGAATCCAAAACACACCCGAATCCGACAAAAAATTTCGGTAAAGTTTTGCCAAAACGCGTCCGAATCCAAAACACGGCCGCGGAACCGAACCCAAAACCAAAACACAAAACCCGAAAAATGTCCGGTGCACATCACTAGTCATACAGCCACCTCGGTGCAACTTTTAGGCCTAAAAACAATATTGAGAGGTGTGAGGTGTTCAGAATAGACTGGAAATGAGTGGAAATGAATGTTATTGAGGTTAATAATACAGTAGGAGCAAAATTACCCCCAAATTCTGTGATTTTAGCTGTGTTTTTTTTTTTAAATCATCCAGATCCAAAACCAAAACACGAAAGTGGAATTAGAACCAAAACCAAAACACGAAAAGTGCCAGCCGCACATCTCTAGTGGATGAAAGAGATTGTATGTGAGTTAGGCCTTCTTTATCACAGTGAGATCATCAACATACAGTACAATGGGGGTCATTCCGAGTTGTTCGCTCGGTAAAAATCTTCGCATCGCAGCGATTTTCCGCTTAATGCGCATGCGCAATGTCCACACTGCGACTGCGCCAAGTAAATTTGCTATGCAGTTAGGAATTTTACTCACGGCATTTTCATCGTTCTGGCGATCGTAATGTGATTGACAGGAAATGGGTGTTACTGGGCGGAAACTGGCCGTTTTATGGGCGTGTTGGAAAAAACGCTACCGTTTCCGGAAAAAACGCAGGAGTGGCCGGAGAAACGGGGGAGTTTCTGGGCGAACGCTGGGTGTGTTTGTGACGTCAAACCAGGAACGACAAGCACTGAAATGATCGCAGATGCCGAGTAAGTCTGGAGCTACTCAGAAACTGCTACGAGGTGTGTAATCGCAATATTGCGAATACATCGTTCGCAGTTTTAAGATGCTAAGATTCACTCCCAGTAGGCGGCGGCTTAGCATGAGCAAATCTGCTAAAATCCGCTTGCGAGCGAACAACTCGGAATGACCCCCTATGTGATATCAAGGGAGCATCAGATCTTTCTTGTAGCACAAAGCTTCATGGACGGTCTAAGCACATTGCAATAAGACATCACTTCATCCGTGAACTAGTGGAAAGTAAGTCCATCAGTGTGGAATGTGTTGCAAGTGAAAAAATCTTGCAGACATGTTGCAAAAGGACTGTCATCATACTTGTTGCATGCATTCTTGAAGGAATATGGACTGGAATCAGAGAACAGAACCCTACCGAACTTCACTACCTGAGCCCGGATCCGAGCCCGGCTCGGGTTTTCCTGCCTGACTCGGAAACCAGAACGAGGCAAAATTTCATCATCCAGCTGTCGGATTCTCGCAGGGTTTGGATACCATATAAGGAGCTACGCGTCGCCGCTGTTTTCACTCCAGCATTGGAGAGTGTAGCGAGAGGATGTGTCTCCGTCCTCAGTGTCCTGCATCAGTACAGTGGTAGTGTCTTGTGCTGCATCAGTCCAGTCACAGTGGTGGTGTCCTCTGCTGCCATATGTCCAGTGCTGCTGTATAAGTCCAGTCCATTGCAGTGGTGCTGTGTTGTGCTACATCAGTACAGTGGTAGTGTCTTGTGCTGCATCAGTCCAGTCACAGTGGTGGTGTCCTCTGCTGCCATATGTCCAGTGCTGCTGTGTAAGTCCAGTCCATTGCAGTGGTGCTGTGTTGTCCTGCATCAGTACAGTGGTAGTGTCTTGTGCTGCATCAGTCCAGTCACAGTGGTGGTGTCCTCTGCTGCCATATGTCCAGTGCTGCTGTGTAAGTCCAGTCCATTGCAGTGGTGCTATGTTGTCCTGCATCAGTACAGTGGTAGTGTCTTGTGCTGCATCAGTCCAGTCACAGTGGTGGTGTCCTCTGCTGCCATATGTCCAGTGCTGCTGTGTAAGTCCAGTCCATTGCAGTGGTGCTGTGTTATCCTGCATCAGTCCAGTGGTGGTGTCCCTGAGCTGCTGTATATGTCCAGTGGTACAGCTGTATATGTCCAGTGATACTGCCGTATATGTCCATGATACTGCCGTATATGTCCAGTGGTACTGCCATATAATTCCAGTGATACTGCCGTATATGTCCAATGGTACTGCCATATAATTCCAGTGATACTGCCATATATGTTTAGTGGTACTGCCGTATAAATCCAGTGGTACTGGCATATAAATTCAGTACAGTGATACTGCCATATATGTCCAGTAATACTGCCATATATGTCCAGTGGTACTACCGTATAATTCCAGTGGTACTGCCGTATAATTCCATTGATAAGGGCGTATAATTCCAATGGTACTGGCGTATAATACAGTGATTCCACCATATAAATCCAGTCCAGTGGTACTGACGTATAAGTCCAGTGGTACTGCCATATAATTCCAGTGCTACTGCTGTATAATGTATATGCCAGATATCCCCCCAGTGCCAGATACACATGTCCCTGCAGTGCCAGATATGCCCCCAGTGCCAGATACACATGTTCCCCCAGTGCCAGATATGCCCCCAGTGCCAGATACAGAGATGCCCCTAGTGCCAGATACAGAAATGCCCCCCCAGTGCCAGATACAGAGATGCCTCCAGTGCCAGATATGCCCCCAGTGCCAGATACAGAAATGCCCCCCCAGTGCCAGATACAAAGATGCCCCCAGTGCCAGATATATATGTCCCTGCAGTGCCAGATATGCCCCCAGTACCAGGTACACATGCACCCCCTCCCCCCCTTCCCCTGCTGCTTACCTCATTACTGCTTCCTGTGTGTGAGGGGAGGAGAGCACAGCGTGCACTTCTCCTGCTGCTCAGTGTCTGCCTTGAATAAGATGCCGATCCGTGAGCCAATCAAAGCTTGCGGTACGGCAGCCAATCAGGAGCCTTGGCTGAAGGTCCACAAGATCTGATTGGCTCACAGGCTGGCGCCAAATTAAAGGAAAACACCGAAGGGCAGGAGAGGCGCAGGCTGCGCTCTCCTCCCCTCATGCAGCAGCGGTGCGGTGAGCAGCAGCAGGGGAGGGAGGGAGCGGCGGCTTGGTCAAGTTTCAGCTTGGTCATCCTCTTGGCCCTCCCTAACCGATACCCTGGTGCACATCACCAGTTGCCGCTGCTGCTAACACAGCAACCCGCGCAGTGCGCACCTCCGCACCTCACCATATAAATCTTCTGGGCACACCTCTCTCTCACTGCCTTCAGTCTTGAAGTTATCGGCTCCTGTGTCATGCCATACGCAGTGCAGCACAACATACAGTACAAGGTGTAGGAGAGGGGACCGAGCGGCATGCATGTGGCGTCAGCTCAAGTAGCCTATCGTTGGGCCCCCAGGGACCTGCCGCCCGTAGGCACGTGCCTAACATGCCTAGTGAGAAATCCGGCACTGTGTGTGTCTCCATGTCCCCCTCCTCCACATCAGCAGTGTGTATCTTCATATCCCCCTCCCCACCCCAGTGTGTCTCCATGCTCCCTTACCCTCATCAGCAGTGTGTGTCTCCATGTCCCTCTCCCCACACCAGTGTGTCTACATGCCCCCCAACCCCCCATCAGCAGTGTGTGTGTGTGTGTGTGTGTCTTCATGTTCCCCTCCCTCTGCCAGTGTGTCTCCATGCCCCCACCAGCAGTGTGTGTGTGTGTGTGTGTGTGTGTGTCTTCCTGTTCCCCTCCCTCTGCCAGTGTGTCTCCATGCCCCCACCAGCAGTGTGTGAATCCATGCCCCCTCCCCCTCCAGTGTGTGTCTCTATGCCCCACATCCCCCACCACCAGTGAGTCTCCATGCCCCCACCAGCAGTGTGTAAATCCATGCCCCCCTCCACCTCCAGTGTGTGTCTCTATGCCCCACATCCCCCACCACCAGTGTGTCTCCATGTCCCCACCCCCCACCAGCAGTTTATCTCTATTCAACATCGCAGGGGGGGCTTGTCTACCGCATTGCGATGTTAGTACATATGTGATTAGCATCGATGCGGTAGGCGGCAAGGGGCGGCAATGTATTATAATACGTCCCATTCTCTCTGTCAGAATGCCAGCATGGGGCGCTCAAGTGCAGTGTAGTCTCCCTGACAGCAGCAGCATGGGCTCCCAGAGCATGGGGCACACACAGAGACATAGAGTGCGATGGCATGTGCTGAATGACGACGCAGGGGGAGGTGATGGTGTGCTGAATGACGACGCAGGAGGAGGTGATGGTGTGCTGAATGACGACGCAGGGAGAGGTGATGGTCTGCTGAATGATGATGCAGGGGAGGTGATGATCTGCTGAATGATGATGCAGGGGGAGGTGATGGTCTGCTGAATGATGATGCAGGGGGAGGTGATGGTGTGCTGAATGATGATGCAGGGGGAGGTGATGGACTGCTGAATGATGATGCAGGGGGAGGTGATGGTGTGCTGAATGATGATGCAGGGGGAGGTGATGGTCTGCTGAATGATGATGCAGGGGGAGGTGATGGTCTGCTGAATGACGACGCAGGGGGAGGTGATGGTGTGCTGAATGATGACGCAGGAGGAGGTGATGGTGTGCTGAATGACGACGCAGGGAGAGGTGATGGTCTGCTGAATGATGATGCAGGGGGAGGTGATGGTCTGCTGAATGATGATTCAGGGGGAGGTGATGGTTTGCTGAATGATGATGCAGGGGGAGGTGATGGTCTGCTGAATGATGATGCAGGGGGAGGTGATGGTGTGCTGAATGACGACGCAGGAGGAGGTGATGGTCTGCTGAATGATGATGCAGGGAGAGGTGATGGTGTGCTGAATGATGATGCAGGGGGAGGTGATGGTGTGCTGAATGACGACGCAGGGAGATGTGAAGGTCTGCTGAATGATGATGCAGGGGGAGGTGATGGTGTGCTGAATGACGACGCAGGGAGAGGTGATGGTCTGCTGAATGACGACGCAGGAGGAGGTGATGGTGTGCTGAATGATGATGCAGGGGGAGGTGATGGTGTGCTGAATGATGATGCAGGGGGAGGTGATGGTGTGCTGAATGATGATGCAGGGGGAGGTGATGGTGTGCTGAATGATGATGCAGGGAGAGGTGATGGTCTGCTGAATGATGATGCAGGGGGAGGTGATGGTGTGCTGAATGATGATGCAGGGGGAGGTGATGGTGTGCTGAATGACGACGCAGGGAGAGGTGATGGTCTGCTGAATGATGATGCAGGGGGAGGTGATGGTGTGCTGAATGACGACGCAGGGAGAGGTGATGGTCTGCTGAATGATGATGCAGGGAGAGGTGATGGTCTGCTGAATGATGATGCAGGGGGAGGTGATGGTCTGCTGAATGATGATGCAGGGGGAGGTGATGGTCTGCTGAATGACGACGCAGGGGGAGGTGATGGTGTGCTGAATGACGACGCAGGAGGAGGTGATGGTGTGCTGAATGACGATGCAGGGAGAGGTGATGGTCTGCTGAATGATGATGCAGGGGGAGGTGATGGTCTGCTGAATGATGATTCAGGGGGAGGTGATGGTTTGCTGAATGATGATGCAGGGGGAGGTGATGGTCTGCTGAATGATGATGCAGGGGGAGGTGATGGTGTGCTGAATGACGACGCAGGAGGAGGTGATGGTCTGCTGAATGATGATGCAGGGAGAGGTGATGGTGTGCTGAATGATGATGCAGGGGGAGGTGATGGTGTGCTGAATGACGACGCAGGGAGATGTGATGGTCTGCTGAATGATGATGCAGGGGGAGGTGATGGTGTGCTGAATGACGACGCAGGGAGAGGTGATGGTCTGCTGAATGACGACGCAGGAGGAGGTGATGGTGTGCTGAATGATGATGCAGGGGGAGGTGATGGTGTGCTGAATGATGATGCAGGGGGAGGTGATGGTGTGCTGAATGATGATGCAGGGGGAGGTGATGGTGTGCTGAATGATGATGCAGGGAGAGGTGATGGTCTGCTGAATGATGATGCAGGGGGAGGTGATGGTCTGCTGAATGATGATGCAGGGGGAGGTGATGGTGTGCTGAATGACGACGCAGGGAGAGGTGATGGTCTGCTGAATGATGATGCAGGGGGAGGTGATGGTGTGCTGAATGACGACGCAGGGAGAGGTGATGGTCTGCTGAATGATGATGCAGGGAGAGGTGATGGTCTGCTGAATGATGATGCAGGGGGAGGTGATGGTCTGCTGAATGATGATGCAGGGGGAGGTGATGGTGTGCTGAATGACGACGCAGGGAGAGGTGATGGTCTGCTGAATGATGATGCAGGGGGAGGTGATGGTGTGCTGAATGACGACGCAGGGAGAGGTGATGGTCTGCTGAATGATGATGCAGGGAGAGGTGATGGTCTGCTGAATGACGACGCAGGGAGAGGTGATGGTCTGCTGAATGATGATTCAGGAGGAGGTGATGGTGTGCTGAATGATGATGCAGGGGGAGGTGATGGTCTGCTGAATGATGATGCAGGGGGAGGTGATGGTGTGCTGAATGACGACGCAGGGAGAGGTGATGGTCTGCTGAATGACGACGCAGGAGGAGGTGATGGTGTGCTGAATGATGATGCAGGGGGAGGTGATGGTGTGCTGAATGATGATGCAGGGGGAGGTGATGGTGTGCTGAATGATGATGCAGGGGGAGGTGATGGTCTGCTGAATGATGATGCAGGGGGAGGTGATGGTCTGCTGAATGATGATGCAGGGGGAGGTGATGGTGTGCTGAATGACGGCGCAGGGAGAGGTGATGGTGTGCTGAGAGATGATGCAGGGGGAGGTGATGGTCTGCTGAATGATGATGCAGGGGGAGGTGATGGTCTGCTGAATGACGGCGCAGGGAGAGGTGATGGTGTGCTGAATGACGGCGCAGGGAGAGGTGATGGTGTGCTGAGAGATGATGCAGGGGGAGGTGATGGTCTGCTGAATGATGATGCAGGGGGAGGTGATGGTGTGCTGAATGACGACGCAGGGAGAGGTGATGGTCTGCTGAATGATGATGCAGGGGGAGGTGATGGTGTGCTGAATGACGACGCAGGGAGAGGTGATGGTCTGCTGAATGATGATGCAGGGAGAGGTGATGGTCTGCTGAATGACGACGCAGGGAGAGGTGATGGTCTGCTGAATGATGATGCAGGGGGAGGTGATGGTCTGCTGAATGATGATTCAGGAGGAGGTGATGGTGTGCTGAATGATGATGCAGGGGGAGGTGATGGTCTGCTGAATGATGATGCAGGGGGAGGTGATGGTGTGCTGAATGACGACACAGGGAGAGGTGATGTTCTGCTGAATGATGATGCAGGGGGAGGTGATGGTCTGCTGAATGATGATGCGGGGGGAGGTGATGGTCTGCTGAATGATGATGCAGGGGGAGGTGACAGGGCCGTTTCTAGACAATTTGGCTCCCAGTGCGAGATTTAAAAATGCGCCCCCCCCCCCATATAGCCGCAAAAAGAAAAAGCATGCGCGCGCCGAAGGCGCGCGCGCTCCCGACAAGGGTGTGTGGCCTGATTAAAATGGGTGTGGTCTCATTAAAATGGGCGCAGCCTCGTCTGATATCATCACACCCACCACAGGGGAAAAAAAATAAAAATAAAAAAAGTCCCCTTTTTACACATTACAGCAGGCAAGTGTCCCCATATTACACAGCGCGACAGGCAGGTGTCCCCATTTTACACAGCGCGGCAGGCAGGTGTCCCCATTTTACAAAGTGCGGTAGGCAGGTATCCCCATTTTACACAGTACGGTAGGCAGGTATCCCCATTTTACACAGTACGGTAGGCAGGTATCCCCATTTTACACAGTGCGGCAGGCAGATATCACCATTTTACACAGTACGCAGGCAGGTGCCCCCATTTTACACAGTGCGGCAGGCAGGTATCCCCATTTTACACAGTGCGGCAGGCAGGTGTCCCCATTTTACACAGTCCGGCAGGCAGGTGTCCCCATTTTACACAGTGCGGCAGGCAGGTGTTCCCATTTTACACAGTGCGGCAGGCAGGTGTCCCCATTTGACACAGTGCGGCAGGCAACCCCATAGGCAGGTGTCCCCATTTTATACAGTGCGGCAGGCAACCCCATAGGCAGGTGTCCCCATTTTATACAGTGCGGAAGGCAACCCCATAGGCTGGTGTCCCCATTTTATACAGTGCGGCAGGCAACCCCATAGGCAGGTGTCCCCATTTTATACAGTGCGGCAGGCATCCCCATAGGCAGGTGTCCCCATTTTATACAGTGCGGCAGGCAACCCCATAGGCAGGTGTCCCCATTTTATACAGTGCGGAAGGCAACCCCATAGGCTGGTGTCCCCATTTTATACAGTGCGGCAGGCAACCCCATAGGCAGGTGTCCCCATTTTATACAGTGCGGCAGGCATCCCCATAGGCAGGTGTCCCCATTTTATACAGTGCGGCAGGCAACCCCATATGCAGGTGTCCCCATTTTTACAGTGCGGCAGGCAACCCCATGTGCAGGTGTCCCCATTTTATACAGTGCAGCAGGCAACCCCATATGCAGGTGTCCCCATTTTACACAGTGCGGCAGGCAGGTTTCAAGTGGGGGGGGAGGAAGAGGGAGAAAGAGAGAGAGGATACTTACATCTTCCCGCTCTTCGGTCCCGCCGCCTCACGTCCCTCGCGCCGGCCGCCTCCTCCTTCCATGCGTATCTCCTTATCTCCTCTCCCCGAGCGCTCCTGCTCGGGGGGCGGAGTTTCGCGGAATGACGCGTTTGCGTCGTGACGTCACAACGCAAACGCGTCATTCCGCGAAACTCCGCCCCCCGAGCAGGAGCGCTCAGCAGGAGCGCTCGGGGAGAGGAGATAAGGAGTCACAAAGTGCCGCGGCGGGCGCCCCGTGCGGTTGCACGGCTCGCCCGCCGCTAGAAACGGCACTGGGAGGTGATGGTGTGCTGAATGACGGCGCAGGGAGAGGTGATGGTGTGCTGAGAGATGATGCAGGGGGAGGTGATGGTGTGCTGAGAGATGACACGAGAGGGAGATGATGGTGTGGCTGAGAGATGCAGGGGGCAGGATGTGACACAGGGGACAGGATGTGACACAGGGGATAGGATGTGAGTCTTGTTGAACCGCTGTTGCATGATGCTGACCTTGTTAATATTCCTACACAAACAGGCATCTTCTGGACGATGGGATCCCCTACATGAAACGTGATTACCAACTGAAGATGCCATCTGCCTCAGAGGATACAGTTCTAAACCTCCTAATGGCTTGTGTGTGCCTCCATTCGAACAGTAAAAACATCCTATACCCTTATACTAAGAATAAAGACACGGAGACTTGAATTTGGCAGAAAATTGTTAGCTATTTATTGTAACCCTAACCACTAAAAAAACCTGTAAAAGAAAATATTAAATTAGCATATAATATTAACCGAATATGGTGGCAGAAAAAAGAACGGCTAAAAACCCACTGAAGATAACCTCAAAGACATTAAAACTAGTGATGAGCGGGTTCGGATCCTCGGAATCCGAACCCCACCGAACTTCACCCATTTTACACGGTTCCGAGGCAGATTTGAATCTTCCTGCCTTGCTCGGTTAACCCGAGCGCGCCAGAACGTCATCATCCCGCTGTCGGATTCTCGTGAGATTCGGATTCTATATAAGGAGCCGAGTGTCGCCGCCATTTTTCACTCGTGCCTTGGAAACGATAGTGAGAGGACGTGGCTGGCGTCCTATCACTTTGTTTCAGGGGGCAGCAAATATCTTTATTCTGGGGACCAGCAGTATTATAGGAGGAGTACAGTGCAGAGTTTTGCTGACCAGTGACCACCAGTATTATATGTTCTCTGCCTGAAAAACGCTCTATATCTGTGCTCAGTGTGCTGCATATATCGGTGCTCACACTGCTTTATTGTGGAGACTGGGGACCACCAGTATATTATATAGGAGAAGTACAGTGCAGAGTTTTGCTGACCAGTGACCAGTAACCACCAGTATTATACGTTCTCTGCCTGAAAAACGCTCCATATCTGTGCTCAGTGTGCTGCATATATCTGTGCTCACACTGCTTTATTGTGGGGACTGGGGACCACCAGTATTATATAGGAGGAGTACAGTGCAGAGTTTTGCTGACCAGTGACCAGTGACCACCAGTATTATACGTTCTCTGCCTGAAAAACGCTCCATATCTGTGCTCAGTGTGCTGCATATATCTGTGCTCACACTGCTTTATTGTGGGGACTGGGGACCACCAGTATATTATATAGGAGGAGTACAGTGCAGAGTTTTGCTGACCAGTGACCACCAGTATTATACGTTCTCTGCCTGAAAAACGCTCCATATCTGTGCTCAGTGTGCTGCATATATCTGTGCTCACACTGCTTTATTGTGGGGACTGGGGACCACCAGTATTATATAGGAGGAGTACAGTGCAGAGTTTTGCTGACCAGTGACCAGTGACCACCAGTATTATACGTTCTCTGCCTGAAAAACACTTCATATCTGTGCTCAGTGTGCTGCATATATCTGTGCTCACACTGCTTTATTGTGGGGACTGGGGACCACCAGTATATTATATAGGAGGAGTACAGTGCAGAGTTTTGCTGACCAGTGACCACCAGTATTATACGTTCTCTGCCTGAAAAACGCTCCATATCTGTGCTCAGTGTGCTGCATATATCTGTGCTCACACTGCTTTATTGTGGGGACTGGGGACCACCAGAATATTATATAGAAGGAGTACAGCGCAGAGTTTTGCTGACCAGTGACCACCAGTATTATACGTTCTCTGCCTGAAAAACGCTCCATATCTGTGCTCAGTGTGCTGCATATATCTGTGCTCACACTGCTTTATTGTGGGGACTGGGGACCACCAGTATTATATAGGAGAAGTACAGTGCAGAGTTTTGCTGACCAGTGAAAAGTGACCACCAGTATTATACGTTCTCTGCCTGAAAAACGCTCCATATCTGTGCTCAGTGTGCTGCATATATCTGTGCTCACACTGCTTTATTGTGGGGACTAGGGACCACCAGTATATTATATAGGAGGAGTACAGTGCAGATTTTGGTGACCAGTGACCACCAGTATTATACGTTCTCTGCCTGAAAAACGCTCCATATCTGTGCTCACACTGCTTTATTGTGGGGACTGGGGACCACCAGTATATTATATAGGAGGAGTACAGTGCAGAGTTTTGCTGACCAGTGACCACCAGTATTATACGTTCTCTGCCTGAAAAAACGCTCCATATCTGTGCTCAGTGTGCTGCATATATCTGTGCTCACACTGCTTTATTGTGGGGACTGGGGACCACCAGTATATTATATAGGAGGAATACAGTGCAGAGTTTTGCTGACCAGTGACCACCAGTATTATATGTTCTCTGCCTGAAAAACGCTCCAAATCTGTGCTCAGTGTGCTGCATATATCTGTGCTCACACTGCTTTATTGTGGGGACTGGGGACCACCAGTTTATTACATATGAGGAGGAGTACAGTGCAGAGTTTTGCTGACCAGTGACCACCAGTATTATACGTTCTCTGCCTGAAAAATACTCCATATCTGTGCTCAGTGTGCTGCATATATCTGTGCTCACACTGCTTTATTGTGGGGACTGGGGACCACCAGTATTATATAGGAGAAGTACAGTGCAGAGTTTTGCTGACCAGTGACCAGTGACCACCAGTATTATACGTTCGCTGCCTGAAAAACGCTCCATATCTGTGCTCAGTGTGCTGCATATATCTGTGCTCACACTGCTTTATTGTGGGGACTAGGGACCACCAGTATATTATATAGGAGGTGTACAGTGCAGAGTTTTGCTGACCAGTGACCACCAGTATTATACGTTCTCTGCCTGAAAAACGCTCCATATCTGTGCTCACACTGCTTTATTGTGGGGACTGGGGACCACCAGTATATTATATCGGAGGAGTACAGTGCAGAGTTTTGCTGACCAGTGACCACCAGTATTATACGTTCTCTGCCTGAAAAACGCTCCACATCTGTGCTCAGTGTGCTGCATATATTTGTGCTCACACTGCTTTATTGTGGGGACTGGGGACCACCAGTATATTATATAGGAGGAGTACAGTGCAGAGTTTTGCTGACCAGTGACCACCAGTATTATACGTTCTCTGCCTGAAAAACGCTCCATATCTGTGCTTAGTGTGCTGCATATATCTGTGCTCACACTGCTTTATTGTGGGGACTGGGGACCACCAGTATTATATAGGAGGAGTACAGTGCAGAGTTTTGCTGACCAGTGACCAGTGACCACCAGTATTATACGTTCTCTGCCTGAAAAACGCTCCATATCTGTGCTCAGTGTGCTGCATATATCTGTGCTCACACTGCTTTATTGTGGGGACTGGGGACCACCAGTATATTATATAGGAGGAGTACAGTGCAGAGTTTTGCTGACCAGTGACCACCAGTATTATACGTTCTCTGCCTGAAAAACGCTCCATATCTGTGCTCAGTGTGCTGCATATATCTGTGCTCACACTGCTTTATTGTGGGGACTGGGGACCACCAGTATATTATATAGGAGGAGTACAGTGCAGAGTTTTGCTGACCAGTGACCACCAGTATTATACGTTCTCTGCCTGAAAAACGCTTCATATCTGTGCTCAGTTTGCTGCATATATCTGTGCTCACACTGCTTTATTGTGGGGACTGGGGACCACCAGTATATTATATAGGAGGAGTACAGTGCAGAGTTTTGCTGACCAGTGACCACCAGTATTATACGTTCTCTGCCTGAAAAACGCTCCATATCTGTGCTCAGTGTGCTGCATATATCTGTGCTCACACTGCTTTATTGTGGGGACTGGGGACCACCAGTATGTTATATAGGAGGAGTACAGTGCAGAGTTTTGCTGACCAGTGACCACCAGTATTATACGTTGATCTATTACTGGCATATAATTCCACACATTAAAAAATGGAGAACAAAAATGTGGAGGGTAAAATAGGGAAAGATCAAGATCCACTTCCACCTCGTGCTGAAGCTGCTGCCACTAGTCATCGCCGAGACGATGAAATGCCATCAACGTTGTCTGCCAAGGCCGATGCACAATGTCATAGTAGAGAGCATGTAAAATCCAAAAAATAAATCTCAGTAAAATGACCCAAAAATCTAAATCAAAATTGTCTGAGGAGAAGCGTAAACTTGCCAATGTGCCATTTACGACATGGAGTGGCAAGGAACGGCTGAGGCCCTGGCCTATGTTCAAGGCTAGTGGTTCAGCTTTACCTGAGGATGGAAGCAGTCATCCTCCTGCTAGAAAACTTTAAAGAGTTAAGATGGCAAAAGCACAGCAAAGAACTGTGCGTTCTTCTAAATCACAAATCCCCAAGGAGAGTCCAATTGTGTCGGTTGCGATGCCTGACCTTCCCAACACTGGACGGGAAGAGGTTGCGCCTTCCACCATTTGCACGTCCCCTGCAATTGCTGGAAGGAGCACCCACAGTCCAGTTCCTGATAGTCAAATTGAAGATGTCACTGTTGAAGTACACCAGGATGAAGATATGGGTGTTGCTGGCACTGGGGAGGAAATTGACAAGGAGGATTCTGATGGTGAGGTCACTGAGGTGGTTTGTTTAAGTCAGGCACCCAGGGAGACACCTGTTGTCCATGGGACGAATATGGCCATTGACATGCCTGGTCAAAATACAAAAAAAAATCACCTCTTCGGTGTGGAATTATTTCAACAGAAATGCGGACAACTGGTGTCAAGCCGTGTGTTGCATTTGTCAAGCTGTAATAAGTAGGGGTAAGGACGTTAACCACCTAGGAGCATCCTCCCTTATACGTCACCTGGACCGCATTCATCAGAAGTCAGTGACAAGTTCAAAAACCTTGGATGACAGCGGAAGCAGTCCACTGACCACTAAATCCCTTCCTCTTGTAACCAAGCTCCTGCAAACCACACCACCAACTCCCTCAGTGTCAATTTCCTCCTTACACAGGAAAGCCAATAGTCCTGCAGGCCATGTCACTGTCAAGTCTGATGAGTCCTCTCCTGCCTGGGATTCCTCCGATGCATCCTTGAGTGTAACGCCTACTGCTGCTGGAGCTGCTGTTGTTGCTGCTGGGAGTCGATCGGCATTCCAGAGGGGAAGTCGGAAGACCACTTGTACTTCTTCCAGTAAGCAATTGACTGTCCAATAGTCCTTTGCGAGCAAGATGAAATATCACAGCAGTCATCCTGCTGCAAAGCGGATAACTCAGGCCTTTGCAGCCTGGGCGGTGAGAAACATGTGTCCGGTATCCACCGTGAATTCACAGGCAACTAGAGACTTGATTGAGGTACTGTGTCCCCAGTACCAAATACCATCTAGGTTCCATTTCTCTAGGCAGGCGATACCGAAAATGTACACAGACCTCAGAAAAAGAGTCACCAGTGTCCTAAAAAATGCAGTTGTACCCAATGTCCACTTAACCACGGACATGTGGACAAGTTGAGCAGGGCAGACTCAGGACTATATGACTGTGACAGCCCACTGGGTAGATGTATTGCCTCCCGCAGCAAGAACAGCAGCGGCGGAACCAGAAGCAGCATCTCGCAAACGCCAACTCGTTCCTAGGCAGGCTACGCTTTGTATCACCGCTTTCCATAAGAGGCACACAGCTGACAACCTCTTACGGAAACTGAGGAACATCATCGCAGAATGGCTTACCCCAATTGGACTCTCCTGGGGATTTGTGATATCGGACAACGCCAGCAATATTGTGCGTGCATTACATCTGGGCAAATTCCAGCACGTCCCATGTTTTGCACATACATTGAATTTGGTGGTGCAGAATTATTTAAAAAACGACAGGGGCGTGCAAGAGATGCTGTCGGTGGCCCGAAGAATTGCGGGCCACTTTCGGCATTCAGCCACCGCGTGCTGAAGACTGGAGCACCAGCAAACAGTCCTGAACCTGCCCTGCCATCATCTGAAGCAAGAGGTGGTAACGAGGTGGAATTCAACCCTCTAAATGCTTCAGAGGATGGAGGAGCAGCAAAAGGCCATTCAAGCCTATACATCTGCCTACGATATAGGCAAAGGAGGTGGAATGCACCTGACTCAAGCGCAGTGGAGAATGATTTCAACATTGTGCAAGGTTCTGCAACCCTTTGAACTTGCCACACGTGAAGTCAGTTCAGACACTGAAAGCCTGAGTCAGGTCATTCCCCTCATCAGGCTTTTGCAGAAGAAGCTGGAGACATTGAAGGAGGAGCTAAAACAGAGCTATTCCGCTAGGCATGTGGGACTTGTGGATGGAGCCCTTAATTCGCTCAACCAGGATTCACGGGTGGTCAATCTGTTGAAATCAGAGCACTACATTTTGGCCACCGTGCTCGATCCTAGATTTAAAACCTACGTTGTATCTCTCTTTCCGGCAGACACAAGTCTGCAGAGGTTCAAATACCTGCTGGTGAGAAAATTGTCAAGTCAAGCGGAACGTGACCCGTTAACAGCTCCTCCTTCACATTCTCCCGCAACTGGGGCTGCGAGGAAAAGGCTAAGAATTCCGAGCCCACCCGCTGGCGGTGATGAAGGGCAGTCTGGAGCGAGTGCTGACATCTGGTCCGGACTGAAGGACCTGCCAACGATTACTGACATGTCGTCTACTGTCACTGCATATGATTCTGTCACCATTGAAAGAACGGTGGAGGATTATATGAGTGACTGCATCCAAGTAAGCACATCAGAGAGTCCGTACGTATACTGGCAGGAAAAAGAGGCAATTTGGAGGCCCTTGCACAAACTGGCTTTATTTTACCTAAGCTGCCCCCCCTCCAGTGTGTACTCCGAAAGAGTGTTTAGTGCAGCCGCTCACCTTGTCAGCAATCGGCGTATGAGCTTACTTCCAGAAAATGTGGAGAAGATGATGTTCATCAAAATGAATTATAATCAATTCCTCCATGGAGACATGCACCAGCAATTGCCTCCAGAAAGTACACAGGGACCTGAGATGGTGGATTCCAGTGGGGGCGAATTAATAATCTGTGAGGAGGGGGACGTACACAGTGAAAGGGGTGAGGAATCGGACGATGAGGAGGAGGTGGACATCTTGCCTCTGTAGAGCCAGTTTGTGCAAGGAGAGATTGATTGCTTCTTTTTTGGTGGGGGCCCAAACCAACCAGTCATTTCAGTCACAGTCATGTGGCAGACCCTGTCGCTGAAATGATGGGTTTGTTAAAGTGTGCATGTCCTGTTTATACAACATAAGGGTGGGTGGGAGGGCCCAAGGACAATTCCATCTTGCACCTCTTTTTTCTTTGATTTTTCTTTGCATCATGTGCTGTTTGGGGACTATTTTTTGAAGTGCCATCCTGTCTGACACTGAAGTGCCACTCCTAGATGGGCCAGGTGTTTGTGTCGGCCACTTGGTTCGTTTAGCTTATTCACACAGCTACCTCATTGCACCTCTATTTTTCTTTGCATCATGTGCTGTTTGAGGACAATTTTTTTAATCTGCCATCCTGTCTGATCATGTTGATGCATTCCATTTTCAAACTTTTTCATTTATTTACCAGTAAAACTGGAACGGTGTTGGCAGTATAAAAATACCTACAGCACCTTGTATTCCCAGGTGGTCTCCCATCCAAGTACTAACCAGGCCCAATACTGCTTAGTTTCCAAGATCGGATGAGATTGGGTGTATCCAGTGTGGTGTGGCTGTAGATGAGCTTTGTTGTTTCTGTTAGAACTTTTCTACTTCTAACTACTGGTACATAAATGAATAAGTTTGAAAATGGAATGCATCAACAGAACGGTGTTGGCAGTATAAAAATACCTACAGCACCTTGTATACCCAGGTGGTCTCCCATCCAAGTACTAACCAGGCCCAACACTGCTTAGCTTCCAAGATCAGATGAGATTGGGCGTATCCAGTGTAGTGTGGCTGTAGATGAGCTTTGTGGTTTCTGTTAGAACTTTTCTACTTCTAACTACTGGTACATAAATGAATAAGTTTGAAAATGGAATGCATCAACAGAATGGAGTTGGCAGTATAAAAATACCTACAGCACCTTGTATTCCCAGGTGGTTTCCCATCCAAGTACTAACCAGGCCCAACACTGCTTAGTTTCCAAGATCAGATGAGATTGGGCGTATCCAGTGTGGTGTGGCTGTAGATGAGCTTTGTGGTTTCTGTTAGAACTTTTCTACTACTAACTACGGGTACATAAATAAATAAGTTTGTAAATGGAATGCATCAACAGAACGGTGTTGGCAGTATAAAAATACCTACAGCACCTTGTATTCCCAGGTGGTCTCCCATCCAAGTACTAACCAGGCCCAACACTGCTCAATTTCCAAGATCAGATGAGATTGGGCATATCCACTGTGGTGTGGCTGTAGACCAGCTTTGTGGTTTCTGTTAGAACTTTTCTACTTCTAAGTACTGGTACATAAATGAATACGTTTGAAAATGGAATGCATCAACAGAACAGGGTTGGCAGTATAAAAACACCTACAGCACCTTGTATTCCCAGGTGGTCTCCCATCCAAGTGCTAACCAGGCCCAACACTGCTTAGCCTCCAAGATCAGATGTGATTGGGCATATCCAGTGTGGTGTGGATGTAGATGAGATTTTTGGTTTCTGTTAGAACTTTTCTACTTCTAACTACTGGTACATAAATGAATAAGTTTGAAAATGGAATGCATCAACAGAACGGTGTTGGCAGTATAAAAATACCTACAGCAGCTTGTATTCCCAGGTGGTCTCCCGTCCAAGTGCTAACCAGGCGCAACACTGCTTAGCTTCCAAGATCAGATGAGATTGGGCGTATCCAGTGTGGTGTGGCTGTAGATGTGCTTTGTGGTTTCTGTTAGAACTTTTCTACTTCTAACTACTGGTAAATAAATGAAAAAGTTTGAAAATGGAATGCATCAACAGAACGGTGTTGGCAGTATAAAAATACCTACAGCACCTTGTATACCCAGGTGGTCTCCCATCCAAGTACTAACCAGGCCCAACACTGCTTAGCTTCCAAGATCAGATGAGATTGGGCGTATCCAGTGTAGTGTGGCTGTAGATGAGCTTTGTGGTTTCTGTTAGAACTTTTCTACTTCTAACTACTGGTACATAAATGAATAAGTTTGAAAATGGAATGCATCAACAGAATGGAGATGGCAGTATAAAAATACCTACAGCACCTTGTATTCCCAGGTGGTTTCCCATCCAAGTACTAACCAGGCCCAACACTGCTTAGTTTCCAAGATCAGATGAGATTGGGCGTATCCAGTGTGGTGTGGCTGTAGATGAGCTTTGTGGTTTCTGTTAGAACTTTTCTACTACTAACTACGGGTACATAAATAAATAAGTTTGTAAATGGAATGCATCAACAGAACGGTGTTGGCAGTATAAAAATACCTACAGCACCTTGTATTCCCAGGTGGTCTCCCATCCAAGTACTAACCAGGCCCAACATTGCTCAGTTTCCAAGATCAGATGAGATTGGGCATATCCACTGTGGTGTGGCTGTAGACCAGCTTTGTGGTTTCTGTTAGAACTTTTCTACTTCTAAGTACTGCTACATAAATGAATAAGTTTGAAAATGGAATGCATCAACAGAACAGGGTTGGCAGTATAAAAACACCTACAGCACCTTGTATTCCCAGGTGGTCTCCCACCCAAGTACTAACCAGGCCCAACACTGCTTAGCCTCCAAGATCAGATGAGATTGGGCGTATCCAGTGTGGTGTGGATGTAGATGAGATTTGTGGTTTCTGTTAGAACTTTTCTACTTCTAACTACTGGTACATAAATGAATAAGTTTGAAAATGGAATGCATCAACAGAACGGTGTTGGCAGTATAAAAATACCTACAGCAGCTTGTGTTCCCAGGTAGTCTCCCATCCAAGTGCTAACCAGGCGCAACACTGCTTAGCTTCCAAGATCAGATGAGATTGGGCGTATCCAGTGTGGTGTGGCTGTAGATGTGCTTTGTGGTTTCTGTTAGAACTTTTCTACTTCTAACTACTGGTAAATAAATGAAAAAGTTTGAAAATGGAATGCATCAACAGAACGGTGTTGGCAGTATAAAAATACCTACAGCACCTTGTATTCCCAGGTGGTTTCCCATCAAAGTACTAATCAGGCCCAACACTGCTTAGTTTCTAAGATCAGATGAGATTGGGCGTATCCAGTATGGTGTGGCTGTAGATGAGCTTTGTGGTTTCTGTTAGAACTTTTCTACTACTAACTACTGGTACATAAATAAATAAGTTTGTAAATGGAATGCATCAACAGAACGGTGTTGGCAGTATAAAAATACCCACAGCACCTTTTATTCCCAGGTGGTCTCTCTTCCAATTACTAACCAGGCCCAACACTGCTTAGCTTCCAAAATCAGATGAGATTGGGCGTATCCAGTGTGGTGTGGCTGCAGATGAGCTTTGTGGTTTCTGTTAGAACTTTTCTACTTCTAACTACTGGTACATAAATGAATAAGTTTGAAAATGGAATGCATCAACAGAACGGTGTTGGCAGTATAAAAACACCTACAGCATCTTGTTTTTCCAGGTGGTCTCCCATCCAAGTACTAACCAGGCCCAACACTGCTCAGTTTCCAAGATCAGATGAGATTGAGCGTATCCAGTGCGGTGTGGCTGTAGATGATATTTGTGGTTTCTGTTAGAACTTTTCTACTTCTAACTACTGGTACATAAATGAATAAGTTTGAAAATGGAATGCATCAACAGAATGGAGATGGCAGTATAAAAATACCTACAGCACCTTGTATTCCCAGGTGGTTTCCCATCCAAGTACTAACCAGGCCCAACACTGCTCAGTTTCCAAGATCAGATGAGATTGAGCGTATCCAGTGCGGTGTGGCTGTAGATGATATTTGTAGTTTCTGTTAGAACTTTTCTACTTCTAACTACTGGTACATAAATGAATAAGTTTGAAAATGGAATGCATCAACAGAACGGTGTTGGCAGTATAAAAATACCTACAGCTCCTTGTATTCCCAGGTGGTCTCCCAACCAAGTACTAACCAATCCCAACACTGCTTAGCTTCCAAGATCAGATGAGATTGGGCGTATCCAGTGTGGTGTGGATGTAGATGAGCTTTGTGGTTTCTGTTAGAACTTTTCTACTTCTAACTACTGGTACATAAATGAATAAGTTTGAAAATGGAATGCATCAACAGAACGGTGTTGGCAGTATAAAAATACCTACAGCAGCTTGTATTCCCAGGTGGTCTCCCACCCAAGTACTATCCAGGCCCAACACTACTTAGCTTCCAAGATCAGATGAGATTGGGCGTATCCAGTGTGGTGTGGCTGTAGATGAGCTTTGTGGTTTCTGTTAGAACTTTTCTACTTCTAACTACTGGTACATAAATGAATAAGTTTGAAAATGGAATGCATCAACAGAACAGGGTTGGCAGTATAAAAATACCTACAGCAGCTTGTATTCCCAGGTGGTCTCCCATCCAAGTACTATCCAGGCCCAACACTGCTTAGCTTCCAAGATCAGATGAGATTGGGCGTATCCAGTGTGGTGTGGCTGTAGATGAGCTTTGTAGTTTCTGTTAGAACTTTTCTACTTCTAACTACTGGTAAATAAATGAAAAAGTTTGAAAATGGAATGCATCAACAGAACGGTGTTGGCAGTATAAAAATACCTACAGCACCTTTTATTCCCAGGTGGTCTCCCTTCTAATTACTAACCAGGCCCAACACTGCTTAGCTTCCAAGATCAGATGAGATTGGGCGTATCCAGTGTGGTGTGGCTGTTGAAGAGCTTTGTGGTTTCTGTTAGAACTTTTCTACTTCTAACTACTGGTACATAAATGAATAAGTTTGAAAATGGAATGCATCAACAGAACGGTGTTGGCAGTATAAAAATACCTACAGCACCTTGTATTCCCAGGTGGTCTCCCATCCAAGTACTAACCAGGCCCAACACTGCTCAGTTTCCAAAGATCTGATAAGATTGGGCATATCCACTGTGGTGTGGCTGTAGACCAACTTTGTGGTTTCTGTTAGAACTTTTCTACTTCTAACTACTGGTACATAAATGAATAAGTTTGAAAATGGAATGCATCAACAGAACAGGGTTGGCAGTATAAAAATACCTACAGCACCTTGTTTTCCCAGGTGGTCTCCCATCCAAGTATTAACCAGGCCCAACACTGCTTAGCTTCCAAGATCAGATGAGATTGGGTGTATCCAGTGTGGTGTGGATGTTGATGAGCTTTGTGGTTTCTGTTAGAACTTTTCTACTTCTAACTACTGGTACATAAATGAATAAGTTTGAAAATGGAATGCATCAACAGAATGGTGTTGGCAGTATAAAAATACCTACAGCATCTTGTATTCCCAGGTGGTCTCCCATCCAAGTACTATCCAGGCCCAACACTGCTTAGCTTCCAAGATCAGATGAGATTGGGCGTATCCAGTGTGGTGTGGCTGTAGATGAGCTTTGTGGTTTCTGTTAGTACTTTTCTTCTTCTAACTACTGGTAAATAAATGAAAAAGTTTGAAAATGGAATGCATCAACAGAACGGTGTTGGCAGTATAAAAATACCTACAGCACCTTTTATTCCCAGGTGGTCTCCCTTCCAATTACTAACCAGGCCCAACACTGCTTAGCTTCCAAGATCAGATGAGATTGGGCGTATCCAGTGTGGTGTGGCTGCAGATGAGCTTTGTGGTTTCTGTTATATCTTTTCTACATCTAACTACTGGTACATAAATGAATAAGTTTGAAAATGGAATGCATCAACAGAACGGTGTTGACAGTATAAAAACACCTACAGCACCTTGTATTCCTAGGTGGTCTCCCATCCAAGTACTAACCAGGCCCAACACTGCTTAACTTCCAAGATCAGATAAGATTGGGCGTATCCAGTGTGGTGTGGCTGTAGAAGAGCTTTGTGGTTTCTGTTAGAACTTTTCTACTTCTAACTACTGGTACATAAATGAATAGGTTTGAAAATGGAATGCATCAACAGAACGGTGTTGGCAGTATAAAAATACCTACAGCATCTTGTTTTCCCACGTGGTCTCCCATCCAAGTGCTAACCAGGCACAACACTGCTTAGCTTCCAAGATCAGATGAGATTGAGCGTATCCAGTGCGGTGTGGCTGTAGATGATATCTGTGGTTTCTGTTAGAACTTTTCTACTTCTAACTACTGGTACATAAATGAATAAGTTTGAAAATGGAATGCATCAACAGAACGGTGTTGGCAGTATAAGAGTCGCTAGAGCACCTTTTATTCCTAGGTGGTCTCCCATCCAAGTAATAACCAGGACCAACACTGCTTAGCTTCCAATATCAGATGAGATTGGGCGTATCCAGTGTGGTGTAGCTGTAGATGAGCTTTGTAGTTTCTGTTAGAACTTTTCTACTTCTAACTACTGGTACATAAATGAATAAGTTTGAAAATGGAATGCATCAACAGAACGGTGTTGGCAGTATAAAAATACCTACAGCTCCTTGTATTCCCAGGTGGTCTCCCAACCAAGTACTAACCAATCCCAACACTGCTTAGTTTCCAAGATCAGATGAGATTGGGCGTATCCAGTGTGGTGTGGATGTAGATGAGCTTTGTGGTTTCTGTTGGAACTTTTCTACTTCTAACTACTGGTACATAAATGAATAAGTTTGAAAATGGAATGCATCAACAGAACGGTGTTGGCAGTATAAAAACACCTACAGCACCTTGTATTCCTAGGTGGTCTCCCATCCAAGTACTAACCAGGCCCAACACTGCTCAGTTTCCAAGATCTGATAAGATTAGGCATATCCACTGTGGTGTGGCTGTAGACCAACTTTGTGGTTTCTGTTAGAACTTTTCTACTTCTAACTACTGGTACATAAATGAATAAGTTTGAAAATGGAATGCATCAACAGAACAGGGTTGGCAGTATAAAAATACCTACAGCACCTTGTATTCCCAGGTGGTCTCCCATCCAAGTATTAACCAGGCCCAACACTGCTTAGCTTCCAAGATCAGATGAGATTAGGTGTATCCAGTGTGGTGTGGATGTTGATGAGCTTTGTGGTTTCTGTTAGAACTTTTCTACTTCTAACTACTGGTACATAAATGAATACGTTTGAAAATGGAATGCATCAACAGAACGGTGTTGGCAGTATAAAAATACCTACAGCACCTTGTATTCCCAGGTGGTCTCCCATCCAAGTACTATTCAGGCCCAACACTGCTTAGCTTCCAAGATCAGATGAGATTGGGCGTATCCAGTGTGGTGTGGCTGTAGATGAGCTTTGTGGTTTCTGTTAGTACTTTTCTTCTTCTAACTACTGGTAAATAAATGAAAAAGTTTGAAAATGGAATGCATCAACAGAACGGTGTTGGCAGTATAAAAATACCTACAGCACCTTTTATTCCCAGGTGGTCTCCCTTCCAATTACTAACCAGACCCAACACTGCTTAGCTTCCAAGATCAGATGAGATTGGGCGTATCCAGTGTGGTGTGGCTGCAGATGAGCTTTGTGGTTTCTGTTATATCTTTTCTACATCTAACTACTGGTACATAAATGAATAAGTTTGAAAATGGAATGCATCAACAGAACGGTGTTGGCAGTATAAAAACACCTACAGCACCTTGTATTCCTAGGTGGTCTCCCATCCAAGTACTAACCAGGCCCAACACTGCTTAGCTTCCAAGATCAGATAAGATTGGGCGTATCCAGTGTGGTGTGGCTGTAGAAGAGCTTTGTGGTTTCTGTTAGAACTTTTCTACTTCTAACTACTGGTACATAAATGAATAAGTTTGAAAATGGAATGCATCAACAGAACGGTGTTGGCAGTATAAACATACCTACAGCATCTTGTTTTCCCACGTGGTCTCCCATCCAAGTGCTAACCAGGCACAACACTGCTTAGCTTCCAAGATCAGATGAGATTGAGCGTATCCAGTGCGGTGTGGCTGTAGATGATATTTGTGGTTTCTGTTAGAACTTTTCTACTTCTAACTACTGGTACATAAATGAATAAGTTTGAAAATGGAATGCATCAACAGAACGGTGTTGGCAGTATAAGAGTAGCTAGAGCACCTTTTATTCCTAGGTGGTCTCCCATCCAAGTACTAACCAGGACCAACACTGCTTAGCTTCCAATATCAGATGAGATTGGGCGTATCCAGTGTGGTGTAGCTGTAGATGAGCTTTGTAGTTTCTGTTAGAACTTTTCTACTTCTAACTACTGGTACATAAATGAATAAGTTTGAAAATGGAATGCATCAACAGAACGGTGTTGGCAGTATAAAAATACCTACAGCTCCTTGTATTCCCAGGTGGTCTCCCAACCAAGTACTAACCAATCCCAACACCGCTTAGCTTCCAAGATCAGATGAGATTGGGCGTATCCAGTGTGGTGTGGATGTAGATGAGCTTCGTGGTTTCTGTTGGAACTTTTCTACTTCTAACTACTGGTACATAAATGAATAAGTTTGAAAATGGAATGCATCAACAGAACAGTGTTGGCAGTATAAAAACACCTACAGCACCTTGTATTCCTAGGTGGTCTCCCATCCAAGTACTAACCAGGCCCAACACTGCTTAGCTTCCAAGATCAGATAAGATTGGGCGTATCCAGTGTGGTGTGGCTGTAGAAGAGCTTTGTGGTTTCTGTTAGAACTTTTCTACTTCTAACTACTGGTACATAAATGAATAAGTTTGAAAATGGAATGCATCAACAGAACGGTGTTGGCAGTATAAACATACCTACAGCATCTTGTTTTCCCACGTGGTCTCCCATCCAAGTGCTAACCAGGCACAACACTGCTTAGCTTCCAAGATCAGATGAGATTGAGCGTATCCAGTGCGGTGTGGCTGTAGATGATATTTGTGGTTTCTGTTAGAACTTTTCTACTTCTAACTACTGGTACATAAATGAATAAGTTTGAAAATGGAATGCATCAACAGAACGGTGTTGGCAGTATAAGAGTAGCTAGAGCACCTTTTATTCCTAGGTGGTCTCCCATCCAAGTACTAACCAGGACCAACACTGCTTAGCTTCCAATATCAGATGAGATTGGGCGTATCCAGTGTGGTGTAGCTGTAGATGAGCTTTGTAGTTTCTGTTAGAACTTTTCTACTTCTAACTACTGGTACATAAATGAATAAGTTTGAAAATGGAATGCATCAACAGAACGGTGTTGGCAGTATAAAAATACCTACAGCTCCTTGTATTCCCAGGTGGTCTCCCTTCTAATTACTAACCAGGCCCAACACTGCTTAGCTTCCAAGATCAGATGAGATTGAGCATATCCAGTGTGGTGTGGCTGTAGATGATATTTGTGGTTTCTGTTAGAACTTTTCTACTTCTAACTACTGGTACATAAATGAATAAGTTTGAAAATGGAATGCATCAACAGAACGGTGTTGGCAGTATAAAAATTCCTACAGCACCTTGTATTCCCAGGTGGTCTCCCATCCAAGCCCAACACTGCTTAGCTTCCAAGATCAGATGAGATTGGGCGTATCCAGTGTGGCGTGGCTGTAGATGAGCTTTGTGGTTTCTGTTAGAACTTTTCTTCTTCTAAGTACTGGTACATAAATGAATAAGTTTGAAAATGGAATGCATCAACAGAACGGTGTTGGCAGTATAAAAATACCTATAGCACCTTGTATTCCCAGGTGGTCTCCCATCCAAGTACTAACCAGGCCCAACACTGCATAGCTTCCAAGATCAGATGAGATTGGGCGCATCCAGTGTGGTGTGGCTCTAGATGAGTTTTGTGGTTTCTGTTAGAACTTTTCTACTTCTAACTACTGGTACATAAATGAATAAGTTTGAAAATGGAATGCATCAACAGAACGGTGTTGGCAGTATAAAAATACCTACAGCACCTTGTATTCCCAGGTGGTCTCCCATCCAAGTACTAACCAGCCCCAACACTGCTTAACTTCCAAGATCAGATGAGATTGGGCGTATCCAGTGTGGTGTGGCTGTATATGAGCTTTGCGGTTTCTGTTAGAACTTTTCTACTTCTAACTACTGGTACATAAATGAATAAGTTTGAAAATAGAATGCATCAACAGAACGGTGTTGGCAGTATAAAAATACCTAAGACACCTTGTATTCCCAGGTGGTCTCCCATTCAAGTACTAACCAGGCCCAACACTGCTTAGCTTCCAAGATCAGAGGAGATTGGGCGTATCCAGTGTGGTGTAGCTGTAGACCAGCTTTGTAGTTTCTGTTAGAACTTTTCTACTTCTAACTACTGGTACATAAATGAATAAGTTTGAAAATGGAATGCATCAACAGAACGGTGTTGGCAGTATAAAAATACCTACAGCTCCTTGTATTCCCAGGTGGTCTCCCAACCAAGTACTAACCAATCCCAACACTGCTTAGCTTCCAAGATCAGATGAGATTGGGCGTATCCAGTGTGGTGTGTCTATACATGAGCTTTGTGGTTTCTGTTAGAACTTTTCTACTTCTAAGTACTGGTACATAAATGAATAAGTTTGAAAATTGAATGCATTAACAGAACGGTGTTGGCAGTATAAAAATACCTACAGCAGCTTGTATTCCCAGGTGGTCTCCCATCCAAGTACTAACCAGGCCCAACACTGCTTAGCTTCCAAGATCAGATGAGATTGGGCGTATCCAGTGTGGTGTGGCTGTAGAAGAGCTTTGTGGTTTCTGTTAGAACTTTTCTACTTCTAACTACTGGTACATAAATGAATAGGTTTGAAAATGGAATGCATCAACAGAACGGTGTTGGCAGTATAAAAATACCTACAGCATCTTGTTTTCCCACGTGGTCTCCCATCCAAGTGCTAACCAGGCACAACACTGCTTAGCTTCCAAGATCAGATGAGATTGAGCGTATCCAGTGCGGTGTGGCTGTAGATGATATTTGTGGTTTCTGTTAGAACTTTTCTACTTCTAACTACTGGTAAATAAATGAAAAAGTTTGAAAATGGAATGCATCAACAGAACGGTGTTGGCAGTATAAAAATACCTACAGCACCTTTTATGCCCAGGTGGTCTCCCTTCCAATTACTAACCAGGCCCAACACTGCTTAGCTTCCAAGATCAGATGAGATTGGGCGTATCCAGTGTGGTGTGGCTGCAGATGAGCTTTGTGGTTTCTGTTATATCTTTTCTACTTCTAACTACTGGTACATAAATGAATAGGTTTGAAAATGGAATGCATCAACAGAACGGTGTTGGCAGTATAAAAATACCTACAGCATCTTGTTTTCCCACGTGGTCTCCCATCCAAGTGCTAACTAGGCACAACACTGCTTAGCTTCCAAGATCAGATGAGATTGAGCGTATCCAGTGCAGTGTGGCTGTAGATGATATTTGTGGTTTCTGTTAGAACTTTTCTACTTCTAACTACTGGTACATAAATGAATAAGTTTGAAAATGGAATGCATCAACAGAACGGTGTTGGCAGTATAAGAGTAGCTAGAGCACCTTTTATTCCTAGGTGGTCTCCCATCCAAGTACTAACCAGGACCAACACTGCTTAGCTTCCAATATCAGATGAGATTGGGCGTATCCAGTGTGGTGAAGCTGTAGATGAGTTTTGTAGTTTCTGTTAGAACTTTTCTACTTCTAACTACTGGTACATAAATGAATAAGTTTGAAAATGGAATGCATCAACAGAACGGTGTTGGCAGTATAAAAATACCTACAGCTCCTTGTATTCCCAGGTGGTCTCCCAACCAAGTACTAACCAAGCCCAACACTGCTTAGCTTCCAAGATCAGATGAGATTGGGCGTATCCAGTGTGGTGTGGATGTAGATGAGCTTTGTGGTTTCTGTTGGAACTTTTCTACTTCTAACTACTGGTACATAAATGAATAAGTTTGAAAATGGAATGCATCAACAGAACGGTGTTGGCAGTATAAAAATTCCTACAGCACCTTGTATTCCCAGGTGGTCTCCCATCCAAGCCCAACACTGCTTAGCTTCCAAGATCAGATGAGATTGGGCGTATCCAGTGTGGCGTGGCTGTAGATGAGCTTTGTGGTTTCTGTTAGAACTTTTCTTCTTCTAAGTACTGGTACATAAATGAATAAGTTTGAAAATGGAATGCATCAACAGAACGGTGTTGGCAGTATAAAAATACCTATAGCACCTTGTATTCCCAGGTGGTCTCCCATCCAAGTACTAACCAGGCCCAACACTGCATAGCTTCCAAGATCAGATGAGATTGGGCGCATCCAGTGTGGTGTGGCTCTAGATGAGTTTTGTGGTTTATGTTAGAACTTTTCTACTTCTAACTACTGGTACATAAATGAATAAGTTTGAAAATGGAATGCATCAACAGAACGGTGTTGGCAGTATAAAAATACCTACGGCACCTTGTATTCCCAGGTGGTCTCCCATCCAAGTACTAACCAGCCCCACCACTGCTTAACTTCCAAGATCGGATGAGATTGGGCGTATCCAGTGTGGTGTGGCTGTATATGAGCTTTGCGGTTTCTGTTAGAACTTTTCTACTTCTAACTACTGGTACATAAATGAATAAGTTTGAAAATGGAATGCATCAACAAAACAGTGTTGGCAGTATAAGAGTACCTAGAGCACCTTGTATTCCTAGGTGGTCTCCCATCCAAGTACTAACCAGGACCAACACTGCTTAGCTTCCAATATCAGATGAGATTGGGCGTATCCAGTGTGGTGTAGCTGTAGATGAGCTTTGTAGTTTCTGTTAGAACTTTTCTACTTCTAACTACTGGTACATAAATGAATAAGTTTGAAAATGGAATGCATCAACAGAACGGTGTTGGCAGTATAAAAATACCTACAGCTCCTTGTATTCCCAGGTGGTCTCCCAACCAAGTACTAACCAATCCCAACACTGCTTAGCTTTCAAGATCAGATGAGATTGGGCGTATCCAGTGTGGTGTGTCTATAGATGAGCTTTGTGGTTTCTGTTAGAACTTTTCTACTTCTAAGTACTGGTACATAAATGAATAAGTTTGAAAATTGAATGCATTAACAGAACGGTGTTGGCAGTATAAAAATACCTACAGCAGCTTGTATTCCCAGGTGGTCTCCCATCCAAGTACTAACCAGGCCCAACACTGTTTAGCTTCCAAGATCAGATGAGATTGGGCGTATCCAGTGTGGTGTGGCTGTAGAAGAGCTTTGTGGTTTCTGTTAGAACTTTTCTACTTCTAACTACTGGTACATAAATGAATAGGTTTGAAAATGGAATGCATCAACAGAACGGTGTTGGCAGTATAAAAATACCTACAGCATCTTGTTTTCCCACGTGGTCTCCCATCCAAGTGCTAACCAGGCACAACACTGCTTAGCTTCCAAGATCAGATGAGATTGAGCGTATCCAGTGCGGTGTGGCTGTAGATGCTATTTGTGGTTTCTGTTAGAACTTTTCAACTTCTAACTACTGGTACATAAATGAATAAGTTTGAAAATGGAATGCATCAACAGAATGGTGTTGGCAGTATAAGAGTAGCTAGAGCACCTTTTATTCCTAGGTGGTCTCCCATCCAAGTACTAACCAGGACCAACACTGCTTAGCTTCCAATATCAGATGAGATTGGGCATATCCAGTGTGGTGTAGCTGTAGATGAGCTTTGTAGTTTCTGTTAGAACTTTTCTACTTCTAACTACTGGTACATAAATGAATAAGTTTGAAAATGGAATGCATCAACAGAACGGTGTTGGCAGTATAAAAATACCTACAGCTCCTTGTATTCCCAGGTGGTCTCCCAACCAAGTACTAACCAATCCCAACACTGCTTAGCTTCCAAGATCAGATGAGATTGGGCGTATCCAGTGTGGTGTGGATGTAGATGAGCTTTGTGGTTTCTGTTGGAACTTTTCTACTTCTAACTACTGGTACATAAATGAATAAATTTGAAAATGGAATGCATCAACAGAACGGTGTTGGCAGTATAAAAATACCTACAGCAGCTTGTATTCCTAGGTGGTCTCCCTTCTAATTACTAACCAGGCCCAACACTGCTTAGCTTCCAAGATCAGATGAGATTGAGCATATCCAGTGTGGTGTGGCTGTAGATGATATTTATGGTTTCTGTTAGAACTTTTCTACTTCTAACTACTGGTACATAAATGAATAAGTTTGAAAATGGAATGCATCAACAGAACGGTGTTGGCAGTATAAAAATTCCTACAGCACCTTGTATTCCCAGGTGGTCTCCCATCCAAGCCCAACACTGCTTAGCTTCCAAGATCAGATGAGATTGGGCGTATCCAGTGTGGCGTGGCTGTAGATGAGCTTTGTGGTTTCTGTTAGAACTTTTCTTCTTCTAAGTACTGGTACATAAATGAATAAGTTTGAAAATGGAATGCATCAACAGAACGGTGTTGGCAGTATAAAAATACCTATAGCACCTTGTATTCCCAGGTGGTCTCCCATCCAAGTACTAACCAGGCCCAACACTGCATAGCTTCCAAGATCAGATGAGATTGGGCGCATCCAGTGTGGTGTGGCTCTAGATGAGTTTTGTGGTTTCTGTTAGAACTTTTCTACTTCTAACTACTGGTACATAAATGAATAAGTTTGAAAATGGAATGCATCAACAGAACGGTGTTGGCAGTATAAAAATACCTACAGCACCTTGTATTCCCAGGTGGTCTCCCATCCAAGTACTAACCAGCCCCAACACTGCTTAACTTCCAAGATCGGATGAGATTGGGCGTATCCAGTGTGGTGTGGCTGTATATGAGCTTTGCGGTTTCTGTTAGAACTTTTCTACTTCTAACTACTGGTACATAAATGAATAAGTTTGAAAATAGAATGCATCAACAGAACGGTGTTGGCAGTATAAAAATACCTAAGACACCTTGTATTCCCTGGTGGTCTCCCATTCAAGTACTAACCAGGCCCAACACTGCTTAGCTTCCAAGACCAGAGGAGATTGGGCGTATCCAGTGAGGTGTAGCTGTTGACCAGCTTTGTGGTTTCTGTTAGAACTTTTCTACTTCTAACTACTGGTACATAAATGAATAAGTTTGAAAATGGAATGCATCAACAAAACAGTGTTGGCAGTATAAGAGTACCTAGAGCACCTTGTATTCCTTGGTGGTCTCCCATCCAAGTACTAACCAGGACCAACACTGCTTAGCTTCCAATATCAGATGAGATTGGGCGTATCCAGTGTGGTGTAGCTGTAGATGAGCTTTGCAGTTTCTGTTAGAACTTTTCTACTTCTAACTACTGGTACATAAATGAATAAGTTTGAAAATGGA